>NW_028123379.1:0-340106 GCF_965194805.1 Balaenoptera borealis
ACTCAGCCATGAAATCAATGTCATAAGGTTAGTAGCAGCATGATGAGTGGATTTAGGTACGACGATTCTAAGTGAAATAAGTCACACAGAAAAGGACACTTCTCATAAGGTATCACTGATAGAGGGAATGTAAAAACCGTTACACTTGAACTGAATTACAAAACAGAACAGAGTCACACATGCAGAAAACACACTATGGCTGCTTAACGGGAAAGGTGAGGTGGGGTGATACATAAAACAAGGGTATCAAATTAGCTCAGATACCGTTCCATAAACCCAATATGTAGTAGACAAGACCTACTCCTTGCTCAGAGAACTGGACTCAACACGCCCTATTCACCGCACAAGAATATATCTGACTAGTAATAATCTTAAAACCTATGTATTCATATCTCTCTGTTAGTGTGTCAAGTGGGTGTAAAGCGGCATAAACACAGCCGTGAAAAGCAGCTAAACCCCATTATGAAAATAAATTACTTTGAAAAACCCATGAAACAACGACAGTGAAAGAGATAGAAATTCTTACACAATGAGTTCAGGGGCTGTGATGCAACCTGGATTGACCATATCTAGACCCACAGCTGGATGAGACATAAGGGTGGACACTCTTGGGGCTGAGAGGTTTGGTGAGGTTGGGTGAGCAAACGCAGACCCTTTAAAGTAATACTGCGTGGTACCCATCGCATGGGTCCCAAATCTCCAGGTTCAAGGGCATCTTCCTACATCGAAAACATGCATGAGAAACCCAGAAGATGGTACACCGTGTGATGGGGAAAGGTTTCTAAAACGCACCTCATTTCTCATCTCCTTGTGCCCGGGTTCACCTTTCCAGCCACTTTACTAGCAATCTCCCTACTTGGAGCATCAGCACCTTTAACCTCCTGTTCCGTACAGGTTGCAATTTGTCCTGAGGATGAACGGGAAGACGGGGAACCAACGAGAGACTAGCTCTTGGTGTCGGGACAGGCACAGGTCACTCTATTTTCCCATCAGGAAGAAGAATTAACCACAGGCTCAGCCTGCCCCCCGGAACCAGAACAGGGCCTGAAGCCATCCTGCGCTTTTGCGGCCAGCTCCCAAAAAAGCGAGTTGTAAAATGGAGGTTCAGGGCACTGCAATTCACAAACCTGCAGAGTTATAAATGATAACTCTCGTCCACAAATATATTGAGGGAAGGCAAAGAAGAGGATTTGAAATCAAGGCAGAATTGCAGGAAACAGATTTCAGGAGGTAGATTCGAATCGCCTTTAAAGCACATGAAAAGCGGCAAAATGTTGACAATGATGCCCTTGGCCAAAAAGGGCGTATGCGTTTTTTCCTGAATATATTCAGGAAAAAACGCATACGCCCTTTTTGGCCAACCAAGCAACCTGGAAAGGCAAATCAGCGCTACAAAGAAGTCTCGCTCCCCATCGGTCAAAAGGGCCATGCTAAAAAAAGTGTCAAACCAGAAATGCAGGACAGGCCATGGAGAAATGAGAGCCTTGCTACACTGATGGGCGGGATGTAAATTGCCAACAGCCACTCTGGAGAAGTGTACGGTGTGTCCGGAAACATCTGAAAAACACAGCTTAGAGAGCATAGGGCACTTCCACTCATGGGGGTATAAATTGGGAAAATGAAAAATCAGCAAGACACAAGCACCCCAAAGTTGAGGGCTGCTCTGTTGACAAGGACCTCCACTTCATTCCACCTTAAATATCCAAGGAAAGAGAAAAATGGATAAAGAAGTTGTGGTCCTTATGTACAATGGAATATCACTCAGCCATGAAATCAATGTCATAAGGTTAGTAGCAGCATGATGAGTGGATTTAGGTACGACGATTCTAAGTGAAATAAGTCACACAGAAAAGGACACTTCTCATAAGGTATCACTGATAGAGGGAATGTAAAAAGCGTTACACTTGAACTGAATTACAAAACAGAACAGAGTCACACATGCAGAAAACACACTATGGCTGCTTAACGGGAAAGGTGAGGTGGGGTGATACATAAAACAAGGGTATCAAATTAGCTCAGATACCGTTCCATAAACCCAATATGTAGTAGACAAGACCTACTCCTTGCTCAGAGAACTGGACTCAACACGCCCTATTCACCGCACAAGAATATATCTGACTAGTAATAATCTTAAAACCTATGTATTGATATCTCTCTGTTAGTGTGTCAAGTGGGTGTAAAGCGGCATAAACACAGCCGTGAAAAGCAGCTAAACCCCATTATGAAAATAAATTACTTTGAAAAACCCATGAAACAACGACAGTGAAAGAGATAGAAATTCTTACACAATGAGTTCAGGGGCTGTGATGCAACCTGGATTGACCATATCTAGACCCACAGCTGGATGAGACATAAGGGTGGACACTCTTGGGGCTGAGAGGTTTGGTGAGGTTGGGTGAGCAAACGCAGACCCTTTAAAGTAATACTGCGTGGTACCCATCGCATGGGTCCCAAATCTCCAGGTTCAAGGGCATCTTCCTACATCGAAAACATGCATGAGAAACCCAGAAGATGGTACACCGTGTGATGGGGAAAGGTTTCTAAAACGCACCTCATTTCTCATCTCCTTGTGCCCGGGTTCACCTTTCCAGCCGCTTTACTAGCAATCTCCCTACTTGGAGCATCAGCACCTTTAACCTCCTGTTCCGTACAGGTTGCAATTTGTCCTGAGGATGAACGGGAAGACGGGGAACCAACGAGAGACTAGCTCTTGGTGTCGGGACAGGCACAGGTCACTCTATTTTCCCATCAGGAAGAAGAATTAACCACAGGCTCAGCCTGCCCCCCGGAACCAGAACAGGGCCTGAAGCCATCCAGCGCTTTTGCGGCCAGCTCCCAAAAAAGCGAGTTGTAAAATGGAGGTTCAGGGCACTGCAATTCACAAACCTGCAGAGTTATAAATGATAACTCTCGTCCACAAATATATTGAGGGAAGGCAAAGAAGAGGATTTGAAATCAAGGCAGAATTGCAGGAAACAGATTTCAGGAGGTAGATACGAATCGCCTTTAAAGCACATGAAAAGCGGCAAAACGTTGACAATGATGCCCTTGGCCAAAAAGGGCGTATGCGTTTTTTCCTGAATATATTCAGGAAAAAACCCATACGCCCTTTTTGGCCAACCAAGCAACCTGGAAAGGCAAATCAGCGCTACAGAGAAGTCTCACTTCCCATCGGTCAAAAGGGCCATGCTGAAAAAAGTGTCAAAACCAGAAATGCAGGACAGGCCATGGAGAAATGGGAGCCTTGCTACACTGATGGGCGGGATGTAAATTGCCAACAGCCACTCTGGAGAAGTGTACGGTGTGTCCTGAAACATCTGAAAAACACAGCTTAGAGAGCATAGGGCACTTCCACTCATGGGGGTATAAATTGGGAAAATGAAAAATCAGCAAGACACAAGCACCCCAAAGTTGAGGGCTGCTCTGTTGACAAGGACCTCCACTTCATTCCACCTTCAATATCCCAGGAAAGAGAAAAATGGATAAAGAAGTTGTGGTCCTTATGTACAATGGAATATCACTCAGCCATGAAATCAATGTCATAAGGTTAGTAGCAGCATGATGAGTGGATTTAGGTACGACGATTCTAAGTGAAATAAGTCACACAGAAAAGGACACTTCTCATAAGGTATCACTGATAGAGGGAATGTAAAAAGCGTTACACTTGAACTGAATTACAAAACAGAACAGAGTCACACATGCAGAAAACACACTATGGCTGCTTAACGGGAAAGGTGAGGTGGGGTGATACATAAAACAAGGGTATCAAATTAGCTCAGATACCGTTCCATAAACCCAATATGTAGTAGACAAGACCTACTCCTTGCTCAGAGAACTGGACTCAACACGCCCTATTCACCGCACAAGAATATATCTGACTAGTAATAATCTTAAAACCTATGTATTGATATCTCTCTGTTAGTGTGTCAAGTGGGTGTAAAGCGGCATAAACACAGCCGTGAAAAGCAGCTAAACCCCATTATGAAAATAAATTACTTTGAAAAACCCATGAAACAACGACAGTGAAAGAGATAGAAATTCTTACACAATGAGTTCAGGGGCTGTGATGCAACCTGGATTGACCATATCTAGACCCACAGCTGGATGAGACATAAGGGTGGACACTCTTGGGGCTGAGAGGCTTGGTGAGGTTGGGTGAGCAAACGCAGACCCTTTAAAGTAATACTGCGTGGTACCCATCGCATGGGTCCCAAATCTCCAGGTTCAAGGGCATCTTCCTACATCGAAAACATGCATGAGAAACCCAGAAGATGGTACACCGTGTGATGGGGAAAGGTTTCTAAAACGCACCTCATTTCTCATCTCCTTGTGCCCGGGTTCACCTTTCCAGCCGCTTTACTAGCAATCTCCCTACTTGGAGCATCAGCACCTTTAACCTCCTGTTCCGTACAGGTTGCAATTTGTCCTGAGGATGAACGGGAAGACGGGGAACCAACGAGAGACTAGCTCTTGGTGTCGGGACAGGCACAGGTCACTCTATTTTCCCATCAGGAAGAAGAATTAACCACAGGCTCAGCCTGCCCCCTGGAACCAGAACAGGGCCTGAAGCCATCCTGCGCTTTTGCGGCCAGCTCCCAAAAAAGCGAGTTGTAAAATGGAGGTTCAGGGCACTGCAATTCACAAACCTGCAGAGTTATAAATGATAACTCTCGTCCACAAATATATTGAGGGAAGGCAAAGAAGAGGATTTGAAATCAAGGCAGAATTGCAGGAAACAGATTTCAGGAGGTAGATTCGAATCGCCTTTAAAGCACATGAAAAGCAGCAAAACGTTGACAATGATGCCCTTGGCCAAAAAGGGCGTATGCGTTTTTTCCTGAATATATTCAGGAAAAAACGCATACGCCCTTTTTGGCCAACCAAGCAACCTGGAAAGGCAAATCAGCGCTACAAAGAAGTCTCGCTCCCCATCGGTCAAAAGGGCCATGCTGAAAAAAGTGTCAAAACCAGAAATGCAGGACAGGCCATGGAGAAATGAGAGCCTTGCTACACTGATGGGCGGGATGTAAATTGCCAACAGCCACTCTGGAGAAGTGTACGGTGTGTCCTGAAACATCTGAAAAACACAGCTTAGAGAGCATAGGGCACTTCCACTCATGGGGGTATAAATTGGGAAAATGAAAAATCAGCAAGACACAAGCACCCCAAAGTTGAGGGCTGCTCTGTTGACAAGGACCTCCACTTCATTCCACCTTCAATATCCCAGGAAAGAGAAAAATGGATAAAGAAGTTGTGGTCCTTATGTACAATGGAATATCACTCAGCCATGAAATCAATGTCATAAGGTTAGTAGCAGCATGATGAGTGGATTTAGGTACGACGATTCTCAGTGAAATAAGTCACACAGAAAAGGACACTTCTCATAAGGTATCACTGATAGAGGGAATGTAAAAACCGTTACACTTGAACTGAATTACAAAACAGAACAGAGTCACACATGCAGAAAACACACTATGGCTGCTTAACGGGAAAGGTGAGGTGGGGTGATACATAAAACAAGGGTATCAAATTAGCTCAGATACCGTTCCATAAACCCAATATGTAGTAGACAAGACCTACTCCTTGCTCAGAGAACTGGACTCAACACGCCCTATTCACCGCACAAGAATATATCTGACTAGTAATAATCTTAAAACCTATGTATTGATATCTCTCTGTTAGTGTGTCAAGTGGGTGTAAAGCGGCATAAACACAGCCGTGAAAAGCAGCTAAACCCCATTATGAAAATAAATTACTTTGAAAAACCCATGAAACAACGACAGTGAAAGAGATAGAAATTCTTACACAATGAGTTCAGGGGCTGTGATGCAACCTGGATTGACCATATCTAGACCCACAGCTGGATGAGACATAAGGGTGGACACTCTTGGGGCTGAGAGGTTTGGTGAGGTTGGGTGAGCAAACGCAGACCCTTTAAAGTAATACTGCGTGGTACCCATCGCATGGGTCCCAAATCTCCAGGTTCAAGGGCATCTTCCTACATCGAAAACATGCATGAGAAACCCAGAAGATGGTACACCGTGTGATGGGGAAAGGTTTCTAAAACGCACCTCATTTCTCATCTCCTTGTGCCCGGGTTCACCTTTCCAGCCGCTTTACTAGCAATCTCCCTACTTGGAGCATCAGCACCTTTAACCTCCTGTTCCGTACAGGTTGCAATTTGTCCTGAGGATGAACGGGAAGACGGGGAACCAACGAGAGACTAGCTCTTGGTGTCGGGACAGGCACAGGTCACTCTATTTTCCCATCAGGAAGAAGAATTAACCACAGGCTCAGCCTGCCCCCCGGAACCAGAACAGGGCCTGAAGCCATCCAGCGCTTTTGCGGCCAGCTCCCAAAAAAGCGAGTTGTAAAATGGAGGTTCAGGGCACTGCAATTCACAAACCTGCAGAGTTATAAATGATAACTCTCGTCCACAAATATATTGAGGGAAGGCAAAGAAGAGGATTTGAAATCAAGGCAGAATTGCAGGAAACAGATTTCAGGAGGTAGATACGAATCGCCTTTAAAGCACATGAAAAGCGGCAAAACGTTGACAATGATGCCCTTGGCCAAAAAGGGCGTATGCGTTTTTTCCTGAATATATTCAGGAAAAAACCCATACGCCCTTTTTGGCCAACCAAGCAACCTGGAAAGGCAAATCAGCGCTACAGAGAAGTCTCACTTCCCATCGGTCAAAAGGGCCATGCTGAAAAAAGTGTCAAAACCAGAAATGCAGGACAGGCCATGGAGAAATGGGAGCCTTGCTACACTGATGGGCGGGATGTAAATTGCCAACAGCCACTCTGGAGAAGTGTACGGTGTGTCCTGAAACATCTGAAAAACACAGCTTAGAGAGCATAGGGCACTTCCACTCATGGGGGTATAAATTGGGAAAATGAAAAATCAGCAAGACACAAGCACCCCAAAGTTGAGGGCTGCTCTGTTGACAAGGACCTCCACTTCATTCCACCTTCAATATCCCAGGAAAGAGAAAAATGGATAAAGAAGTTGTGGTCCTTATGTACAATGGAATATCACTCAGCCATGAAATCAATGTCATAAGGTTAGTAGCAGCATGATGAGTGGATTTAGGTACGACGATTCTAAGTGAAATAAGTCACACAGAAAAGGACACTTCTCATAAGGTATCACTGATAGAGGGAATGTAAAAAGCGTTACACTTGAACTGAATTACAAAACAGAACAGAGTCACACATGCAGAAAACACACTATGGCTGCTTAACGGGAAAGGTGAGGTGGGGTGATACATAAAACAAGGGTATCAAATTAGCTCAGATACCGTTCCATAAACCCAATATGTAGTAGACAAGACCTACTCCTTGCTCAGAGAACTGGACTCAACACGCCCTATTCACCGCACAAGAATATATCTGACTAGTAATAATCTTAAAACCTATGTATTCATATCTCTCTGTTAGTGTGTCAAGTGGGTGTAAAGCGGCATAAACACAGCCGTGAAAAGCAGCTAAACCCCATTATGAAAATAAATTACTTTGAAAAACCCATGAAACAACGACAGTGAAAGAGATAGAAATTCTTACACAATGAGTTCAGGGGCTGTGATGCAACCTGGATTGACCATATCTAGACCCACAGCTGGATGAGACATAAGGGTGGACACTCTTGGGGCTGAGAGGTTTGGTGAGGTTGGGTGAGCAAACGCAGACCCTTTAAAGTAATACTGCGTGGTACCCATCGCATGGGTCCCAAATCTCCAGGTTCAAGGGCATCTTCCTACATCGAAAACATGCATGAGAAACCCAGAAGATGGTACACCGTGTGATGGGGAAAGGTTTCTAAAACGCACCTCATTTCTCATCTCCTTGTGCCCGGGTTCACCTTTCCAGCCGCTTTACTAGCAATCTCCCTACTTGGAGCATCAGCACCTTTAACCTCCTGTTCCGTACAGGTTGCAATTTGTCCTGAGGATGAACGGGAAGACGGGGAACCAACGAGAGACTAGCTCTTGGTGTCGGGACAGGCACAGGTCAATCTATTTTCCCATCAGGAAGAAGAATTAACAACAGGCTCAGCCTGCCCCCTGTAACCAGAACAGGGCCTGAAGCCATCCTGCGCTTTTGCGGCCAGCTCCCAAAAAAGCGAGTTGTAAAATGGAGGTTCAGGGCACTGCAATTCACAAACCTGCAGAGTTATAAATGATAACTCTCGTCCACAAATATATTGAGGGAAGGCAAAGAAGAGGATTTGAAATCAAGGCAGAATTGCAGGAAACAGATTTCAGGAGGTAGATTCGAATCGCCTTTAAAGCACATGAAAAGCAGCAAAACGTTGACAATGATGCCCTTGGCCAAAAAGGGCGTATGCGTTTTTTCCTGAATATATTCAGGAAAAAACGCATACGCCCTTTTTGGCCAACCAAGCAACCTGGAAAGGCAAATCAGCGCTACAAAGAAGTCTCGCTCCCCATCGGTCAAAAGGGCCATGCTGAAAAAAGTGTCAAAACCAGAAATGCAGGACAGGCCATGGAGAAATGAGAGCCTTGCTACACTGATGGGCGGGATGTAAATTGCCAACAGCCACTCTGGAGAAGTGTACGGTGTGTCCTGAAACATCTGAAAAACACAGCTTAGAGAGCATAGGGCACTTCCACTCATGGGGGTATAAATTGGGAAAATGAAAAATCAGCAAGACACAAGCACCCCAAAGTTGAGGGCTGCTCTGTTGACAAGGACCTCCACTTCATTCCACCTTCAATATCCCAGGAAAGAGAAAAATGGATAAAGAAGTTGTGGTCCTTATGTACAATGGAATATCACTCAGCCATGAAATCAATGTCATAAGGTTAGTAGCAGCATGATGAGTGGATTTAGGTACGACGATTCTCAGTGAAATAAGTCACACAGAAAAGGACACTTCCCATAAGGTATCACTGATAGAGGGAATGTAAAAAGCGTTACACTTGAACTGAATTACAAAACAGAACAGAGTCACACATGCAGAAAACACACTATGGCTGCTTAACGGGAAAGGTGAGGTGGGGTGATACATAAAACAAGGGTATCAAATTAGCTCAGATACCGTTCCATAAACCCAATATGTAGTAGACAAGACCTACTCCTTGCTCAGAGAACTGGACTCAACACGCCCTATTCACCGCACAAGAATATATCTGACTAGTAATAATCTTAAAACCTATGTATTGATATCTCTCTGTTAGTGTGTCAAGTGGGTGTAAAGCGGCATAAACACAGCCGTGAAAAGCAGCTAAACCCCATTATGAAAATAAATTACTTTGAAAAACCCATGAAACAACGACAGTGAAAGAGATAGAAATTCTTACACAATGAGTTCAGGGGCTGTGATGCAACCTGGATTGACCATATCTAGACCCACAGCTGGATGAGACATAAGGGTGGACACTCTTGGGGCTGAGAGGTTTGGTGAGGTTGGGTGAGCAAACGCAGACCCTTTAAAGTAATACTGCGTGGTACCCATCGCATGGGTTCCAAATCTCCAGGTTCAAGGGCATCTTCCTACATCGAAAACATGCATGAGAAACCCAGAAGATTGTACACCGTGTGATGGGGAAAAGTTTCTAAAACGCACCTCATTTCTCATCTCCTTGTGCCCGTGTTCACCTTTCCAGCCACTTTACTAGCAATCTCCCTACTTGGAGCATCAGCACCTTTAACCTCCTGTTCCGTACAGGTTGCAATTTGTCCTGAGGATGAACGGGAAGACGGGGAACCAACGAGAGACTAGCTCTTGGTGTTGGGACAGGCACAGGTCACTCTATTTTCCCATCAGGAAGAAGAATTAACCACAGGCTCAGCCTGCCCCCCGGAACCAGAACAGGGCCTGAAGCCATCCTGCGCTTTTGCGGCCAGCTCCCAAAAAAGCGAGTTGTAAAATGGAGGTTCAGGGCACTGCAATTCACAAACCTGCAAAGTTATAAATGATAACTCTCGTCCACAAATATATTGAGGGAAGGCAAAGAAGAGGATTTGAAATCAAGGCAGAATTGCAGGAAACAGATTTCAGGAGGTAGATTCGAATCGCCTTTAAAGCACATGAAAAGCGGCAAAATGTTGACAATGATGCCCTTGGCCAAAAACGGCGTATGCGTTTTTTCCTGAATATATTCAGGAAAAAATGCATACGCCCTTTTTGACCAACCAAGCAACCTGGAAAGGCAAATCAGCGCTACAAAGAAGTCTCGCTTCCCATCGGTCAAAAGGGCCATGCTGAAAAAAGTGTCAAAACCAGAAATGCAGGACAGGCCATGGAGAAATGAGAGCCTTGCTACACTGATGGGCGGGATGTAAATTGCCAACAGCCACTCTGGAGAAGTGTACGGTGTGTCCTGAAACATCTGAAAAACACAGCTTAGAGAGCATAGGGCACTTCCACTCATGGGGGTATAAATTGGGAAAATGAAAAATCAGCAAGACACAAGCACCCCAAAGTTGAGGGCTGCTCTGTTGACAAGGACCTCCACTTTATTCCACCTTAAATATCCAAGGAAAGAGAAAAATGGATAAAGAAGTTGTGGTCCTTATGTACAATGGAATATCACTCAGCCATGAAATCAATGTCATAAGGTTAGTAGCAGCATGATGAGTGGATTTAGGTACGACGATTCTAACTGAAATAAGTCACACAGAAAAGGACACTTCTCATAAGGTATCACTTTTAGAGGGAATGTAAAAAACGTTACACTTGAACTGAATTACAAAACAGAACAGAGTCACACATGCAGAAAACACACTATGGCTGCTTAACGGGAAAGGTGAGGTGGGGTGATACATAAAACAAGGGTATCAAATTAGCTCAGATACCGTTCCATAAACCCAATATGTAGTAGACAAGACCTACTCCTTGCTCAGAGAACTGGACTCAACACTCCCTATTCACCGCACAAGAATATATCTGACTAGTAATAATCTTAACACCTATGTATTGATATCTCTCTGTTAGTGTGTCAAGTGGGTGTAAAGCGGCATAAACACAGCAGTGAAAAGCAGCTAAACCCCATTATGAAAATAAATTACTTTGAAAAACCCATGAAACAACGACAGTGAAAGAGATAGAAATACTTACACAATGAGTTCAGGGGCTGTGATGCAACCTGGATTGACCATATCTAGACCCACAGCTGGATGAGACATAAGGGTGGACACTCTTGGGGCTGAGAGGTTTGGTGAGGTTGGGTGAGCAAACACAGACCCTTTAAAGTAATACTGTGTGGTACCCATCGCATGGGTCCCAAATCTCCAGGTTCAAGGGCATCTTCCTACATCGAAAACATGCATGAGAAACCCAGAAGATGGTACACCATGTGATAGGGAAAGGTTTCTAAAACGCACCTCATTTCTCATCTCCTTGTGCCCGGGTTCGCCATTCCAGCCGCTTTACTAGCAATCTCCCTACTTGGAGCATCAGCACCTTTAACCTCCTGTTCCGTACAGGTTGCAATTTGTCCTGAGGATGAACGGGAAGACGGGGAACCAACGAGAGACAAGCTCTTGGTGTCGGGACAGGCACAGGTCACTCGATTTTCCCATCAGGAAGAAGAATTAACCACAGGCTCAGCCTGCCCCCCGGAACCAGAACAGGGCCTGAAACCATCCTGCGCTTTTGCGGCCAGCTCCCAAAAAAGCGAGTTGTAAAATGGAGGTTCAGGGCACTGCAATTCACAAACCTGCAGAGTTATAAATGATAAATCTCGTCCACAAATATATTGAGGGAAGGCAAAGAAGAGGATTTGAAATCAAGGCAGAATTGCACGAAACAGATTTCAGGAGGTAGATTCGAATCGCCTTTAAAGCACATGAAAAGCGGCAAAATGTTGACAATGATGCCCTTGGCCAAAAACGGCGTATGCGTTTTTTCCTGAATATATTCAGGAAAAAATGCATACGCCCTTTTTGACCAACCAAGCAACCTGGAAAGGCAAATCAGCGCTACAAAGAAGTCTCGCTTCCCATCGGTCAAAAGGGCCATGCTGAAAAAAGTGTCAAAACCAGAAATGCAGGACAGGCCATGGAGAAATGAGAGCCTTGCTACACTGATGGGCGGGATGTAAATTGCCAACAGCCACTCTGTAGAAGTGTACGGTGTGTCCTGAAACATCTGAAAAACACAGCTTAGAGAGCATAGGGCACTTCCACTCATGGGGGTATAAATTGGGAAAATGAAAAATCAGCAAGACACAAGCACCCCAAAGTTGAGGGCTGCTCTGTTGACAAGGACCTCCACTTCATTCCACCTTAAATATCCAAGGAAAGAGAAAAATGGATAAAGAAGTTTTGGTCCTTATGTACAATGGAATATCACTCAGCCATGAAATCAATGTCATAAGGTTAGTAGCAGCATGATGAGTGGATTTAGGTACGACGATTCTCAGTGAAATAAGTCACACAGAAAAGGACACTTCTCATAAGGTATCACTGATAGAGGGAATGTAAAAACCGTTACACTTCAACTGAATTACAAAAAAGAACAGAGTCACACATGCAGAAAACACACTATGGCTGCTTAACGGGAAAGGTGAGGTGGGGTGATACATAAAACAAGGGTATCAAATTAGCTCAGATACCGTTCCATAAACCCAATATGTAGTAGACAAGACCTACTCCTTGCTCAGAGAACTGGACTCAACACGCCCTATTCACCGCACAAGAATATATCTGACTAGTAATAATCTTAAAACCTATGTATTGATATCTCTCTGTTAGTGTGTCAAGTGGGTGTAAAGCGGCATAAACACAGCCGTGAAAAGCAGCTAAACCCCATTATGAAAATAAATTACTTTGAAAAACCCATGAAACAACGACAGTGAAAGAGATAGAAATTCTTACACAATGAGTTCAGGGGCTGTGATGCAACCTGGATTGACCATATCTAGACCCACAGCTGGATGAGACATAAGGGTGGACACTCTTGGGGCTGAGAGGTTTGGTGAGGTTGGGTGAGCAAACGCAGACCCTTTAAAGTAATACTGCGTGGTACCCATCGCATGGGTCCCAAATCTCCAGGTTCAAGGGCATCTTCCTACATCGAAAACATGCATGAGAAACCCAGAAGATGGTACACCGTGTGATGGGGAAAGGTTTCTAAAACGCACCTCATTTCTCATCTCCTTGTGCCCGGGTTCGCCTTTCCAGCCGCTTTACTAGCAATCTCCCTACTTGGAGCATCAGCACCTTTAACCTCCTGTTCCGTACAGATTGCAATTTGTCCTGAGGATGAACGGGAAGACGGGGAACCAACGAGAGACTAGCTCTTGGTGTTGGGACAGGCACAGGTCACTCTATTTTCCCATCAGGAAGAAGAATTAACCACAGGCTCAGCCTGCCCCCTGGAACAAGAACAGGGCCTGAAGCCATCCTGCGCTTTTGCGGCCAGCTCCCAAAAAAGCGAGTTGTAAAATGGAGGTTCAGGGCACTGCAATTCACAAACCTGCAGAGTTATAAATGATAACTCTCGTCCACAAATATATTGAGGGAAGGCAAAGAAGAGGATTTGAAATCAAGGCAGAATTGCAGGAAACAGATTTCAGGAGGTAGATTCGAATGGCCTTTAAAGCACATGAAAAGGGGCAAAATGTTGACAATGATGCCCTTGGCCAAAAAGGGCGTATGCGTTTTTTCCTGAATATATTCAGGAAAAAACGCATACGCCCTTTTTGGCCAACCAAGCAACCTGGAAAGGCAAATCAGCGCTACAAAGAAGTCTCGCTCCCCATCGGTCAAAAGGGCCATGCTAAAAAAAGTGTCAAACCAGAAATGCAGGACAGGCCATGGAGAAATGAGACCTTGCTACACTGATGGGCGGGATGTAAATTGCCAACAGCCACTCTGGAGAAGTGTACGGTGTGTCCTGAAACATCTGAAAAACACAGCTTAGAGAGCATAGGGCACTTCCACTCATGGGGGTATAAATTGGGAAAATGAAAAATCAGCAAGACACAAGCACCCCAAAGTTGAGGGCTGCTCTGTTGACAAGGACCTCCACTTCATTCCACCTTAAATATCCAAGGAAAGAGAAAAATGGATAAAGAAGTTGTGGTCCTTATGTACAATGGAATATCACTCAGCCATGAAATCAATGTCATAAGGTTAGTAGCAGCATGATGAGTGGATTTAGGTACGACGATTCTAAGTGAAATAAGTCACACAGAAAAGGACACTTCTCATAAGGTATCACTGATAGAGGGAATGTAAAAACCGTTACACTTGAACTGAATTACAAAACAGAACAGAGTCACACATGCAGAAAACACACTATGGCTGCTTAACGGGAAAGGTGAGGTGGGGTGATACATAAAACAAGGGTATCAAATTAGCTCAGATACCGTTCCATAAACCCAATATGTAGTAGACAAGACCTACTCCTTGCTCAGAGAACTGGACTCAACACGCCCTATTCACCGCACAAGAATATATCTGACTAGTAATAATCTTAAAACCTATGTATTGATATCTCTCTGTTAGTGTGTCAAGTGGGTGTAAAGCGGCATAAACACAGCCGTGAAAAGCAGCTAAACCCCATTATGAAAATAAATTACTTTGAAAAACCCATGAAACAACGACAGTGAAAGAGATAGAAATTCTTACACAATGAGTTCAGGGGCTGTGATGCAACCTGGATTGACCATATCTAGACCCACAGCTGGATGAGACATAAGGGTGGACACTCTTGGGGCTGAGAGGTTTGGTGAGGTTGGGTGAGCAAACGCAGACCCTTTAAAGTAATACTGCGTGGTACCCATCGCATGGGTCCCAAATCTCCAGGTTCAAGGGCATCTTCCTACATCGAAAACATGCATGAGAAACCCAGAAGATGGTACACCGTGTGATGGGGAAAGGTTTCTAAAACGCACCTCATTTCTCATCTCCTTGTGCCCGGGTTCACCTTTCCAGCCACTTTACTAGCAATCTCCCTACTTGGAGCATCAGCACCTTTAACCTCCTGTTCCGTACAGGTTGCAATTTGTCCTGAGGATGAACGGGAAGACGGGGAACCAACGAGAGACTAGCTCTTGGTGTCGGGACAGGCACAGGTCACTCTATTTTCCCATCAGGAAGAAGAATTAACCACAGGCTCAGCCTGCCCCCCGGAACCAGAACAGGGCCTGAAGCCATCCTGCGCTTTTGCGGCCAGCTCCCAAAAAAGCGAGTTGTAAAATGGAGGTTCAGGGCACTGCAATTCACAAACCTGCAGAGTTATAAATGATAACTCTCGTCCACAAATATATTGAGGGAAGGCAAAGAAGAGGATTTGAAATCAAGGCATAATTGCACGAAACAGATTTCAGGAGGTAGATACGAATCGCCTTTAAAGCACATGAAAAGCGGCAAAACGTTGACAATGATGCCCTTGGCCAAAAAGGGCGTATGCGTTTTTTCCTGAATATATTTAGGAAAAAACGCATACGCCCTTTTTGGCCAACCAAGCAACCTGGAAAGGCAAATCAGCGCTACAGATAAGTCTCACTTCCCATCGGTCAAAAGGGCCATGCTGAAAAAAGTGTCAAAACCAGAAATGCAGGACAGGCCATGGAGAAATGGGAGCCTTGCTACACTGATGGGCGGGATGTAAATTGCCAACAGCCACTCTGGAGAAGTGTACGGTGTGTCCTGAAACATCTGAAAAACACAGCTTAGAGAGCATAGGGCACTTCCACTCATGGGGGTATAAATTGGGAAAATGAAAAATCAGCAAGACACAAGCACCCCAAAGTTGAGGGCTGCTCTGTTGACAAGGACCTCCACTTCATTCCACCTTCAATATCCCAGGAAAGAGAAAAATGGATAAAGAAGTTGTGGTCCTTATGTACAATGGAATATCACTCAGCCATGAAATCAATGTCATAAGGTTAGTAGCAGCATGATGAGTGGATTTAGGTACGACGATTCTAAGTGAAATAAGTCACACAGAAAAGGACACTTCTCATAAGGTATCACTGATAGAGGGAATGTAAAAACCGTTACACTTGAACTGAATTACAAAACAGAACAGAGTCACACATGCAGAAAACACACTATGGCTGCTTAACGGGAAAGGTGAGGTGGGGTGATACATAAAACAAGGGTATCAAATTAGCTCAGATACCGTTCCATAAACCCAATATGTAGTAGACAAGACCTACTCCTTGCTCAGAGAACTGGACTCAACACGCCCTATTCACCGCACAAGAATATATCTGACTAGTAATAATCTTAAAACCTATGTATTGATATCTCTCTGTTAGTGTGTCAAGTGGGTGTAAAGCGGCATAAACACAGCCGTGAAAAGCAGCTAAACCCCATTATGAAAATAAATTACTTTGAAAAACCCATGAAACAACGACAGTGAAAGAGATAGAAATTCTTACACAATGAGTTCAGGGGCTGTGATGCAACCTGGATTGACCATATCTAGACCCACAGCTGGATGAGACATAAGGGTGGACACTCTTGGGGCTGAGAGGTTTGGTGAGGTTGGGTGAGCAAACGCAGACCCTTTAAAGTAATACTGCGTGGTACCCATCGCATGGGTCCCAAATCTCCAGGTTCAAGGGCATCTTCCTACATCGAAAACATGCATGAGAAACCCAGAAGATGGTACACCGTGTGATGGGGAAAGGTTTCTAAAACGCACCTCATTTCTCATCTCCTTGAGCCCGGGTTCGCCTTTCCAGCCGCTTTACTAGCAATCTCCCTACTTGGAGCATCAGCACCTTTAACCTCCTGTTCCGTACAGGTTGCAATTTGTCCTGAGGATGAACGGGAAGACGGGGAACCAACGAGAGACTAGCTCTTGGTGTCGGGACAGGCACAGGTTACTCTATTTTCCCATCAGGAAGAAGTATTAACCAGAGGCTCATCCTCCCCCCCGGAACCAGAACAGGGCCTGAAGCCATCCTGCGCTTTTGCGGCCAGCTCCCAAAAAAGCGAGTTGTAAAATGGAGGTTCAGGGCACTGCAATTCACAAACCTGCAGAGTTATAAATGATAACTCTCGTCCACAAATATATTGAGGGAAGGCAAAGAAGAGGATTTGAAATCAAGGCAGAATTGCAGGAAACAGATTTCAGGAGGTAGATTCGAATCGCCTTTAAAGCACATGAAAAGGGGCAAAATGTTGACAATGATGCCCTTGGCCAAAAAGGGCGTATGCGTTTTTTCCTGAATATATTCAGGAAAAAACGCATACGCCCTTTTTGGCCAACCAAGCAACCTGGAAAGGCAAATCAGCGCTACAAAGAAGTCTCGCTTCCCATCGGTTAAAAGGGCCATGCTGAAAAAAGTGTCAAAACCAGAAATGCAGGACAGGCCATGGAGAAATGGGAGCCTTGCTACACTGATGGGCGGGATGTAAATTGCCAACAGCCACTCTGGAGAAGAGTACGGTGTGTCCTGAAACATCTAAAAAACACAGCTTAGAGAGCATAGGGCACTTCCACTCATGGGGGTATAAATTGGGAAAATGAAAAATCAGCAAGACACAAGCACCCCAAAGTTGAGGGCTGCTCTGTTGACAAGGACCTCCACTTCATTCCACCTTAAATATCCAAGGAAAGAGAAAAATGGATAAAGAAGTTGTGGTCCTTATGTACAATGGAATATCACTCAGCCATGAAATCAATGTCATAAGGTTAGTAGCAGCATGATGAGTGGATTTAGGTACGACGATTCTAAGTGAAATAAGTCACACAGAAAAGGACACTTCTCATAAGGTATCACTGATAGAGGGAATGTAAAAAGCGTTACACTTGAACTGAATTACAAAACAGAACAGAGTCACACATGCAGAAAACACACTATGGCTGCTTAACGGGAAAGGTGAGGTGGGGTGATACATAAAACAAGGGTATCAAATTAGCTCAGATACCGTTCCATAAACCCAATATGTAGTAGACAAGACCTACTCCTTGCTCAGAGAACTGGACTCAACACGCCCTATTCACCGCACAAGAATATATCTGACTAGTAATAATCTTAAAACCTATGTATTCATATCTCTCTGTTAGTGTGTCAAGTGGGTGTAAAGCGGCATAAACACAGCCGTGAAAAGCATCTAAACCCCATTATGAAAATAAATTACTTTGAAAAACCCATGAAACAACGACAGTGAAAGAGATAGAAATTCTTACACAATGAGTTCAGGGGCTGTGATGCAACCTGGATTGACCATATCTAGACCCACAGCTGGATGAGACATAAGGGTGGACACTCTTGGGGCTGAGAGGTTTGGTGAGGTTGGGTGAGCAAACGCAGACCCTTTAAAGTAATACTGCGTGGTACCCATCGCATGGGTCCCAAATCTCCAGGTTCAAGGGCATCTTCCTACATCGAAAACATGCATGAGAAACCCAGAAGATGGTACACCGTGTGATGGGGAAAGGTTTCTAAAACGCACCTCATTTCTCATCTCCTTGTGCCCGGGTTCACCTTTCCAGCCGCTTTACTAGCAATCTCCCTACTTGGAGCATCAGCACCTTTAACCTCCTGTTCCGTACAGGTTGCAATTTGTCCTGAGGATGAGCGGGAAGACGGGGAACCAACGAGAGACTAGCTCTTGGTGTCGGGACAGGCACAGGTCACTCTATTTTCCCATCAGGAAGAAGAATTAACCACAGGCTCAGCCTGCCCCCTGGAACCAGAACAGGGCCTGAAGCCATCCTGCGCTTTTGCGGCCAGCTCCCAAAAAAGCGAGTTGTAAAATGGAGGTTCAGGGCACTGCAATTCACAAACCTGCAGAGTTATAAATGATAACTCTCGTCCACAAATATATTGAGGGAAGGCAAAGAAGAGGATTTGAAATCAAGGCAGAATTGCAGGAAACAGATTTCAGGAGGTAGATTCGAATCGCCTTTAAAGCACATGAAAAGCAGCAAAACGTTGACAATGATGCCCTTGGCCAAAAAGGGCGTATGCGTTTTTTCCTGAATATATTCAGGAAAAAACGCATACGCCCTTTTTGGCCAACCAAGCAACCTGGAAAGGCAAATCAGCGCTACAAAGAAGTCTCGCTCCCCATCGGTCAAAAGGGCCATGCTGAAAAAAGTGTCAAAACCAGAAATGCAGGACAGGCCATGGAGAAATGAGAGCCTTGCTACACTGATGGGCGGGATGTAAATTGCCAACAGCCACTCTGGAGAAGTGTACGGTGTGTCCTGAAACATCTGAAAAACACAGCTTAGAGAGCATAGGGCACTTCCACTCATGGGGGTATAAATTGGGAAAATGAAAAATCAGCAAGACACAAGCACCCCAAAGTTGAGGGCTGCTCTGTTGACAAGGACCTCCACTTCATTCCACCTTAAATATCCCAGGAAAGAGAAAAATGGATAAAGAAGTTGTGGTCCTTATGTACAATGGAATATCACTCAGCCATGAAATCAATGTCATAAGGTTAGTAGCAGCATGATGAGTGGATTTAGGTACGACGATTCTCAGTGAAATAAGTCACACAGAAAAGGACACTTCTCATAAGGTATCACTGATAGAGGGAATGTAAAAACCGTTACACTTGAACTGAATTACAAAACAGAACAGAGTCACACATGCAGAAAACACACTATGGCTGCTTAACGGGAAAGGTGAGGTGGGGTGATACATAAAACAAGGGTATCAAATTAGCTCAGATACCGTTCCATAAACCCAATATGTAGTAGACAAGACCTACTCCTTGCTCAGAGAACTGGACTCAACACGCCCTATTCACCGCACAAGAATATATCTGACTAGTAATAATCTTAAAACCTATGTATTGATATCTCTCTGTTAGTGTGTCAAGTGGGTGTAAAGCGGCATAAACACAGCCGTGAAAAGCAGCTAAACCCCATTATGAAAATAAATTACTTTGAAAAACCCATGAAACAACGACAGTGAAAGAGATAGAAATTCTTACACAATGAGTTCAGGGGCTGTGATGCAACCTGGATTGACCATATCTAGACCCACAGCTGGATGAGACATAAGGGTGGACACTCTTGGGGCTGAGAGGTTTGGTGAGGTTGGGTGAGCAAACGCAGACCCTTTAAAGTAATACTGCGTGGTACCCATCGCATGGGTCCCAAATCTCCAGGTTCAAGGGCATCTTCCTACATCGAAAACATGCATGAGAAACCCAGAAGATGGTACACCGTGTGATGGGGAAAGGTTTCTAAAACGCACCTCATTTCTCATCTCCTTGTGCCCGGGTTCACCTTTCCAGCCGCTTTACTAGAAATCTCCCTACTTGGAGCATCAGCACCTTTAACCTCCTGTTCCGTACAGGTTGCAATTTGTCCTGAGGATGAACGGGAAGACGGGGAACCAACGAGAGACTAGCTCTTGGTGTCGGGACAGGCACAGGTCACTCTATTTTCCCATCAGGAAGAAGAATTAACCACAGGCTCAGCCTGCCCCCCGGAACCAGAACAGGGCCTGAAGCCATCCTGCGCTTTTGCGGCCAGCTCCCAAAAAAGCGAGTTGTAAAATGGAGGTTCAGGGCACTGCAATTCACAAACCTGCAGAGTTATAAATGATAACTCTCGTCCACAAATATATTGAGGGAAGGCAAAGAAGAGGATTTGAAATCAAGGCAGAATTGCAGGAAACAGATTTCAGGAGGTAGATTCGAATCGCCTTTAAAGCACATGAAAAGCAGCAAAACGTTGACAATGATGCCCTTGGCCAAAAAGGGCGTATGCGTTTTTTCCTGAATATATTCAGGAAAAAACGCATACGCCCTTTTTGGCCAACCAAGCAACCTGGAAAGGCAAATCAGCGCTACAAAGAAGTCTCGCTCCCCATCGGTCAAAAGGGCCATGCTGAAAAAAGTGTCAAAACCAGAAATGCAGGACAGGCCATGGAGAAATGAGAGCCTTGCTACACTGATGGGCGGGATGTAAATTGCCAACAGCCACTCTGGAGAAGTGTACGGTGTGTCCTGAAACATCTGAAAAACACAGCTTAGAGAGCATAGGGCACTTCCACTCATGGGGGTATAAATTGGGAAAATGAAAAATCAGCAAGACACAAGCACCCCAAAGTTGAGGGCTGCTCTGTTGACAAGGACCTCCACTTCATTCCACCTTCAATATCCCAGGAAAGAGAAAAATGGATAAAGAAGTTGTGGTCCTTATGTACAATGGAATATCACTCAGCCATGAAATCAATGTCATAAGGTTAGTAGCAGCATGATGAGTGGATTTAGGTACGACGATTCTCAGTGAAATAAGTCACACAGAAAAGGACACTTCTCATAAGGTATCACTGATAGAGGGAATGTAAAAAGCGTTACACTTGAACTGAATTACAAAACAGAACAGAGTCACACATGCAGAAAACACACTATGGCTGCTTAACGGGAAAGGTGAGGTGGGGTGATACATAAAACAAGGGTATCAAATTAGCTCAGATACCGTTCCATAAACCCAATATGTAGTAGACAAGACCTACTCCTTGCTCAGAGAACTGGACTCAACACGCCCTATTCACCGCACAAGAATATATCTGACTAGTAATAATCTTAAAACCTATGTATTGATATCTCTCTGTTAGTGTGTCAAGTGGGTGTAAAGCGGCATAAACACAGCCGTGAAAAGCAGCTAAACCCCATTATGAAAATAAATTACTTTGAAAAACCCATGAAACAACGACAGTGAAAGAGATAGAAATTCTTACACAATGAGTTCAGGGGCTGTGATGCAACCTGGATTGACCATATCTAGATCCACAGCTGGATGAGACATAAGGGTGGACACTCTTGGGGCTTAGAGGTTTGGTGAGGTTGGGTGAGCAAACGCAGACCCTTTAAAGTAATACTGCGTGGTACCCATCGCTTGGGTTCCAAATCTCCAGGTTCAAGGGCATCTTCCTACATCGAAAACATGCATGAGAAACCCAAAAGATGGTACACCGTGTGATGGGGAAAGGTTTCTAAAACGCACCTCATTTCTCATCTCCTTGTGCCCGGGTTCGCCTTTCCAGCCGCTTTACTAGCAATCTCCCTACTTGGAGCATCAGCACCTTTAACCTCCTGTTCCGTACAGGTTGCAATTTGTCCTGAGGATGAACGGGAAGACGGGGAACCAACGAGAGACTAGCTCTTGGTGTCGGGACAGGCACAGGTCACTCTATTTTCCCATCAGGAAGAAGAATTAACCACAGGCTCAGCCTGCCCCCCGGAACCAGAACAGGGCCTGAAGCCATCCTGCGCTTTTGCGGCCAGCTCCCAAAAAAGCGAGTTGTAAAATGGAGGTTCAGGGCACTGCAATTCACAAACCTGCAGAGTTATAAATGATAACTCTCGTCCACAAATATATTGAGGGAAGGCAAAGAAGAGGATTTGAAATCAAGGCAGAATTGCAGGAAACAGATTTCAGGAGGTAGATTCGAATCGCCTTTAAAGCACATGAAAAGCAGCAAAACGTTGACAATGATGCCCTTGGCCAAAAAGGGCGTATGCGTTTTTTCCTGAATATATTCAGGAAAAAACGCATACGCCCTTTTTGGCCAACCAAGCAACCTGGAAAGGCAAATCAGCGCTACAAAGAAGTCTCGCTCCCCATCGGTCAAAAGGGCCATGCTGAAAAAAGTGTCAAAACCAGAAATGCAGGACAGGCCATGGAGAAATGAGAGCCTTGCTACACTGATGGGCGGGATGTAAATTGCCAACAGCCACTCTGGAGAAGTGTACGGTGTGTCCTGAAACATCTGAAAAACACAGCTTAGAGAGCATAGGGCACTTCCACTCATGGGGGTATAAATTGGGAAAATGAAAAATCAGCAAGACACAAGCACCCCAAAGTTGAGGGCTGCTCTGTTGACAAGGACCTCCACTTCATTCCACCTTAAATATCCAAGGAAAGAGAAAAATGGATAAAGAAGTTGTGGTCCTTATGTACAATGGAATATCACTCAGCCATGAAATCAATGTCATAAGGTTAGTAGCAGCATGATGAGTGGATTTAGGTACGACGATTCTCAGTGAAATAAGTCACACAGAAAAGGACACTTCTCATAAGGTATCACTGATAGAGGGAATGTAAAAAGCGTTACACTTGAACTGAATTACAAAACAGAACAGAGTCACACATGCAGAAAACACACTATGGCTGCTTAACGGGAAAGGTGAGGTGGGGTGATACATAAAACAAGGGTATCAAATTAGCTCAGATACCGTTCCATAAACCCAATATGTAGTAGACAAGACCTACTCCTTGCTCAGAGAACTGGACTCAACACGCCCTATTCACCGCACAAGAATATATCTGACTAGTAATAATCTTAAAACCTATGTATTGATATCTCTCTGTTAGTGTGTCAAGTGGGTGTAAAGCGGCATAAACACAGCCGTGAAAAGCAGCTAAACCCCATTATGAAAATAAATTACTTTGAAAAACCCATGAAACAACGACAGTGAAAGAGATAGAAATTCTTACACAATGAGTTCAGGGGCTGTGATGCAACCTGGATTGACCATATCTAGACCCACAGCTGGATGAGACATAAGGGTGGACACTCTTGGGGCTGAGAGGTTTGGTGAGGTTGGGTGAGCAAACGCAGACCCTTTAAAGTAATACTGCGTGGTACCCATCGCATGGGTCCCAAATCTCCAGGTTCAAGGGCATCTTCCTACATCGAAAACATGCATGAGAAACCCAGAAGATGGTACACCGTGTGATGGGGAAAGGTTTCTAAAACGCACCTCATTTCTCATCTCCTTGTGCCCGGGTTCACCTTTCCAGCCGCTTTACTAGAAATCTCCCTACTTGGAGCATCAGCACCTTTAACCTCCTGTTCCGTACAGGTTGCAATTTGTCCTGAGGATGAACGGGAAGACGGGGAACCAACGAGAGACTAGCTCTTGGTGTCGGGACAGGCACAGGTCACTCTATTTTCCCATCAGGAAGAAGAATTAACCACAGGCTCAGCCTGCCCCCCGGAACCAGAACAGGGCCTGAAGCCATCCTGCGCTTTTGCGGCCAGCTCCCAAAAAAGCGAGTTGTAAAATGGAGGTTCAGGGCACTGCAATTCACAAACCTGCAGAGTTATAAATGATAACTCTCGTCCACAAATATATTGAGGGAAGGCAAAGAAGAGGATTTGAAATCAAGGCAGAATTGCAGGAAACAGATTTCAGGAGGTAGATTCGAATCGCATTTAAAGCACATGAAAAGCAGCAAAACGTTGACAATGATGCCCTTGGCCAAAAAGGGCGTATCCGTTTTTTCCTGAATATATTCAGGAAAAAACGCATACGCCCTTTTTGGCCAACCAAGCAACCTGGAAAGGCAAATCAGCGCTACAAAGAAGTCTCGCTCCCCATCGGTCAAAAGGGCCATGCTGAAAAAAGTGTCAAAACCAGAAATGCAGGACAGGCCATGGAGAAATGAGAGCCTTGCTACACTGATGGGCGGGATGTAAATTGCCAACAGCCAATCTGGAGAAGTGTACGGTGTGTCCTGAAACATCTGAAAAACACAGCTTAGAGAGCATAGGGCACTTCCACTCATGGGGGTAAAAATTGGGAAAATGAAAAATCAGCAAGACACAAGCACCCCAAAGTTTAGGGCTGCTCTGTTGACAAGGACCTCCACTTCATTCCACCTTCAATATCCCAGGAAAGAGAAAAATGGATAAAGAAGTTGTGGTCCTTATGTACAATGGAATATCACTCAGCCATGAAATCAATGTCATAAGGTTAGTAGCAGCATGATGAGTGGATTTAGGTACGACGATTCTCAGTGAAATAAGTCACACAGAAAAGGACACTTCCCATAAGGTATCACTGATAGAGGGAATGTAAAAAGCGTTACACTTGAACTGAATTACAAAACAGAACAGAGTCACACATGCAGAAAACACACTATGGCTGCTTAACGGGAAAGGTGAGGTGGGGTGATACATAAAACAAGGGTATCAAATTAGCTCAGATACCGTTCCATAAACCCAATATGTAGTAGACAAGACCTACTCCTTGCTCAGAGAACTGGACTCAACACGCCCTATTCACCGCACAAGAATATATCTGACTAGTAATAATCTTAAAACCTATGTATTGATATCTCTCTGTTAGTGTGTCAAGTGGGTGTAAAGCGGCATAAACACAGCCGTGAAAAGCAGCTAAACCCCATTATGAAAATAAATTACTTTGAAAAACCCATGAAACAACGACAGTGAAAGAGATAGAAATTCTTACACAATGAGTTCAGGGGCTGTGATGCAACCTGGATTGACCATATCTAGACCCACAGCTGGATGAGACATAAGGGTGGACACTCTTGGGGCTGAGAGGTTTGGTGAGGTTGGGTGAGCAAACGCAGACCCTTTAAAGTAATACTGCGTGGTACCCATCGCATGGGTTCCAAATCTCCAGGTTCAAGGGCATCTTCCTACATCGAAAACATGCATGAGAAACCCAGAAGATGGTACACCGTGTGATGGGGAAAAGTTTCTAAAACGCACCTCATTTCTCATCTCCTTGTGCCCGGGTTCACCTTTCCAGCCACTTTACTAGCAATCTCCCTACTTGGAGCATCAGCACCTTTAACCTCCTGTTCCGTACAGGTTGCAATTTGTCCTGAGGATGAACGGGAAGACGGGGAACCAACGAGAGACTAGCTCTTGGTGTTGGGACAGGCACAGGTCACTCTATTTTCCCATCAGGAAGAAGAATTAACCACAGGCTCAGCCTGCCCCCCGGAACCAGAACAGGGCCTGAAGCCATCCTGCGCTTTTGCGGCCAGCTCCCAAAAAAGCGAGTTGTAAAATGGAGGTTCAGGGCAGTGCAATTCACAAACCTGCAGAGTTATAAATGATAACTCTCGTCCACAAATATATTGAGGGAAGGCAAAGAAGAGGATTTGAAATCAAGGCAGAATTGCAGGAAACAGATTTCAGGAGGTAGATTCGAATCGCCTTTAAAGCACATGAAAAGCGGCAAAATGTTGACAATGATGCCCTTGGCCAAAAACGGCGTATGCGTTTTTTCCTGAATATATTCAGGAAAAAATGCATACGCCCTTTTTGACCAACCAAGCAACCTGGAAAGGCAAATCAGCGCTACAAAGAAGTCTCGCTTCCCATCGGTCAAAAGGGCCATGCTGAAAAAAGTGTCAAAACCAGAAATGCAGGACAGGCCATGGAGAAATGAGAGCCTTGCTACACTGATGGGCGGGATGTAAATTGCCAACAGCCACTCTGGAGAAGTGTACGGTGTGTCCTGAAACATCTGAAAAACACAGCTTAGAGAGCATAGGGCACTTCCACTCATGGGGGTATAAATTGGGAAAATGAAAAATCAGCAAGACACAAGCACCCCAAAGTTGAGGGCTGCTCTGTTGACAAGGACCTCCACTTTATTCCACCTTAAATATCCAAGGAAAGAGAAAAATGGATAAAGAAGTTGTGGTCCTTATGTACAATGGAATATCACTCAGCCATGAAATCAATGTCATAAGGTTAGTAGCAGCATGATGAGTGGATTTAGGTACGACGATTCTAACTGAAATAAGTCACACAGAAAAGGACACTTCTCATAAGGTATCACTTTTAGAGGGAATGTAAAAAACGTTACACTTGAACTGAATTACAAAACAGAACAGAGTCACACATGCAGAAAACACACTATGGCTGCTTAACGGGAAAGGTGAGGTGGGGTGATACATAAAACAAGGGTATCAAATTAGCTCAGATACCGTTCCATAAACCCAATATGTAGTAGACAAGACCTACTCCTTGCTCAGAGAACTGGACTCAACACTCCCTATTCACCGCACAAGAATATATCTGACTAGTAATAATCTTAACACCTATGTATTGATATCTCTCTGTTAGTGTGTCAAGTGGGTGTAAAGCGGCATAAACACAGCAGTGAAAAGCAGCTAAACCCCATTATGAAAATAAATTACTTTGAAAAACCCATGAAACAACGACAGTGAAAGAGATAGAAATACTTACACAATGAGTTCAGGGGCTGTGATGCAACCTGGATTGACCATATCTAGACCCACAGCTGGATGAGACATAAGGGTGGACACTCTTGGGGCTGAGAGGTTTGGTGAGGTTGGGTGAGCAAACACAGACCCTTTAAAGTAATACTGTGTGGTACCCATCGCATGGGTCCCAAATCTCCAGGTTCAAGGGCATCTTCCTACATCGAAAACATGCATGAGAAACCCAGAAGATGGTACACCATGTGATAGGGAAAGGTTTCTAAAACGCACCTCATTTCTCATCTCCTTGTGCCCGGGTTCGCCATTCCAGCCGCTTTACTAGCAATCTCCCTACTTGGAGCATCAGCACCTTTAACCTCCTGTTCCGTACAGGTTGCAATTTGTCCTGAGGATGAACGGGAAGACGGGGAACCAACGAGAGACAAGCTCTTGGTGTCGGGACAGGCACAGGTCACTCGATTTTCCCATCAGGAAGAAGAATTAACCACAGGCTCAGCCTGCCCCCCGGAACCAGAACAGGGCCTGAAGCCATCCTGCGCTTTTGCGGCCAGCTCCCAAAAAAGCGAGTTGTAAAATGGAGGTTCAGGGCACTGCAATTCACAAACCTGCAGAGTTATAAATGATAAATCTCGTCCACAAATATATTGAGGGAAGGCAAAGAAGAGGATTTGAAATCAAGGCAGAATTGCACGAAACAGATTTCAGGAGGTAGATTCGAATCGCCTTTAAAGCACATGAAAAGCGACAAAATGTTGACAATGATGCCCTTGGCCAAAAACGGCGTATGCGTTTTTTCCTGAATATATTCAGGAAAAAATGCATACGCCCTTTTTGACCAACAAAGCAACCTGGAAAGGCAAATCAGCGCTACAAAGAAGTCTCGCTTCCCATCGGTCAAAAGGGCCATGCTGAAAAAAGTGTCAAAACCAGAAATGCAGGACAGGCCATGGAGAAATGAGAGCCTTGCTACACTGATGGGCGGGATGTAAATTGCCAACAGCCACTCTGGAGAAGTGTACGGTGTGTCCTGAAACATCTGAAAAACACAGCTTAGAGAGCATAGGGCACTTCCACTCATGGGGGTATAAATTGGGAAAATGAAAAATCAGCAAGACACAAGCACCCCAAAGTTGAGGGCTGCTCTGTTGACAAGGACCTCCACTTCATTCCACCTTAAATATCCAAGGAAAGAGAAAAATGGATAAAGAAGTTTTGGTCCTTATGTACAATGGAATATCACTCAGCCATGAAATCAATGTCATAAGGTTAGTAGCAGCATGATGAGTGGATTTAGGTACGACGATTCTCAGTGAAATAAGTCACACAGAAAAGGACACTTCTCATAAGGTATCACTGATAGAGGGAATGTAAAAACCGTTACACTTCAACTGAATTACAAAACAGAACAGAGTCACACATGCAGAAAACACACTATGGCTGCTTAACGGGAAAGGTGAGGTGGGGTGATACATAAAACAAGGGTATCAAATTAGCTCAGATACCGTTCCATAAACCCAATATGTAGTAGACAAGACCTACTCCTTGCTCAGAGAACTGGACTCAACACGCCCTATTCACCGCACAAGAATATATCTGACTAGTAATAATCTTAAAACCTATGTATTGATATCTCTCTGTTAGTGTGTCAAGTGGGTGTAAAGCGGCATAAACACAGCCGTGAAAAGCAGCTAAACCCCATTATGAAAATAAATTACTTTGAAAAACCCATGAAACAACGACAGTGAAAGAGATAGAAATTCTTACACAATGAGTTCAGGGGCTGTGATGCAACCTGGATTGACCATATCTAGACCCACAGCTGGATGAGACATAAGGGTGGACACTCTTGGGGCTGAGAGGTTTGGTGAGGTTGGGTGAGCAAACGCAGACCCTTTAAAGTAATACTGCGTGGTACCCATCGCATGGGTCCCAAATCTCCAGGTTCAAGGGCATCTTCCTACATCGAAAACATGCATGAGAAACCCAGAAGATGGTACACCGTGTGATGGGGAAAGGTTTCTAAAACGCACCTCATTTCTCATCTCCTTGTGCCCGGGTTCGCCTTTCCAGCCGCTTTACTAGCAATCTCCCTACTTGGAGCATCAGCACCTTTAACCTCCTGTTCCGTACAGGTTGCAATTTGTCCTGAGGATGAACGGGAAGACGGGGAACCAACGAGAGACTAGCTCTTGGTGTTGGGACAGGCACAGGTCACTCTATTTTCCCATCAGGAAGAAGAATTAACCACAGGCTCAGCCTGCCCCCTGGAACAAGAACAGGGCCTGAAGCCATCCTGCGCTTTTGCGGCCAGCTCCCAAAAAAGCGAGTTGTAAAATGGAGGTTCAGGGCACTGCAATTCACAAACCTGCAGAGTTATAAATGATAACTCTCGTCCACAAATATATTGAGGGAAGGCAAAGAAGAGGATTTGAAATCAAGGCAGAATTGCAGGAAACAGATTTCAGGAGGTAGATTCGAATCGCCTTTAAAGCACATGAAAAGGGGCAAAATGTTGACAATGATGCCCTTGGCCAAAAAGGGCGTATGCGTTTTTTCCTGAATATATTCAGGAAAAAACGCATACGCCCTTTTTGGCCAACCAAGCAACCTGGAAAGGCAAATCAGCGCTACAAAGAAGTCTCGCTCCCCATCGGTCAAAAGGGCCATGCTAAAAAAAGTGTCAAACCAGAAATGCAGGACAGGCCATGGAGAAATGAGACCTTGCTACACTGATGGGCGGGATGTAAATTGCCAACAGCCACTCTGGAGAAGTGTACGGTGTGTCCTGAAACATCTGAAAAACACAGCTTAGAGAGCATAGGGCACTTCCACTCATGGGGGTATAAATTGGGAAAATGAAAAATCAGCAAGACACAAGCACCCCAAAGTTGAGGGCTGCTCTGTTGACAAGGACCTCCACTTCATTCCACCTTAAATATCCAAGGAAAGAGAAAAATGGATAAAGAAGTTGTGGTCCTTATGTACAATGGAATATCACTCAGCCATGAAATCAATGTCATAAGGTTAGTAGCAGCATGATGAGTGGATTTAGGTACGACGATTCTAACTGAAATAAGTCACACAGAAAAGGACACTTCTCATAAGGTATCACTGATAGAGGGAATGTAAAAAGCGTTACACTTGAACTGAATTACAAAACAGAACAGAGTCACACATGCAGAAAACACACTATGGCTGCTTAACGGGAAAGGTGAGGTGGGGTGATACATAAAACAAGGGTATCAAATTAGCTCAGATACCGTTCCATAAACCCAATATGTAGTAGACAAGACCTACTCCTTGCTCAGAGAACTGGACTCAACACGCCCTATTCACCGCACAAGAATATATCTGACTAGTAATAATCTTAAAACCTATGTATTGATATCTCTCTGTTAGTGTGTCAAGTGGGTGTAAAGCGGCATAAACACAGCCGTGAAAAGCAGCTAAACCCCATTATGAAAATAAATTACTTTGAAAAACCCATGAAACAACGACAGTGAAAGAGATAGAAATTCTTACACAATGAGTTCAGGGGCTGTGATGCAACCTGGATTGACCATATCTAGACCCACAGCTGGATGAGACATAAGGGTGGACACTCTTGGGGCTGAGAGGTTTGGTGAGGTTGGGTGAGCAAACGCAGACCCTTTAAAGTAATACTGCGTGGTACCCATCGCATGGGTCCCAAATCTCCAGGTTCAAGGGCATCTTCCTACATCGAAAACATGCATGAGAAACCCAGAAGATGGTACACCGTGTGATGGGGAAAGGTTTCTAAAACGCACCTCATTTCTCATCTCCTTGTGCCCGGGTTCACCTTTCCAGCCACTTTACTAGCAATCTCCCTACTTGGAGCATCAGCACCTTTAACCTCCTGTTCCGTACAGGTTGCAATTTGTCCTGAGGATGAACGGGAAGACGGGGAACCAACGAGAGACTAGCTCTTGGTGTCGGGACAGGCACAGGTCACTCTATTTTCCCATCAGGAAGAAGAATTAACCACAGGCTCAGCCTGCCCCCCGGAACCAGAACAGGGCCTGAAGCCATCCTGCGCTTTTGCGGCCAGCTCCCAAAAAAGCGAGTTGTAAAATGGAGGTTCAGGGCACTGCAATTCACAAACCTGCAGAGTTATAAATGATAACTCTCGTCCACAAATATATTGAGGGAAGGCAAAGAAGAGGATTTGAAATCAAGGCAGAATTGCAGGAAACAGATTTCAGGAGGTAGATACGAATCGCCTTTAAAGCACATGAAAAGCGGCAAAACGTTGACAATGATGCCCTTGGCCAAAAAGGGCGTATGCGTTTTTTCCTGAATATATTCAGGAAAAAACGCATACGCCCTTTTTGGCCAACCAAGCAACCTGGAAAGGCAAATCAGCGCTACAGAGAAGTCTCGCTTCCCATCGGTCAAAAGGGCCATGCTAAAAAAAGTGTCAAAACCAGAAATGCAGGACAGGCCATGGAGAAATGGGAGCCTTGCTACACTGATGGGCGGGATGTAAATTGCCAACAGCCAATCTGGAGAAGTGTACGGTGTGTCCTGAAACATCTGAAAAACACAGCTTAGAGAGCATAGGGCACTTCCACTCATGGGGGTAAAAATTGGGAAAATGAAAAATCAGCAAGACACAAGCACCCCAAAGTTTAGGGCTGCTCTGTTGACAAGGACCTCCACTTCATTCCACCTTCAATATCCCAGGAAAGAGAAAAATGGATAAAGAAGTTGTGGTCCTTATGTACAATGGAATATCACTCAGCCATGAAATCAATGTCATAAGGTTAGTAGCAGCATGATGAGTGGATTTAGGTACGACGATTCTCAGTGAAATAAGTCACACAGAAAAGGACACTTCCCATAAGGTATCACTGATAGAGGGAATGTAAAAAGCGTTACACTTGAACTGAATTACAAAACAGAACAGAGTCACACATGCAGAAAACACACTATGGCTGCTTAACGGGAAAGGTGAGGTGGGGTGATACATAAAACAAGGGTATCAAATTAGCTCAGATACCGTTCCATAAACCCAATATGTAGTAGACAAGACCTACTCCTTGCTCAGAGAACTGGACTCAACACGCCCTATTCACCGCACAAGAATATATCTGACTAGTAATAATCTTAAAACCTATGTATTGATATCTCTCTGTTAGTGTGTCAAGTGGGTGTAAAGCGGCATAAACACAGCCGTGAAAAGCAGCTAAACCCCATTATGAAAATAAATTACTTTGAAAAACCCATGAAACAACGACAGTGAAAGAGATAGAAATTCTTACACAATGAGTTCAGGGGCTGTGATGCAACCTGGATTGACCATATCTAGACCCACAGCTGGATGAGACATAAGGGTGGACACTCTTGGGGCTGAGAGGTTTGGTGAGGTTGGGTGAGCAAACGCAGACCCTTTAAAGTAATACTGCGTGGTACCCATCGCATGGGTTCCAAATCTCCAGGTTCAAGGGCATCTTCCTACATCGAAAACATGCATGAGAAACCCAGAAGATGGTACACCGTGTGATGGGGAAAAGTTTCTAAAACGCACCTCATTTCTCATCTCCTTGTGCCCGGGTTCACCTTTCCAGCCACTTTACTAGCAATCTCCCTACTTGGAGCATCAGCACCTTTAACCTCCTGTTCCGTACAGGTTGCAATTTGTCCTGAGGATGAACGGGAAGACGGGGAACCAACGAGAGACTAGCTCTTGGTGTTGGGACAGGCACAGGTCACTCTATTTTCCCATCAGGAAGAAGAATTAACCACAGGCTCAGCCTGCCCCCCGGAACCAGAACAGGGCCTGAAGCCATCCTGCGCTTTTGCGGCCAGCTCCCAAAAAAGCGAGTTGTAAAATGGAGGTTCAGGGCAGTGCAATTCACAAACCTGCAGAGTTATAAATGATAACTCTCGTCCACAAATATATTGAGGGAAGGCAAAGAAGAGGATTTGAAATCAAGGCAGAATTGCAGGAAACAGATTTCAGGAGGTAGATTCGAATCGCCTTTAAAGCACATGAAAAGCGGCAAAATGTTGACAATGATGCCCTTGGCCAAAAACGGCGTATGCGTTTTTTCCTGAATATATTCAGGAAAAAATGCATACGCCCTTTTTGACCAACCAAGCAACCTGGAAAGGCAAATCAGCGCTACAAAGAAGTCTCGCTTCCCATCGGTCAAAAGGGCCATGCTGAAAAAAGTGTCAAAACCAGAAATGCAGGACAGGCCATGGAGAAATGAGAGCCTTGCTACACTGATGGGCGGGATGTAAATTGCCAACAGCCACTCTGGAGAAGTGTACGGTGTGTCCTGAAACATCTGAAAAACACAGCTTAGAGAGCATAGGGCACTTCCACTCATGGGGGTATAAATTGGGAAAATGAAAAATCAGCAAGACACAAGCACCCCAAAGTTGAGGGCTGCTCTGTTGACAAGGACCTCCACTTTATTCCACCTTAAATATCCAAGGAAAGAGAAAAATGGATAAAGAAGTTGTGGTCCTTATGTACAATGGAATATCACTCAGCCATGAAATCAATGTCATAAGGTTAGTAGCAGCATGATGAGTGGATTTAGGTACGACGATTCTAACTGAAATAAGTCACACAGAAAAGGACACTTCTCATAAGGTATCACTGATAGAGGGAATGTAAAAACCGTTACACTTGAACTGAATTACAAAAAAGAACAGAGTCACACATGCAGAAAACACACTATGGCTGCTTAACGGGAAAGGTGAGGTGGGGTGATACATAAAACAAGGGTATCAAATTAGCTCAGATACCGTTCCATAAACCCAATATGTAGTAGACAAGACCTACTCCTTGCTCAGAGAACTGGACTCAACACGCCCTATTCACCGCACAAGAATATATCTGACTAGTAATAATCTTAAAACCTATGTATTGATATCTCTCTGTTAGTGTGTCAAGTGGGTGTAAAGCGGCATAAACACAGCCGTGAAAAGCAGCTAAACCCCATTATGAAAATAAATTACTTTGAAAAACCCATGAAACAACGACAGTGAAAGAGATAGAAATTCTTACACAATGAGTTCAGGGGCTGTGATGCAACCTGGATTGACCATATCTAGACCCACAGCTGGATGAGACATAAGGGTGGACACTCTTGGGGCTGAGAGGTTTGGTGAGGTTGGGTGAGCAAACGCAGACCCTTTAAAGTAATACTGCGTGGTACCCATCGCATGGGTCCCAAATCTCCAGGTTCAAGGGCATCTTCCTACATCGAAAACATGCATGAGAAACCCAGAAGATGGTACACCGTGTGATGGGGAAAGGTTTCTAAAACGCACCTCATTTCTCATCTCCTTGTGCCCGGGTTCACCTTTCCAGCCGCTTTACTAGCAATCTCCCTACTTGGAGCATCAGCACCTTTAACCTCCTGTTCCGTACAGGTTGCAATTTGTCCTGAGGATGAGCGGGAAGACGGGGAACCAACGAGAGACTAGCTCTTGGTGTCGGGACAGGCACAGGTCACTCTATTTTCCCATCAGGAAGAAGAATTAACCACAGGCTCAGCCTGCCCCCTGGAACCAGAACAGGGCCTGAAGCCATCCTGCGCTTTTGCGGCCAGCTCCCAAAAAAGCGAGTTGTAAAATGGAGGTTCAGGGCACTGCAATTCACAAACCTGCAGAGTTATAAATGATAACTCTCGTCCACAAATATATTGAGGGAAGGCAAAGAAGAGGATTTGAAATCAAGGCAGAATTGCAGGAAACAGATTTCAGGAGGTAGATTCGAATCGCCTTTAAAGCACATGAAAAGCAGCAAAACGTTGACAATGATGCCCTTGGCCAAAAAGGGCGTATGCGTTTTTTCCTGAATATATTCAGGAAAAAACGCATACGCCCTTTTTGGCCAACCAAGCAACCTGGAAAGGCAAATCAGCGCTACAAAGAAGTCTCGCTCCCCATCGGTCAAAAGGGCCATGCTGAAAAAAGTGTCAAAACCAGAAATGCAGGACAGGCCATGGAGAAATGAGAGCCTTGCTACACTGATGGGCGGGATGTAAATTGCCAACAGCCACTCTGGAGAAGTGTACGGTGTGTCCTGAAACATCTGAAAAACACAGCTTAGAGAGCATAGGGCACTTCCACTCATGGGGGTATAAATTGGGAAAATGAAAAATCAGCAAGACACAAGCACCCCAAAGTTGAGGGCTGCTCTGTTGACAAGGACCTCCACTTCATTCCACCTTAAATATCCCAGGAAAGAGAAAAATGGATAAAGAAGTTGTGGTCCTTATGTACAATGGAATATCACTCAGCCATGAAATCAATGTCATAAGGTTAGTAGCAGCATGATGAGTGGATTTAGGTACGACGATTCTCAGTGAAATAAGTCACACAGAAAAGGACACTTCTCATAAGGTATCACTGATAGAGGGAATGTAAAAACCGTTACACTTGAACTGAATTACAAAACAGAACAGAGTCACACATGCAGAAAACACACTATGGCTGCTTAACGGGAAAGGTGAGGTGGGGTGATACATAAAACAAGGGTATCAAATTAGCTCAGATACCGTTCCATAAACCCAATATGTAGTAGACAAGACCTACTCCTTGCTCAGAGAACTGGACTCAACACGCCCTATTCACCGCACAAGAATATATCTGACTAGTAATAATCTTAAAACCTATGTATTGATATCTCTCTGTTAGTGTGTCAAGTGGGTGTAAAGCGGCATAAACACAGCCGTGAAAAGCAGCTAAACCCCATTATGAAAATAAATTACTTTGAAAAACCCATGAAACAACGACAGTGAAAGAGATAGAAATTCTTACACAATGAGTTCAGGGGCTGTGATGCAACCTGGATTGACCATATCTAGACCCACAGCTGGATGAGACATAAGGGTGGACACTCTTGGGGCTGAGAGGTTTGGTGAGGTTGGGTGAGCAAACGCAGACCCTTTAAAGTAATACTGCGTGGTACCCATCGCATGGGTCCCAAATCTCCAGGTTCAAGGGCATCTTCCTACATCGAAAACATGCATGAGAAACCCAGAAGATGGTACACCGTGTGATGGGGAAAGGTTTCTAAAACGCACCTCATTTCTCATCTCCTTGTGCCCGGGTTCACCTTTCCAGCCGCTTTACTAGAAATCTCCCTACTTGGAGCATCAGCACCTTTAACCTCCTGTTCCGTACAGGTTGCAATTTGTCCTGAGGATGAACGGGAAGACGGGGAACCAACGAGAGACTAGCTCTTGGTGTCGGGACAGGCACAGGTCACTCTATTTTCCCATCAGGAAGAAGAATTAACCACAGGCTCAGCCTGCCCCCCGGAACCAGAACAGGGCCTGAAGCCATCCTGCGCTTTTGCGGCCAGCTCCCAAAAAAGCGAGTTGTAAAATGGAGGTTCAGGGCACTGCAATTCACAAACCTGCAGAGTTATAAATGATAACTCTCGTCCACAAATATATTGAGGGAAGGCAAAGAAGAGGATTTGAAATCAAGGCAGAATTGCAGGAAACAGATTTCAGGAGGTAGATTCGAATCGCCTTTAAAGCACATGAAAAGCAGCAAAACGTTGACAATGATGCCCTTGGCCAAAAAGGGCGTATGCGTTTTTTCCTGAATATATTCAGGAAAAAACGCATACGCCCTTTTTGGCCAACCAAGCAACCTGGAAAGGCAAATCAGCGCTACAAAGAAGTCTCGCTCCCCATCGGTCAAAAGGGCCATGCTGAAAAAAGTGTCAAAACCAGAAATGCAGGACAGGCCATGGAGAAATGAGAGCCTTGCTACACTGATGGGCGGGATGTAAATTGCCAACAGCCACTCTGGAGAAGTGTACGGTGTGTCCTGAAACATCTGAAAAACACAGCTTAGAGAGCATAGGGCACTTCCACTCATGGGGGTATAAATTGGGAAAATGAAAAATCAGCAAGACACAAGCACCCCAAAGTTGAGGGCTGCTCTGTTGACAAGGACCTCCACTTCATTCCACCTTCAATATCCCAGGAAAGAGAAAAATGGATAAAGAAGTTGTGGTCCTTATGTACAATGGAATATCACTCAGCCATGAAATCAATGTCATAAGGTTAGTAGCAGCATGATGAGTGGATTTAGGTACGACGATTCTCAGTGAAATAAGTCACACAGAAAAGGACACTTCTCATAAGGTATCACTGATAGAGGGAATGTAAAAAGCGTTACACTTGAACTGAATTACAAAACAGAACAGAGTCACACATGCAGAAAACACACTATGGCTGCTTAACGGGAAAGGTGAGGTGGGGTGATACATAAAACAAGGGTATCAAATTAGCTCAGATACCGTTCCATAAACCCAATATGTAGTAGACAAGACCTACTCCTTGCTCAGAGAACTGGACTCAACACGCCCTATTCACCGCACAAGAATATATCTGACTAGTAATAATCTTAAAACCTATGTATTGATATCTCTCTGTTAGTGTGTCAAGTGGGTGTAAAGCGGCATAAACACAGCCGTGAAAAGCAGCTAAACCCCATTATGAAAATAAATTACTTTGAAAAACCCATGAAACAACGACAGTGAAAGAGATAGAAATTCTTACACAATGAGTTCAGGGGCTGTGATGCAACCTGGATTGACCATATCTAGATCCACAGCTGGATGAGACATAAGGGTGGACACTCTTGGGGCTTAGAGGTTTGGTGAGGTTGGGTGAGCAAACGCAGACCCTTTAAAGTAATACTGCGTGGTACCCATCGCTTGGGTTCCAAATCTCCAGGTTCAAGGGCATCTTCCTACATCGAAAACATGCATGAGAAACCCAAAAGATGGTACACCGTGTGATGGGGAAAGGTTTCTAAAACGCACCTCATTTCTCATCTCCTTGTGCCCGGGTTCGCCTTTCCAGCCGCTTTACTAGCAATCTCCCTACTTGGAGCATCAGCACCTTTAACCTCCTGTTCCGTACAGGTTGCAATTTGTCCTGAGGATGAACGGGAAGACGGGGAACCAACGAGAGACTAGCTCTTGGTGTCGGGACAGGCACAGGTCACTCTATTTTCCCATCAGGAAGAAGAATTAACCACAGGCTCAGCCTGCCCCCCGGAACCAGAACAGGGCCTGAAGCCATCCTGCGCTTTTGCGGCCAGCTCCCAAAAAAGCGAGTTGTAAAATGGAGGTTCAGGGCACTGCAATTCACAAACCTGCAGAGTTATAAATGATAACTCTCGTCCACAAATATATTGAGGGAAGGCAAAGAAGAGGATTTGAAATCAAGGCAGAATTGCAGGAAACAGATTTCAGGAGGTAGATTCGAATCGCCTTTAAAGCACATGAAAAGCAGCAAAACGTTGACAATGATGCCCTTGGCCAAAAAGGGCGTATGCGTTTTTTCCTGAATATATTCAGGAAAAAACGCATACGCCCTTTTTGGCCAACCAAGCAACCTGGAAAGGCAAATCAGCGCTACAAAGAAGTCTCGCTCCCCATCGGTCAAAAGGGCCATGCTGAAAAAAGTGTCAAAACCAGAAATGCAGGACAGGCCATGGAGAAATGAGAGCCTTGCTACACTGATGGGCGGGATGTAAATTGCCAACAGCCACTCTGGAGAAGTGTACGGTGTGTCCTGAAACATCTGAAAAACACAGCTTAGAGAGCATAGGGCACTTCCACTCATGGGGGTATAAATTGGGAAAATGAAAAATCAGCAAGACACAAGCACCCCAAAGTTGAGGGCTGCTCTGTTGACAAGGACCTCCACTTCATTCCACCTTAAATATCCAAGGAAAGAGAAAAATGGATAAAGAAGTTGTGGTCCTTATGTACAATGGAATATCACTCAGCCATGAAATCAATGTCATAAGGTTAGTAGCAGCATGATGAGTGGATTTAGGTACGACGATTCTCAGTGAAATAAGTCACACAGAAAAGGACACTTCTCATAAGGTATCACTGATAGAGGGAATGTAAAAAGCGTTACACTTGAACTGAATTACAAAACAGAACAGAGTCACACATGCAGAAAACACACTATGGCTGCTTAACGGGAAAGGTGAGGTGGGGTGATACATAAAACAAGGGTATCAAATTAGCTCAGATACCGTTCCATAAACCCAATATGTAGTAGACAAGACCTACTCCTTGCTCAGAGAACTGGACTCAACACGCCCTATTCACCGCACAAGAATATATCTGACTAGTAATAATCTTAAAACCTATGTATTGATATCTCTCTGTTAGTGTGTCAAGTGGGTGTAAAGCGGCATAAACACAGCCGTGAAAAGCAGCTAAACCCCATTATGAAAATAAATTACTTTGAAAAACCCATGAAACAACGACAGTGAAAGAGATAGAAATTCTTACACAATGAGTTCAGGGGCTGTGATGCAACCTGGATTGACCATATCTAGACCCACAGCTGGATGAGACATAAGGGTGGACACTCTTGGGGCTGAGAGGTTTGGTGAGGTTGGGTGAGCAAACGCAGACCCTTTAAAGTAATACTGCGTGGTACCCATCGCATGGGTCCCAAATCTCCAGGTTCAAGGGCATCTTCCTACATCGAAAACATGCATGAGAAACCCAGAAGATGGTACACCGTGTGATGGGGAAAGGTTTCTAAAACGCACCTCATTTCTCATCTCCTTGTGCCCGGGTTCACCTTTCCAGCCGCTTTACTAGAAATCTCCCTACTTGGAGCATCAGCACCTTTAACCTCCTGTTCCGTACAGGTTGCAATTTGTCCTGAGGATGAACGGGAAGACGGGGAACCAACGAGAGACTAGCTCTTGGTGTCGGGACAGGCACAGGTCACTCTATTTTCCCATCAGGAAGAAGAATTAACCACAGGCTCAGCCTGCCCCCCGGAACCAGAACAGGGCCTGAAGCCATCCTGCGCTTTTGCGGCCAGCTCCCAAAAAAGCGAGTTGTAAAATGGAGGTTCAGGGCACTGCAATTCACAAACCTGCAGAGTTATAAATGATAACTCTCGTCCACAAATATATTGAGGGAAGGCAAAGAAGAGGATTTGAAATCAAGGCAGAATTGCAGGAAACAGATTTCAGGAGGTAGATTCGAATCGCATTTAAAGCACATGAAAAGCAGCAAAACGTTGACAATGATGCCCTTGGCCAAAAAGGGCGTATCCGTTTTTTCCTGAATATATTCAGGAAAAAACGCATACGCCCTTTTTGGCCAACCAAGCAACCTGGAAAGGCAAATCAGCGCTACAAAGAAGTCTCGCTCCCCATCGGTCAAAAGGGCCATGCTGAAAAAAGTGTCAAAACCAGAAATGCAGGACAGGCCATGGAGAAATGAGAGCCTTGCTACACTGATGGGCGGGATGTAAATTGCCAACAGCCAATCTGGAGAAGTGTACGGTGTGTCCTGAAACATCTGAAAAACACAGCTTAGAGAGCATAGGGCACTTCCACTCATGGGGGTAAAAATTGGGAAAATGAAAAATCAGCAAGACACAAGCACCCCAAAGTTTAGGGCTGCTCTGTTGACAAGGACCTCCACTTCATTCCACCTTCAATATCCCAGGAAAGAGAAAAATGGATAAAGAAGTTGTGGTCCTTATGTACAATGGAATATCACTCAGCCATGAAATCAATGTCATAAGGTTAGTAGCAGCATGATGAGTGGATTTAGGTACGACGATTCTCAGTGAAATAAGTCACACAGAAAAGGACACTTCCCATAAGGTATCACTGATAGAGGGAATGTAAAAAGCGTTACACTTGAACTGAATTACAAAACAGAACAGAGTCACACATGCAGAAAACACACTATGGCTGCTTAACGGGAAAGGTGAGGTGGGGTGATACATAAAACAAGGGTATCAAATTAGCTCAGATACCGTTCCATAAACCCAATATGTAGTAGACAAGACCTACTCCTTGCTCAGAGAACTGGACTCAACACGCCCTATTCACCGCACAAGAATATATCTGACTAGTAATAATCTTAAAACCTATGTATTGATATCTCTCTGTTAGTGTGTCAAGTGGGTGTAAAGCGGCATAAACACAGCCGTGAAAAGCAGCTAAACCCCATTATGAAAATAAATTACTTTGAAAAACCCATGAAACAACGACAGTGAAAGAGATAGAAATTCTTACACAATGAGTTCAGGGGCTGTGATGCAACCTGGATTGACCATATCTAGACCCACAGCTGGATGAGACATAAGGGTGGACACTCTTGGGGCTGAGAGGTTTGGTGAGGTTGGGTGAGCAAACGCAGACCCTTTAAAGTAATACTGCGTGGTACCCATCGCATGGGTTCCAAATCTCCAGGTTCAAGGGCATCTTCCTACATCGAAAACATGCATGAGAAACCCAGAAGATGGTACACCGTGTGATGGGGAAAAGTTTCTAAAACGCACCTCATTTCTCATCTCCTTGTGCCCGGGTTCACCTTTCCAGCCACTTTACTAGCAATCTCCCTACTTGGAGCATCAGCACCTTTAACCTCCTGTTCCGTACAGGTTGCAATTTGTCCTGAGGATGAACGGGAAGACGGGGAACCAACGAGAGACTAGCTCTTGGTGTTGGGACAGGCACAGGTCACTCTATTTTCCCATCAGGAAGAAGAATTAACCACAGGCTCAGCCTGCCCCCCGGAACCAGAACAGGGCCTGAAGCCATCCTGCGCTTTTGCGGCCAGCTCCCAAAAAAGCGAGTTGTAAAATGGAGGTTCAGGGCACTGCAATTCACAAACCTGCAGAGTTATAAATGATAACTCTCGTCCACAAATATATTGAGGGAAGGCAAAGAAGAGGATTTGAAATCAAGGCAGAATTGCAGGAAACAGATTTCAGGAGGTAGATTCGAATCGCCTTTAAAGCACATGAAAAGCGGCAAAATGTTGACAATGATGCCCTTGGCCAAAAACGGCGTATGCGTTTTTTCCTGAATATATTCAGGAAAAAATGCATACGCCCTTTTTGACCAACCAAGCAACCTGGAAAGGCAAATCAGCGCTACAAAGAAGTCTCGCTTCCCATCGGTCAAAAGGGCCATGCTGAAAAAAGTGTCAAAACCAGAAATGCAGGACAGGCCATGGAGAAATGAGAGCCTTGCTACACTGATGGGCGGGATGTAAATTGCCAACAGCCACTCTGGAGAAGTGTACGGTGTGTCCTGAAACATCTGAAAAACACAGCTTAGAGAGCATAGGGCACTTCCACTCATGGGGGTATAAATTGGGAAAATGAAAAATCAGCAAGACACAAGCACCCCAAAGTTGAGGGCTGCTCTGTTGACAAGGACCTCCACTTTATTCCACCTTAAATATCCAAGGAAAGAGAAAAATGGATAAAGAAGTTGTGGTCCTTATGTACAATGGAATATCACTCAGCCATGAAATCAATGTCATAAGGTTAGTAGCAGCATGATGAGTGGATTTAGGTACGACGATTCTAACTGAAATAAGTCACACAGAAAAGGACACTTCTCATAAGGTATCACTTTTAGAGGGAATGTAAAAAACGTTACACTTGAACTGAATTACAAAACAGAACAGAGTCACACATGCAGAAAACACACTATGGCTGCTTAACGGGAAAGGTGAGGTGGGGTGATACATAAAACAAGGGTATCAAATTAGCTCAGATACCGTTCCATAAACCCAATATGTAGTAGACAAGACCTACTCCTTGCTCAGAGAACTGGACTCAACACTCCCTATTCACCGCACAAGAATATATCTGACTAGTAATAATCTTAACACCTATGTATTGATATCTCTCTGTTAGTGTGTCAAGTGGGTGTAAAGCGGCATAAACACAGCCGTGAAAAGCAGCTAAACCCCATTATGAAAATAAATTACTTTGAAAAACCCATGAAACAACGACAGTGAAAGAGATAGAAATACTTACACAATGAGTTCAGGGGCTGTGATGCAACCTGGATTGACCATATCTAGACCCACAGCTGGATGAGACATAAGGGTGGACACTCTTGGGGCTGAGAGGTTTGGTGAGGTTGGGTGAGCAAACACAGACCCTTTAAAGTAATACTGTGTGGTACCCATCGCATGGGTCCCAAATCTCCAGGTTCAAGGGCATCTTCCTACATCGAAAACATGCATGAGAAACCCAGAAGATGGTACACCATGTGATAGGGAAAGGTTTCTAAAACGCACCTCATTTCTCATCTCCTTGTGCCCGGGTTCGCCATTCCAGCCGCTTTACTAGCAATCTCCCTACTTGGAGCATCAGCACCTTTAACCTCCTGTTCCGTACAGGTTGCAATTTGTCCTGAGGATGAACGGGAAGACGGGGAACCAACGAGAGACAAGCTCTTGGTGTCGGGACAGGCACAGGTCACTCGATTTTCCCATCAGGAAGAAGAATTAACCACAGGCTCAGCCTGCCCCCCGGAACCAGAACAGGGCCTGAAGCCATCCTGCGCTTTTGCGGCCAGCTCCCAAAAAAGCGAGTTGTAAAATGGAGGTTCAGGGCACTGCAATTCACAAACCTGCAGAGTTATAAATGATAAATCTCGTCCACAAATATATTGAGGGAAGGCAAAGAAGAGGATTTGAAATCAAGGCAGAATTGCACGAAACAGATTTCAGGAGGTAGATTCGAATCGCCTTTAAAGCACATGAAAAGCGACAAAATGTTGACAATGATGCCCTTGGCCAAAAACGGCGTATGCGTTTTTTCCTGAATATATTCAGGAAAAAATGCATACGCCCTTTTTGACCAACAAAGCAACCTGGAAAGGCAAATCAGCGCTACAAAGAAGTCTCGCTTCCCATCGGTCAAAAGGGCCATGCTGAAAAAAGTGTCAAAACCAGAAATGCAGGACAGGCCATGGAGAAATGAGAGCCTTGCTACACTGATGGGCGGGATGTAAATTGCCAACAGCCACTCTGGAGAAGTGTACGGTGTGTCCTGAAACATCTGAAAAACACAGCTTAGAGAGCATAGGGCACTTCCACTCATGGGGGTATAAATTGGGAAAATGAAAAATCAGCAAGACACAAGCACCCCAAAGTTGAGGGCTGCTCTGTTGACAAGGACCTCCACTTCATTCCACCTTAAATATCCAAGGAAAGAGAAAAATGGATAAAGAAGTTTTGGTCCTTATGTACAATGGAATATCACTCAGCCATGAAATCAATGTCATAAGGTTAGTAGCAGCATGATGAGTGGATTTAGGTACGACGATTCTCAGTGAAATAAGTCACACAGAAAAGGACACTTCTCATAAGGTATCACTGATAGAGGGAATGTAAAAACCGTTACACTTGAACTGAATTACAAAACAGAACAGAGTCACACATGCAGAAAACACACTATGGCTGCTTAACGGGAAAGGTGAGGTGGGGTGATACATAAAACAAGGGTATCAAATTAGCTCAGATACCGTTCCATAAACCCAATATGTAGTAGACAAGACCTACTCCTTGCTCAGAGAACTGGACTCAACACGCCCTATTCACCGCACAAGAATATATCTGACTAGTAATAATCTTAAAACCTATGTATTGATATCTCTCTGTTAGTGTGTCAAGTGGGTGTAAAGCGGCATAAACACAGCCGTGAAAAGCAGCTAAACCCCATTATGAAAATAAATTACTTTGAAAAACCCATGAAACAACGACAGTGAAAGAGATAGAAATTCTTACACAATGAGTTCAGGGGCTGTGATGCAACCTGGATTGACCATATCTAGACCCACAGCTGGATGAGACATAAGGGTGGACACTCTTGGGGCTGAGAGGTTTGGTGAGGTTGGGTGAGCAAACGCAGACCCTTTAAAGTAATACTGCGTGGTACCCATCGCATGGGTCCCAAATCTCCAGGTTCAAGGGCATCTTCCTACATCGAAAACATGCATGAGAAACCCAGAAGATGGTACACCGTGTGATGGGGAAAGGTTTCTAAAACGCACCTCATTTCTCATCTCCTTGTGCCCGGGTTCGCCTTTCCAGCCGCTTTACTAGCAATCTCCCTACTTGGAGCATCAGCACCTTTAACCTCCTGTTCCGTACAGGTTGCAATTTGTCCTGAGGATGAACGGGAAGACGGGGAACCAACGAGAGACTAGCTCTTGGTGTTGGGACAGGCACAGGTCACTCTATTTTCCCATCAGGAAGAAGAATTAACCACAGGCTCAGCCTGCCCCCTGGAACAAGAACAGGGCCTGAAGCCATCCTGCGCTTTTGCGGCCAGCTCCCAAAAAAGCGAGTTGTAAAATGGAGGTTCAGGGCACTGCAATTCACAAACCTGCAGAGTTATAAATGATAACTCTCGTCCACAAATATATTGAGGGAAGGCAAAGAAGAGGATTTGAAATCAAGGCAGAATTGCAGGAAACAGATTTCAGGAGGTAGATTCGAATCGCCTTTAAAGCACATGAAAAGGGGCAAAATGTTGACAATGATGCCCTTGGCCAAAAAGGGCGTATGCGTTTTTTCCTGAATATATTCAGGAAAAAACGCATACGCCCTTTTTGGCCAACCAAGCAACCTGGAAAGGCAAATCAGCGCTACAAAGAAGTCTCGCTCCCCATCGGTCAAAAGGGCCATGCTAAAAAAAGTGTCAAACCAGAAATGCAGGACAGGCCATGGAGAAATGAGACCTTGCTACACTGATGGGCGGGATGTAAATTGCCAACAGCCACTCTGGAGAAGTGTACGGTGTGTCCTGAAACATCTGAAAAACACAGCTTAGAGAGCATAGGGCACTTCCACTCATGGGGGTATAAATTGGGAAAATGAAAAATCAGCAAGACACAAGCACCCCAAAGTTGAGGGCTGCTCTGTTGACAAGGACCTCCACTTCATTCCACCTTAAATATCCAAGGAAAGAGAAAAATGGATAAAGAAGTTGTGGTCCTTATGTACAATGGAATATCACTCAGCCATGAAATCAATGTCATAAGGTTAGTAGCAGCATGATGAGTGGATTTAGGTACGACGATTCTAAGTGAAATAAGTCACACAGAAAAGGACACTTCTCATAAGGTATCACTGATAGAGGGAATGTAAAAAGCGTTACACTTGAACTGAATTACAAAACAGAACAGAGTCACACATGCAGAAAACACACTATGGCTGCTTAACGGGAAAGGTGAGGTGGGGTGATACATAAAACAAGGGTATCAAATTAGCTCAGATACCGTTCCATAAACCCAATATGTAGTAGACAAGACCTACTCCTTGCTCAGAGAACTGGACTCAACACGCCCTATTCACCGCACAAGAATATATCTGACTAGTAATAATCTTAAAACCTATGTATTGATATCTCTCTGTTAGTGTGTCAAGTGGGTGTAAAGCGGCATAAACACAGCCGTGAAAAGCAGCTAAACCCCATTATGAAAATAAATTACTTTGAAAAACCCATGAAACAACGACAGTGAAAGAGATAGAAATTCTTACACAATGAGTTCAGGGGCTGTGATGCAACCTGGATTGACCATATCTAGACCCACAGCTGGATGAGACATAAGGGTGGACACTCTTGGGGCTGAGAGGTTTGGTGAGGTTGGGTGAGCAAACGCAGACCCTTTAAAGTAATACTGCGTGGTACCCATCGCATGGGTCCCAAATCTCCAGGTTCAAGGGCATCTTCCTACATCGAAAACATGCATGAGAAACCCAGAAGATGGTACACCGTGTGATGGGGAAAGGTTTCTAAAACGCACCTCATTTCTCATCTCCTTGTGCCCGGGTTCACCTTTCCAGCCACTTTACTAGCAATCTCCCTACTTGGAGCATCAGCACCTTTAACCTCCTGTTCCGTACAGGTTGCAATTTGTCCTGAGGATGAACGGGAAGACGGGGAACCAACGAGAGACTAGCTCTTGGTGTCGGGACAGGCACAGGTCACTCTATTTTCCCATCAGGAAGAAGAATTAACCACAGGCTCAGCCTGCCCCCCGGAACCAGAACAGGGCCTGAAGCCATCCTGCGCTTTTGCGGCCAGCTCCCAAAAAAGCGAGTTGTAAAATGGAGGTTCAGGGCACTGCAATTCACAAACCTGCAGAGTTATAAATGATAACTCTCGTCCACAAATATATTGAGGGAAGGCAAAGAAGAGGATTTGAAATCAAGGCAGAATTGCACGAAACAGATTTCAGGAGGTAGATACGAATCGCCTTTAAAGCACATGAAAAGCGGCAAAACGTTGACAATGATGCCCTTGGCCAAAAAGGGCGTATGCGTTTTTTCCTGAATATATTCAGGAAAAAACGCATACGCCCTTTTTGGCCAACCAAGCAACCTGGAAAGGCAAATCAGCGCTACAGAGAAGTCTCGCTTCCCATCGGTCAAAAGGGCCATGCTAAAAAAAGTGTCAAAACCAGAAATGCAGGACAGGCCATGGAGAAATGGGAGCCTTGCTACACTGATGGGCGGGATGTAAATTGCCAACAGCCAATCTGGAGAAGTGTACGGTGTGTCCTGAAACATCTGAAAAACACAGCTTAGAGAGCATAGGGCACTTCCACTCATGGGGGTAAAAATTGGGAAAATGAAAAATCAGCAAGACACAAGCACCCCAAAGTTTAGGGCTGCTCTGTTGACAAGGACCTCCACTTCATTCCACCTTCAATATCCCAGGAAAGAGAAAAATGGATAAAGAAGTTGTGGTCCTTATGTACAATGGAATATCACTCAGCCATGAAATCAATGTCATAAGGTTAGTAGCAGCATGATGAGTGGATTTAGGTACGACGATTCTCAGTGAAATAAGTCACACAGAAAAGGACACTTCCCATAAGGTATCACTGATAGAGGGAATGTAAAAAGCGTTACACTTGAACTGAATTACAAAACAGAACAGAGTCACACATGCAGAAAACACACTATGGCTGCTTAACGGGAAAGGTGAGGTGGGGTGATACATAAAACAAGGGTATCAAATTAGCTCAGATACCGTTCCATAAACCCAATATGTAGTAGACAAGACCTACTCCTTGCTCAGAGAACTGGACTCAACACGCCCTATTCACCGCACAAGAATATATCTGACTAGTAATAATCTTAAAACCTATGTATTGATATCTCTCTGTTAGTGTGTCAAGTGGGTGTAAAGCGGCATAAACACAGCCGTGAAAAGCAGCTAAACCCCATTATGAAAATAAATTACTTTGAAAAACCCATGAAACAACGACAGTGAAAGAGATAGAAATTCTTACACAATGAGTTCAGGGGCTGTGATGCAACCTGGATTGACCATATCTAGACCCACAGCTGGATGAGACATAAGGGTGGACACTCTTGGGGCTGAGAGGTTTGGTGAGGTTGGGTGAGCAAACGCAGACCCTTTAAAGTAATACTGCGTGGTACCCATCGCATGGGTTCCAAATCTCCAGGTTCAAGGGCATCTTCCTACATCGAAAACATGCATGAGAAACCCAGAAGATGGTACACCGTGTGATGGGGAAAAGTTTCTAAAACGCACCTCATTTCTCATCTCCTTGTGCCCGTGTTCACCTTTCCAGCCACTTTACTAGCAATCTCCCTACTTGGAGCATCAGCACCTTTAACCTCCTGTTCCGTACAGGTTGCAATTTGTCCTGAGGATGAACTGGAAGACGGGGAACCAACGAGAGACTAGCTCTTGGTGTTGGGACAGGCACAGGTCACTCTATTTTCCCATCAGGAAGAAGAATTAACCACAGGCTCAGCCTGCCCCCCGGAACCAGAACAGGGCCTGAAGCCATCCTGCGCTTTTGCGGCCAGCTCCCAAAAAAGCGAGTTGTAAAATGGAGGTTCAGGGCAGTGCAATTCACAAACCTGCAGAGTTATAAATGATAACTCTCGTCCACAAATATATTGAGGGAAGGCAAAGAAGAGGATTTGAAATCAAGGCAGAATTGCAGGAAACAGATTTCAGGAGGTAGATTCGAATCGCCTTTAAAGCACATGAAAAGCGGCAAAATGTTGACAATGATGCCCTTGGCCAAAAACGGCGTATGCGTTTTTTCCTGAATATATTCAGGAAAAAATGCATACGCCCTTTTTGACCAACCAAGCAACCTGGAAAGGCAAATCAGCGCTACAAAGAAGTCTCGCTTCCCATCGGTCAAAAGGGCCATGCTGAAAAAAGTGTCAAAACCAGAAATGCAGGACAGGCCATGGAGAAATGAGAGCCTTGCTACACTGATGGGCGGGATGTAAATTGCCAACAGCCACTCTGGAGAAGTGTACGGTGTGTCCTGAAACATCTGAAAAACACAGCTTAGAGAGCATAGGGCACTTCCACTCATGGGGGTATAAATTGGGAAAATGAAAAATCAGCAAGACACAAGCACCCCAAAGTTGAGGGCTGCTCTGTTGACAAGGACCTCCACTTTATTCCACCTTAAATATCCAAGGAAAGAGAAAAATGGATAAAGAAGTTGTGGTCCTTATGTACAATGGAATATCACTCAGCCATGAAATCAATGTCATAAGGTTAGTAGCAGCATGATGAGTGGATTTAGGTACGACGATTCTAACTGAAATAAGTCACACAGAAAAGGACACTTCTCATAAGGTATCACTGATAGAGGGAATGTAAAAACCGTTACACTTGAACTGAATTACAAAAAAGAACAGAGTCACACATGCAGAAAACACACTATGGCTGCTTAACGGGAAAGGTGAGGTGGGGTGATACATAAAACAAGGGTATCAAATTAGCTCAGATACCGTTCCATAAACCCAATATGTAGTAGACAAGACCTACTCCTTGCTCAGAGAACTGGACTCAACACGCCCTATTCACCGCACAAGAATATATCTGACTAGTAATAATCTTAAAACCTATGTATTGATATCTCTCTGTTAGTGTGTCAAGTGGGTGTAAAGCGGCATAAACACAGCCGTGAAAAGCAGCTAAACCCCATTATGAAAATAAATTACTTTGAAAAACCCATGAAACAACGACAGTGAAAGAGATAGAAATTCTTACACAATGAGTTCAGGGGCTGTGATGCAACCTGGATTGACCATATCTAGACCCACAGCTGGATGAGACATAAGGGTGGACACTCTTGGGGCTGAGAGGTTTGGTGAGGTTGGGTGAGCAAACGCAGACCCTTTAAAGTAATACTGCGTGGTACCCATCGCATGGGTCCCAAATCTCCAGGTTCAAGGGCATCTTCCTACATCGAAAACATGCATGAGAAACCCAGAAGATGGTACACCGTGTGATGGGGAAAGGTTTCTAAAACGCACCTCATTTCTCATCTCCTTGTGCCCGGGTTCGCCTTTCCAGCCGCTTTACTAGCAATCTCCCTACTTGGAGCATCAGCACCTTTAACCTCCTGTTCCGTACAGGTTGCAATTTGTCCTGAGGATGAACGGGAAGACGGGGAACCAACGAGAGACTAGCTCTTGGTGTTGGGACAGGCACAGGTCACTCTATTTTCCCATCAGGAAGAAGAATTAACCACAGGCTCAGCCTGCCCCCTGGAACAAGAACAGGGCCTGAAGCCATCCTGCGCTTTTGCGGCCAGCTCCCAAAAAAGCGAGTTGTAAAATGGAGGTTCAGGGCACTGCAATTCACAAACCTGCAGAGTTATAAATGATAACTCTCGTCCACAAATATATTGAGGGAAGGCAAAGAAGAGGATTTGAAATCAAGGCAGAATTGCAGGAAACAGATTTCAGGAGGTAGATTCGAATCGCCTTTAAAGCACATGAAAAGGGGCAAAATGTTGACAATGATGCCCTTGGCCAAAAAGGGCGTATGCGTTTTTTCCTGAATATATTCAGGAAAAAACGCATACGCCCTTTTTGGCCAACCAAGCAACCTGGAAAGGCAAATCAGCGCTACAAAGAAGTCTCGCTCCCCATCGGTCAAAAGGGCCATGCTAAAAAAAGTGTCAAACCAGAAATGCAGGACAGGCCATGGAGAAATGAGACCTTGCTACACTGATGGGCGGGATGTAAATTGCCAACAGCCACTCTGGAGAAGTGTACGGTGTGTCCTGAAACATCTGAAAAACACAGCTTAGAGAGCATAGGGCACTTCCACTCATGGGGGTATAAATTGGGAAAATGAAAAATCAGCAAGACACAAGCACCCCAAAGTTGAGGGCTGCTCTGTTGACAAGGACCTCCACTTCATTCCACCTTAAATATCCAAGGAAAGAGAAAAATGGATAAAGAAGTTGTGGTCCTTATGTACAATGGAATATCACTCAGCCATGAAATCAATGTCATAAGGTTAGTAGCAGCATGATGAGTGGATTTAGGTACGACGATTCTAAGTGAAATAAGTCACACAGAAAAGGACACTTCTCATAAGGTATCACTGATAGAGGGAATGTAATAAGCGTTACACTTGAACTGAATTACAAAACAGAACAGAGTCACACATGCAGAAAACACACTATGGCTGCTTAACGGGAAAGGTGAGGTGGGGTGATACATAAAACAAGGGTATCAAATTAGCTCAGATACCGTTCCATAAACCCAATATGTAGTAGACAAGACCTACTCCTTGCTCAGAGAACTGGACTCAACACGCCCTATTCACCGCACAAGAATATATCTGACTAGTAATAATCTTAAAACCTATGTATTCATATCTCTCTGTTAGTGTGTCAAGTGGGTGTAAAGCGGCATAAACACAGCCGTGAAAAGCAGCTAAACCGCATTATGAAAATAAATTACTTTGAAAAACCCATGAAACAACGACAGTGAAAGAGAGAGAAATTCTTACACAATGCGTTCAGGGGCTGTGATGCAACCTGGATTGACCATATCTAGACCCACAGCTGGATGAGACATAAGGGTGGACACTCTTGGGGCTGAGAGGTTTGGTGAGGTTGGGTGAGCAAACGCAGACCCTTTAAAGTAATACTGCGTGGTACCCATCGCATGGGTCCCAAATCTCCAGGTTCAAGGGCATCTTCCTACATCGAAAACATGCATGAGAAACCCAGAAGATGGTACACCGTGTGATGGGGAAAGGTTTCTAAAACGCACCTCATTTCTCATCTCCTTGTGCCCGGGTTCACCTTTCCAGCCGCTTTACTAGCAATCTCCCTACTTGGAGCATCAGCACCTTTAACCTCCTGTTCCGTACAGGTTGCAATTTGTCCTGAGGATGAACGGGAAGACGGGGAACCAACGAGAGACTAGCTCTTGGTGTCGGGACAGGCACAGGTCACTCTATTTTCCCATCAGGAAGAAGAATTAACCACAGGCTCAGCCTGCCCCCCGGAACCAGAACAGGGCCTGAAGCCATCCTGCGCTTTTGCGGCCAGCTCCCAAAAAAGCGAGTTGTAAAATGGAGGTTCAGGGCACTGCAATTCACAAACCTGCAGAGTTATAAATGATAACTCTCGTCCACAAATATATTGAGGGAAGGCAAAGAAGAGGATTTGAAACCAAGGCAGAATTGCACGAAACAGATTTCAGGAGGTAGATTCGAATCGCCTTTAAAGCACATGAAAAGCGGCAAAATGTTGACAATGATGCCCTTGGCCAAAAAGGGCGTATGCGTTTTTTCCTGAATATATTCAGGAAAAAACTCATAGCCCTTTTTGGCCAACCAAGCAACCTGGAAAGGCAAATCAGCGCTACAAAGAAGTCTCGCTTCCCATCGGTCAACAGGGCTATGCTGAAAAATGTTTCAAAACCAGAAATGCAGGACAGGCCACGGAGAAATGAGAGCCTTGCTACACTGATGGGCGGGATGTAAACTGCCAACAGCCACTCTGGAGAAGTGTACGGTGTGTCATGAAACATCTGAAAAACACAGCTTAGAGAGCATAGGGCACTTCCACTCATGGGGGTATAAATTTGGAAAATTAAAAATCAGCAAGACACAAGCACCCCAAAGTTTAGGGCTGCTCTGTTGACAAGGACCTCCACTTCATTCCACCTTAAATGTCCAACGAAAGAGAAAAATGGATAAAGAAGTTGTGGTCCTTATGTACAATGGAATATCACTCAACCATGAAATCAATGTCATAAGGTTAGTAGCAGCATGATGAGTGGATTTAGGTACGACGATTCTAAGTGAAATAAGTCACACAGAAAAGGACACTTCTCATAAGGTATCACTTTTAGAGGGAATGTAAAAGCCGTTACACTTGAACTGAATTACAAAACAGAACAGAGTCACACATGCAGAAAACACACTATGGCTGCTTAACGGGAAAGGTGAGGTGGGGTGATACATAAAACAAGGGTATCAAATTAGCTCAGATACCGTTCCATAAACCCAATATGTAGTAGACAAGACCTACTCCTTGCTCAGAGAACTGGACTCAACACGCCCTATTCACCGCACAAGAATATATCTGACTAGTAATAATCTTAAAACCTATGTATTGATATCTCTCTGTTAGTGTGTCAAGTGGGTGTAAAGCGGCATAAACACAGCCGTGAAAAGCAGCTAAACCCCATTATGAAAATAAATTACTTTGAAAAACCCATGAAACAACGACAGTGAAAGAGATAGAAATTCTTACACAATGAGTTCAGGGGCTGTGATGCAACCTGGATTGACCATATCTAGACCCACAGCTGGATGAGACATAAGGGTGGACACTCTTGGGGCTGAGAGGTTTGGTGAGGTTGGGTGAGCAAACGCAGACCCTTTAAAGTAATACTGCGTGGTACCCATCGCATGGGTCCCAAATCTCCAGGTTCAAGGGCATCTTCCTACATCGAAAACATGCATGAGAAACCCAGAAGATGGTACACCGTATGATGGGGAAAGGTTTCTAAAACGCACCTCATTTCTCATCTCCTTGTGCCCGGGTTCGCCATTCCAGCCGCTTTACTAGCAATCTCCCTACTTGGAGCATCAGCACCTTTAACCTCCTGTTCCGTACAGGTTGCAATTTGTCCTGAGGATGAACGGGAAGACGGGGAACCAACGAGAGACTAGCTCTTGGTGTCGGGACAGGCACAGGTCACTCTATTTTCCCATCAGGAAGAAGAATTAACCACAGGCTCAGCCTGCCCCCCGGAACCAGAACAGGGCCTGAAGCCATCCTGCGCTTTTGCGGCCAGCTCCCAAAAAAGCGAGTTGTAAAATGGAGGTTCAGGGCACTGCAATTCACAAACCTGCAGAGTTATAAATGATAACTCTCGTCCACAAATATATTGAGGGAAGGCAAAGAAGAGGATTTGAAATCAAGGCAGAATTGCACGAAACAGATTTCAGGAGGTAGATACGAATCGCCTTTAAAGCACATGAAAAGCGGCAAAACGTTGACAATGATGCCCTTGGCCAAAAAGGGCGTATGCGTTTTTTCCTGAATATATTCAGGAAAAAACGCATACGCCCTTTTTGGCCAACCAAGCAACCTGGAAATGCAAATCAGCGCTACAGAGAAGTCTCGCTTCCCATCGGTCAAAAGGGCCATGCTGAAAAAAGTGTCAAAACCAGAAATGCAGGACAGGCCATGGAGAAATGGGAGCTTGCTACACTGATGGGCGGGATGTAAATTGCCAACAGCCACTCTGGAGAAGTGTACGGTGTGTCCTGAAACATCTGAAAAACACAGCTTAGAGAGCATAGGGCACTTCCACTCATGGGGGTATAAATTGGGAAAATTAAAAATCAGCAAGACACAAGCACCCCAAAGTTGAGGGCTGCTCTGTTGACAAGGACCTCCACTTCATTCCACCTTCAATATCCAAGGAAAGAGAAAAATGGATAAAGAAGTTGTGGTCCTTATGTACAATGGAATATCACTCAGCCATGAAATCAATGTCATAAGGTTAGTAGCAGCATGATGAGTGGATTTAGGTACGACGATTCTAAGTGAAATAAGTCACACAGAAAAGGACACTTCTCATAAGGTACCACTGATAGAGGGAATGTAAAAACCGTTACACTTGAACTGAATTACAAAACAGAAGAGAGTCACACATGCAGAAAACACACTATGGCTGCTTAACGGGAAAGGTGAGGTGGGGTGATACATAAAACAAGGGTATCAAATTAGCTCAGATACCGTTCCATAAACCCAATATGTAGTAGACAAGACCTACTCCTTGCTCAGAGAACTGGACTCAACACGCCCTATTCACCGCACAAGAATATATCTGACTAGTAATAATCTTAAAACCTATGTATTCATATCTCTCTGTTAGTGTGTCAAGTGGGTGTAAAGCGGCATAAACACAGCCGTGAAAAGCAGCTAAACCGCATTATGAAAATAAATTACTTTGAAAAACCCATGAAACAACGACAGTGAAAGAGAGAGAAATTCTTACACAATGCGTTCAGGGGCTGTGATGCAACCTGGATTGACCATATCTAGACCCACAGCTGGATGAGACATAAGGGTGGACACTCTTGGGGCTGAGAGGTTTGGTGAGGTTGGGTGAGCAAACGCAGACCCTTTAAAGTAATACTGCGTGGTACCCATCGCATGGGTCCCAAATCTCCAGGTTCAAGGGCATCTTCCTACATCGAAAACATGCATGAGAAACCCAGAAGATGGTACACCGTGTGATGGGGAAAGGTTTCTAAAACGCACCTCATTTCTCATCTCCTTGTGCCCGGGTTCACCTTTCCAGCCGCTTTACTAGCAATCTCCCTACTTGGAGCATCAGCACCTTTAACCTCCTGTTCCGTACAGGTTGCAATTTGTCCTGAGGATGAACGGGAAGACGGGGAACCAACGAGAGACTAGCTCTTGGTGTCGGGACAGGCACAGGTCACTCTATTTTCCCATCAGGAAGAAGAATTAACCACAGGCTCAGCCTGCCCCCCGGAACCAGAACAGGGCCTGAAGCCATCCTGCGCTTTTGCGGCCAGCTCCCAAAAAAGCGAGTTGTAAAATGGAGGTTCAGGGCACTGCAATTCACAAACCTGCAGAGTTATAAATGATAACTCTCGTCCACAAATATATTGAGGGAAGGCAAAGAAGAGGATTTGAAACCAAGGCAGAATTGCACGAAACAGATTTCAGGAGGTAGATTCGAATCGCCTTTAAAGCACATGAAAAGCGGCAAAATGTTGACAATGATGCCCTTGGCCAAAAAGGGCGTATGCGTTTTTTCCTGAATATATTCAGGAAAAAACTCATAGCCCTTTTTGGCCAACCAAGCAACCTGGAAAGGCAAATCAGCGCTACAAAGAAGTCTCGCTTCCCATCGGTCAACAGGGCTATGCTGAAAAATGTTTCAAAACCAGAAATGCAGGACAGGCCACGGAGAAATGAGAGCCTTGCTACACTGATGGGCGGGATGTAAACTGCCAACAGCCACTCTGGAGAAGTGTACGGTGTGTCATGAAACATCTGAAAAACACAGCTTAGAGAGCATAGGGCACTTCCACTCATGGGGGTATAAATTTGGAAAATTAAAAATCAGCAAGACACAAGCACCCCAAAGTTTAGGGCTGCTCTGTTGACAAGGACCTCCACTTCATTCCACCTTAAATGTCCAACGAAAGAGAAAAATGGATAAAGAAGTTGTGGTCCTTATGTACAATGGAATATCACTCAACCATGAAATCAATGTCATAAGGTTAGTAGCAGCATGATGAGTGGATTTAGGTACGACGATTCTAAGTGAAATAAGTCACACAGAAAAGGACACTTCTCATAAGGTATCACTTTTAGAGGGAATGTAAAAGCCGTTACACTTGAACTGAATTACAAAACAGAACAGAGTCACACATGCAGAAAACACACTATGGCTGCTTAACGGGAAAGGTGAGGTGGGGTGATACATAAAACAAGGGTATCAAATTAGCTCAGATACCGTTCCATAAACCCAATATGTAGTAGACAAGACCTACTCCTTGCTCAGAGAACTGGACTCAACACGCCCTATTCACCGCACAAGAATATATCTGACTAGTAATAATCTTAAAACCTATGTATTGATATCTCTCTGTTAGTGTGTCAAGTGGGTGTAAAGCGGCATAAACACAGCCGTGAAAAGCAGCTAAACCCCATTATGAAAATAAATTACTTTGAAAAACCCATGAAACAACGACAGTGAAAGAGATAGAAATTCTTACACAATGAGTTCAGGGGCTGTGATGCAACCTGGATTGACCATATCTAGACCCACAGCTGGATGAGACATAAGGGTGGACACTCTTGGGGCTGAGAGGTTTGGTGAGGTTGGGTGAGCAAACGCAGACCCTTTAAAGTAATACTGCGTGGTACCCATCGCATGGGTCCCAAATCTCCAGGTTCAAGGGCATCTTCCTACATCGAAAACATGCATGAGAAACCCAGAAGATGGTACACCGTATGATGGGGAAAGGTTTCTAAAACGCACCTCATTTCTCATCTCCTTGTGCCCGGGTTCGCCATTCCAGCCGCTTTACTAGCAATCTCCCTACTTGGAGCATCAGCACCTTTAACCTCCTGTTCCGTACAGGTTGCAATTTGTCCTGAGGATGAACGGGAAGACGGGGAACCAACGAGAGACTAGCTCTTGGTGTCGGGACAGGCACAGGTCACTCTATTTTCCCATCAGGAAGAAGAATTAACCACAGGCTCAGCCTGCCCCCCGGAACCAGAACAGGGCCTGAAGCCATCCTGCGCTTTTGCGGCCAGCTCCCAAAAAAGCGAGTTGTAAAATGGAGGTTCAGGGCACTGCAATTCACAAACCTGCAGAGTTATAAATGATAACTCTCGTCCACAAATATATTGAGGGAAGGCAAAGAAGAGGATTTGAAATCAAGGCAGAATTGCACGAAACAGATTTCAGGAGGTAGATACGAATCGCCTTTAAAGCACATGAAAAGCGGCAAAACGTTGACAATGATGCCCTTGGCCAAAAAGGGCGTATGCGTTTTTTCCTGAATATATTCAGGAAAAAACGCATACGCCCTTTTTGGCCAACCAAGCAACCTGGAAATGCAAATCAGCGCTACAGAGAAGTCTCGCTTCCCATCGGTCAAAAGGGCCATGCTGAAAAAAGTGTCAAAACCAGAAATGCAGGACAGGCCATGGAGAAATGGGAGCTTGCTACACTGATGGGCGGGATGTAAATTGCCAACAGCCACTCTGGAGAAGTGTACGGTGTGTCCTGAAACATCTGAAAAACACAGCTTAGAGAGCATAGGGCACTTCCACTCATGGGGGTATAAATTGGGAAAATTAAAAATCAGCAAGACACAAGCACCCCAAAGTTGAGGGCTGCTCTGTTGACAAGGACCTCCACTTCATTCCACCTTCAATATCCAAGGAAAGAGAAAAATGGATAAAGAAGTTGTGGTCCTTATGTACAATGGAATATCACTCAGCCATGAAATCAATGTCATAAGGTTAGTAGCAGCATGATGAGTGGATTTAGGTACGACGATTCTAAGTGAAATAAGTCACACAGAAAAGGACACTTCTCATAAGGTACCACTGATAGAGGGAATGTAAAAACCGTTACACTTGAACTGAATTACAAAACAGAAGAGAGTCACACATGCAGAAAACACACTATGGCTGCTTAACGGGAAAGGTGAGGTGGGGTGATACATAAAACAAGGGTATCAAATTAGCTCAGATACCGTTCCATAAACCCAATATGTAGTAGACAAGACCTACTCCTTGCTCAGAGAACTGGACTCAACACGCCCTATTCACCGCACAAGAATATATCTGACTAGTAATAATCTTAAAACCTATGTATTGATATCTCTCTGTTAGTGTGTCAAGTGGGTGTAAAGCGGCATAAACACAGCCGTGAAAAGCAGCTAAACCGCATTATGAAAATAAATTACTTTGAAAAACCCATGAAACAACGACAGTGAAAGAGAGAGAAATTCTTACACAATGCGTTCAGGGGCTGTGATGCAACCTGGATTGACCATATCTAGACCCACAGCTGGATGAGACATAAGGGTGGACACTCTTGGGGCTGAGAGGTTTGGTGAGGTTGGGTGAGCAAACGCAGACCCTTTAAAGTAATACTGCGTGGTACCCATCGCATGGGTCCCAAATCTCCAGGTTCAAGGGCATCTTCCTACATCGAAAACATGCATGAGAAACCCAGAAGATGGTACACCGTGTGATGGGGAAAGGTTTCTAAAACGCACCTCATTTCTCATCTCCTTGTGCCCGGGTTCGCCTTTCCAGCCGCTTTACTAGCAATCTCCCTACTTGGAGCATCAGCACCTTTAACCTCCTGTTCCGTACAGGTTGCAATTTGTCCTGAGGATGAACGGGAAGACGGGGAACCAACGAGAGACTAGCTCTTGGTGTCGGGACAGGCACAGGTCACTCTATTTTTCCATCAGGAAGAAGAATTAACCACAGGCTCAGCCTGCCCCCTGTAACCAGAACAGGGCCTGAAGCCATCCTGCGCTTTTGCGGCCAGCTCCCAAAAAAGCGAGTTGTAAAATGGAGGTTCAGGGCACTGCAATTCACAAACCTGCAGAGTTATAAATGATAACTCTCGTCCACAAATATATTGAGGGAAGGCAAAGAAGAGGATTTGAAATCAAGGCAGAATTGCAGGAAACAGATTTCAGGAGGTAGATTCGAATCGCCTTTAAAGCACATGAAAAGCAGCAAAACGTTGACAATGATGCCCTTGGCCAAAAAGGGCGTATGCGTTTTTTCCTGAATATATTCAGGAAAAAACGCATACGCCCTTTTTGGCCAACCAAGCAACCTGGAAAGGCAAATCAGCGCTACAAAGAAGTCTCGCTCCCCATCGGTCAAAAGGGCCATGCTGAAAAAAGTGTCAAAACCAGAAATGCAGGACAGGCCATGGAGAAATGAGAGCCTTGCTACACTGATGGGCGGGATGTAAATTGCCAACAGCCACTCTGGAGAAGTGTACGGTGTGTCCTGAAACATCTGAAAAACACAGCTTAGAGAGCATAGGGCACTTCCACTCATGGGGGTATAAATTGGGAAAATGAAAAATCAGCAAGACACAAGCACCCCAAAGTTGAGGGCTGCTCTGTTGACAAGGACCTCCACTTCATTCCACCTTCAATATCCCAGGAAAGAGAAAAATGGATAAAGAAGTTGTGGTCCTTATGTACAATGGAATATCACTCAGCCATGAAATCAATGTCATAAGGTTAGTAGCAGCATGATGAGTGGATTTAGGTACGACGATTCTCAGTGAAATAAGTCACACAGAAAAGGACACTTCTCATAAGGTATCACTGATAGAGGGAATGTAAAAAGCGTTACACTTGAACTGAATTACAAAACAGAACAGAGTCACACATGCAGAAAACAGACTATGGCTGCTTAACGGGAAAGGTGAGGTGGGGTGATACATAAAACAAGGGTATCAAATTAGCTCAGATACCGTTCCATAAACCCAATATGTAGTAGACAAGACCTACTCCTTGCTCAGAGAACTGGACTCAACACGCCCTATTCACCGCACAAGAATATATCTGACTAGTAATAATCTTAAAACCTATGTATTGATATCTCTCTGTTAGTGTGTCAAGTGGGTGTAAAGTGGCATAAACACAGCCGTTAAAAGCAGCTAAACCCCATTATGAAAATAAATTACTTTGAAAAACCCATGAAACAACGACAGTGAAAGAGATAGAAATTCTTACACAATGAGTTCAGGGTCTGTGATGCAACCTGGATTGACCATATCTAGACCCACAGCTGGATGAGACATAAGGGTGGACACTCTTGGGGCTGAGAGGTTTGGTGAGGTTGGGTGAGCAAACGCAGACCCTTTAAAGTAATACTGCGTGGTACCCATCGCATGGGTCCCAAATCTCCAGGTTCAAGGGCATCTTCCTACATCGAAAACATGCATGAGAAACCCAGAAGATGGTACACCGTGTGATGGGGAAAGGTTTCTAAAACGCACCTCATTTCTCATCTCCTTGTGCCCGGGTTCACCTTTCCAGCCGCTTTACTAGCAATCTCCCTACTTGGAGCATCAGCACCTTTAACCTCCTGTTCCGTACAGGTTGCAATTTGTCCTGAGGATGAACGGGAAGACGGGGAACCAACGAGAGACTAGCTCTTGGTGTCGGGACAGGCACAGGTCACTCTATTTTCCCATCAGGAAGAAGAATTAACCACAGGCTCAGCCTGCCCCCCGGAACCAGAACAGGGCCTGAAGCCATCCTGCGCTTTTGCGGCCAGCTCCCAAAAAAGCGAGTTGTAAAATGGAGGTTCAGGGCACTGCAATTCACAAACCTGCAGAGTTATAAATGATAACTCTCGTCCACAAATATATTGAGGGAAGGCAAAGAAGAGGATTTGAAATCAAGGCAGAATTGCACGAAACAGATTTCAGGAGGTAGATACGAATCGCCTTTAAAGCACATGAAAAGCGGCAAAACGTTGACAATGATGCCCTTGGCCAAAAAGGGCGTATGCGTTTTTTCCTGAATATATTCAGGAAAAAACGCATACGCCCTTTTTGGCCAACCAAGCAACCTGGAAAGGCAAATCAGCGCTACAGATAAGTCTCACTTCCCATCGGTCAAAAGGGCCATGCTGAAAAAAGTGTCAAAACCAGAAATGCAGGACAGGCCATGGAGAAATGGGAGCCTTGCTACACTGATGGGCGGGATGTAAATTGCCAACAGCCACTCTGGAGAAGTGTACGGTGTGTCCTGAAACATCTGAAAAACACAGCTTAGAGAGCATAGGGCACTTCCACTCATGGGGGTATAAATTGGGAAAATGAAAAATCAGCAAGACACAAGCACCCCAAAGTTGAGGGCTGCTCTGTTGACAAGGACCTCCACTTCATTCCACCTTAAATATCCCAGGAAAGAGAAAAATAGATAAAGAAGTTGTGGTCCTTATGTACAATGGAATATCACTCAGCCATGAAATCAATGTCATAAGGTTAGTAGCAGCATGATGAGTGGATTTAGGTACGACGATTCTAAGTGAAATAAGTCACACAGAAAAGGACACTTCTCATAAGGTATCACTGATAGAGGGAATGTAAAAAGCGTTACACTTGAACTGAATTACAAAACAGAACAGAGTCACACATGCAGAAAACACACTATGGTTGCTTAACGGGAAAGGTGAGGTGGGGTGATACATAAAACAAGGGTATCAAATTAGCTCAGATACCGTTCCATAAACCCAATATGTAGTAGACAAGACCTACTCCTTGCTCAGAGAACTGGACTCAACACGCCCTATTCACCGCACAAGAATATATCTGACTAGTAATAATCTTAAAACCTATGTATTGATATCTCTCTGTTAGTGTGTCAAGTGGGTGTAAAGCGGCATAAACACAGCCGTGAAAAGCAGCTAAACCCCATTATGAAAATAAATTACTTTGAAAAACCCATGAAACAACGACAGTGAAAGAGATAGAAATTCTTACACAATGAGTTCAGGAGCTGTGATGCAACCTGGATTGACCATATCTAGACCCACAGCTGGATGAGACATAAGGGTGGACACTCTTGGGGCTGAGAGGTTTGGTGAGGTTGGGTGAGCAAACGCAGACCCTTTAAAGTAATACTGCGTGGTACCCATCGCATGGGTCCCAAATCTCCAGGTTCAAGGGCATCTTCCTACATCGAAAACATGCATGAGAAACCCAGAAGATGGTACACCGTGTGATGGGGAAAGGTTTCTAAAACGCACCTCATTTCTCATCTCCTTGTGCCCGGGTTCGCCTTTCCAGCCGCTTTACTAGCAATCTCCCTACTTGGAGCATCAGCACCTTTAACCTCCTGTTCCGTACAGGTTGCAATTTGTCCTGAGGATGAACGGGAAGACGGGGAACCAACGAGAGACTAGCTCTTGGTGTCGGGACAGGCACAGGTCACTCTATTTTTCCATCAGGAAGAAGAATTAACCACAGGCTCAGCCTGCCCCCTGTAACCAGAACAGGGCCTGAAGCCATCCTGCGCTTTTGCGGCCAGCTCCCAAAAAAGCGAGTTGTAAAATGGAGGTTCAGGGCACTGCAATTCACAAACCTGCAGAGTTATAAATGATAACTCTCGTCCACAAATATATTGAGGGAAGGCAAAGAAGAGGATTTGAAATCAAGGCAGAATTGCAGGAAACAGATTTCAGGAGGTAGATTCGAATCGCCTTTAAAGCACATGAAAAGCAGCAAAACGTTGACAATGATGCCCTTGGCCAAAAAGGGCGTATGCGTTTTTTCCTGAATATATTCAGGAAAAAACGCATACGCCCTTTTTGGCCAACCAAGCAACCTGGAAAGGCAAATCAGCGCTACAAAGAAGTCTCGCTCCCCATCGGTCAAAAGGGCCATGCTGAAAAAAGTGTCAAAACCAGAAATGCAGGACAGGCCATGGAGAAATGAGAGCCTTGCTACACTGATGGGCGGGATGTAAATTGCCAACAGCCACTCTGGAGAAGTGTACGGTGTGTCCTGAAACATCTGAAAAACACAGCTTAGAGAGCATAGGGCACTTCCACTCATGGGGGTATAAATTGGGAAAATGAAAAATCAGCAAGACACAAGCACCCCAAAGTTGAGGGCTGCTCTGTTGACAAGGACCTCCACTTCATTCCACCTTCAATATCCCAGGAAAGAGAAAAATGGATAAAGAAGTTGTGGTCCTTATGTACAATGGAATATCACTCAGCCATGAAATCAATGTCATAAGGTTAGTAGCAGCATGATGAGTGGATTTAGGTACGACGATTCTCAGTGAAATAAGTCACACAGAAAAGGACACTTCTCATAAGGTATCACTGATAGAGGGAATGTAAAAAGCGTTACACTTGAACTGAATTACAAAACAGAACAGAGTCACACATGCAGAAAACACACTATGGCTGCTTAACGGGAAAGGTGAGGTGGGGTGATACATAAAACAAGGGTATCAAATTAGCTCAGATACCGTTCCATAAACCCAATATGTAGTAGACAAGACCTACTCCTTGCTCAGAGAACTGGACTCAACACGCCCTATTCACCGCACAAGAATATATCTGACTAGTAATAATCTTAAAACCTATGTATTGATATCTCTCTGTTAGTGTGTCAAGTGGGTGTAAAGCGGCATAAACACAGCCGTGAAAAGCAGCTAAACCCCATTATGAAAATAAATTACTTTGAAAAACCCATGAAACAACGACAGTGAAAGAGATAGAAATTCTTACACAATGAGTTCAGGGGCTGTGATGCAACCTGGATTGACCATATCTAGACCCACAGCTGGATGAGACATAAGGGTGGACACTCTTGGGGCTGAGAGGTTTGGTGAGGTTGGGTGAGCAAACGCAGACCCTTTAAAGTAATACTGCGTGGTACCCATCGCATGGGTCCCAAATCTCCAGGTTCAAGGGCATCTTCCTACATCGAAAACATGCATGAGAAACCCAGAAGATGGTACACCGTGTGATGGGGAAAGGTTTCTAAAACGCACCTCATTTCTCATCTCCTTGTGCCCGGGTTCACCTTTCCAGCCGCTTTACTAGCAATCTCCCTACTTGGAGCATCAGCACCTTTAACCTCCTGTTCCGTACAGGTTGCAATTTGTCCTGAGGATGAACGGGAAGACGGGGAACCAACGAGAGACTAGCTCTTGGTGTCGGGACAGGCACAGGTCACTCTATTTTCCCATCAGGAAGAAGAATTAACCACAGGCTCAGCCTGCCCCCCGGAACCAGAACAGGGCCTGAAGCCATCCTGCGCTTTTGCGGCCAGCTCCCAAAAAAGCGAGTTGTAAAATGGAGGTTCAGGGCACTGCAATTCACAAACCTGCAGAGTTATAAATGATAACTCTCGTCCACAAATATATTGAGGGAAGGCAAAGAAGAGGATTTGAAATCAAGGCAGAATTGCAGGAAACAGATTTCAGGAGGTAGATACGAATCGCCTTTAAAGCACATGAAAAGCGGCAAAACGTTGACAATGATGCCCTTGGCCAAAAAGGGCGTATGCGTTTTTTCCTGAATATATTCAGGAAAAAACGCATACGCCCTTTTTGGCCAACCAAGCAACCTGGAAAGGCAAATCAGCGCTACAGATAAGTCTCACTTCCCATCGGTCAAAAGGGCCATGCTGAAAAAAGTGTCAAAACCAGAAATGCAGGACAGGCCATGGAGAAATGGGAGCCTTGCTACACTGATGGGCGGGATGTAAATTGCCAACAGCCACTCTGGAGAAGTGTACGGTGTGTCCTGAAACATCTGAAAAACACAGCTTAGAGAGCATAGGGCACTTCCACTCATGGGGGTATAAATTGGGAAAATGAAAAATCAGCAAGACACAAGCACCCCAAAGTTGAGGGCTGCTCTGTTGACAAGGACCTCCACTTCATTCCACCTTAAATATCCCAGGAAAGAGAAAAATAGATAAAGAAGTTGTGGTCCTTATGTACAATGGAATATCACTCAGCCATGAAATCAATGTCATAAGGTTAGTAGCAGCATGATGAGTGGATTTAGGTACGACGATTCTAAGTGAAATAAGTCACACAGAAAAGGACACTTCTCATAAGGTATCACTGATAGAGGGAATGTAAAAAGCGTTACACTTGAACTGAATTACAAAACAGAACAGAGTCACACATGCAGAAAACACACTATGGTTGCTTAACGGGAAAGGTGAGGTGGGGTGATACATAAAACAAGGGTATCAAATTAGCTCAGATACCGTTCCATAAACCCAATATGTAGTAGACAAGACCTACTCCTTGCTCAGAGAACTGGACTCAACACGCCCTATTCACCGCACAAGAATATATCTGACTAGTAATAATCTTAAAACCTATGTATTGATATCTCTCTGTTAGTGTGTCAAGTGGGTGTAAAGCGGCATAAACACAGCCGTGAAAAGCAGCTAAACCCCATTATGAAAATAAATTACTTTGAAAAACCCATGAAACAACGACAGTGAAAGAGATAGAAATTCTTACACAATGAGTTCAGGAGCTGTGATGCAACCTGGATTGACCATATCTAGACCCACAGCTGGATGAGACATAAGGGTGGACACTCTTGGGGCTGAGAGGTTTGGTGAGGTTGGGTGAGCAAACGCAGACCCTTTAAAGTAATACTGCGTGGTACCCATCGCATGGGTCCCAAATCTCCAGGTTCAAGGGCATCTTCCTACATCGAAAACATGCATGAGAAACCCAGAAGATGGTACACCGTGTGATGGGGAAAGGTTTCTAAAACGCACCTCATTTCTCATCTCCTTGTGCCCGGGTTCGCCTTTCCAGCCGCTTTACTAGCAATCTCCCTACTTGGAGCATCAGCACCTTTAACCTCCTGTTCCGTACAGGTTGCAATTTGTCCTGAGGATGAACGGGAAGACGGGGAACCAACGAGAGACTAGCTCTTGGTGTCGGGACAGGCACAGGTCACTCTATTTTTCCATCAGGAAGAAGAATTAACCACAGGCTCAGCCTGCCCCCTGTAACCAGAACAGGGCCTGAAGCCATCCTGCGCTTTTGCGGCCAGCTCCCAAAAAAGCGAGTTGTAAAATGGAGGTTCAGGGCACTGCAATTCACAAACCTGCAGAGTTATAAATGATAACTCTCGTCCACAAATATATTGAGGGAAGGCAAAGAAGAGGATTTGAAATCAAGGCAGAATTGCAGGAAACAGATTTCAGGAGGTAGATTCGAATCGCCTTTAAAGCACATGAAAAGCAGCAAAACGTTGACAATGATGCCCTTGGCCAAAAAGGGCGTATGCGTTTTTTCCTGAATATATTCAGGAAAAAACGCATACGCCCTTTTTGGCCAACCAAGCAACCTGGAAAGGCAAATCAGCGCTACAAAGAAGTCTCGCTCCCCATCGGTCAAAAGGGCCATGCTGAAAAAAGTGTCAAAACCAGAAATGCAGGACAGGCCATGGAGAAATGAGAGCCTTGCTACACTGATGGGCGGGATGTAAATTGCCAACAGCCACTCTGGAGAAGTGTACGGTGTGTCCTGAAACATCTGAAAAACACAGCTTAGAGAGCATAGGGCACTTCCACTCATGGGGGTATAAATTGGGAAAATGAAAAATCAGCAAGACACAAGCACCCCAAAGTTGAGGGCTGCTCTGTTGACAAGGACCTCCACTTCATTCCACCTTCAATATCCCAGGAAAGAGAAAAATGGATAAAGAAGTTGTGGTCCTTATGTACAATGGAATATCACTCAGCCATGAAATCAATGTCATAAGGTTAGTAGCAGCATGATGAGTGGATTTAGGTACGACGATTCTCAGTGAAATAAGTCACACAGAAAAGGACACTTCTCATAAGGTATCACTGATAGAGGGAATGTAAAAAGCGTTACACTTGAACTGAATTACAAAACAGAACAGAGTCACACATGCAGAAAACACACTATGGCTGCTTAACGGGAAAGGTGAGGTGGGGTGATACATAAAACAAGGGTATCAAATTAGCTCAGATACCGTTCCATAAACCCAATATGTAGTAGACAAGACCTACTCCTTGCTCAGAGAACTGGACTCAACACGCCCTATTCACCGCACAAGAATATATCTGACTAGTAATAATCTTAAAACCTATGTATTGATATCTCTCTGTTAGTGTGTCAAGTGGGTGTAAAGCGGCATAAACACAGCCGTGAAAAGCAGCTAAACCCCATTATGAAAATAAATTACTTTGAAAAACCCATGAAACAACGACAGTGAAAGAGATAGAAATTCTTACACAATGAGTTCAGGGGCTGTGATGCAACCTGGATTGACCATATCTAGACCCACAGCTGGATGAGACATAAGGGTGGACACTCTTGGGGCTGAGAGGTTTGGTGAGGTTGGGTGAGCAAACGCAGACCCTTTAAAGTAATACTGCGTGGTACCCATCGCATGGGTTCCAAATCTCCAGCTTCAAGGGCATCTTCCTACATCGAAAACATGCATGAGAAACCCAGAAGATGGTACACCGTGTGATGGGGAAAGGTTTCTAAAACGCACCTCATTTCTCATCTCCTTGTGCCCGGGTTCACCTTTCCAGCCGCTTTACTAGCAATCTCCCTACTTGGAGCATCAGCACCTTTAACCTCCTGTTCCGTACAGGTTGCAATTTGTCCTGAGGATGAACGGGAAGACGGGGAACCAACGAGAGACTAGCTCTTGGTGTCGGGACAGGCACAGGTCACTCTATTTTCCCATCAGGAAGAAGAATTAACCACAGGCTCAGCCTGCCCCCCGGAACCAGAACAGGGCCTGAAGCCATCCTGCGCTTTTGCGGCCAGCTCCCAAAAAAGCGAGTTGTAAAATGGAGGTTCAGGGCACTGCAATTCACAAACCTGCAGAGTTATAAATGATAACTCTCGTCCACAAATATATTGAGGGAAGGCAAAGAAGAGGATTTGAAACCAAGGCAGAATTGCACGAAACAGATTTCAGGAGGTAGATTCGAATCGCCTTTAAAGCACATGAAAAGCGGCAAAATGTTGACAATGATGCCCTTGGCCAAAAAGGGCGTATGCGTTTTTTCCTGAATATATTCAGGAAAAAACTCATAGCCCTTTTTGGCCAACCAAGCAACCTGGAAAGGCAAATCAGCGCTACAAAGAAGTCTCGCTTCCCATCGGTCAACAGGGCTATGCTGAAAAATGTTTCAAAACCAGAAATGCAGGACAGGCCACGGAGAAATGAGAGCCTTGCTACACTGATGGGCGGGATGTAAACTGCCAACAGCCACTCTGGAGAAGTGTACGGTGTGTCATGAAACATCTGAAAAACACAGCTTAGAGAGCATAGGGCACTTCCACTCATGGGGGTATAAATTTGGAAAATTAAAAATCAGCAAGACACAAGCACCCCAAAGTTTAGGGCTGCTCTGTTGACAAGGACCTCCACTTCATTCCACCTTAAATGTCCAACGAAAGAGAAAAATGGATAAAGAAGTTGTGGTCCTTATGTACAATGGAATATCACTCAACCATGAAATCAATGTCAAAAGGTTAGTAGCAGCATGATGAGTGGATTTAGGTACGACGATTCTAAGTGAAATAAGTCACACAGAAAAGGACACTTCTCATAAGGTATCACTTTTAGAGGGAATGTAAAAGCCGTTACACTTGAACTGAATTACAAAACAGAACAGAGTCACACATGCAGAAAACACACTATGGCTGCTTAACGGGAAAGGTGAGGTGGGGTGATACATAAAACAAGGGTATCAAATTAGCTCAGATACCGTTCCATAAACCCAATATGTAGTAGACAAGACCTACTCCTTGCTCAGAGAACTGGACTCAACACGCCCTATTCACCGCACAAGAATATATCTGACTAGTAATAATCTTAAAACCTATGTATTGATATCTCTCTGTTAGTGTGTCAAGTGGGTGTAAAGCGGCATAAACACAGCCGTGAAAAGCAGCTAAACCCCATTATGAAAATAAATTACTTTGAAAAACCCATGAAACAACGACAGTGAAAGAGATAGAAATTCTTACACAATGAGTTCAGGGGCTGTGATGCAACCTGGATTGACCATATCTAGACCCACAGCTGGATGAGACATAAGGGTGGACACTCTTGGGGCTGAGAGGTTTGGTGAGGTTGGGTGAGCAAACGCAGACCCTTTAAAGTAATACTGCGTGGTACCCATCGCATGGGTCCCAAATCTCCAGGTTCAAGGGCATCTTCCTACATCGAAAACATGCATGAGAAACCCAGAAGATGGTACACCGTATGATGGGGAAAGGTTTCTAAAACGCACCTCATTTCTCATCTCCTTGTGCCCGGGTTCGCCATTCCAGCCGCTTTACTAGCAATCTCCCTACTTGGAGCATCAGCACCTTTAACCTCCTGTTCCGTACAGGTTGCAATTTGTCCTGAGGATGAACGGGAAGACGGGGAACCAACGAGAGACTAGCTCTTGGTGTCGGGACAGGCACAGGTCACTCTATTTTCCCATCAGGAAGAAGAATTAACCACAGGCTCAGCCTGCCCCCCGGAACCAGAACAGGGCCTGAAGCCATCCTGCGCTTTTGCGGCCAGCTCCCAAAAAAGCGAGTTGTAAAATGGAGGTTCAGGGCACTGCAATTCACAAACCTGCAGAGTTATAAATGATAACTCTCGTCCACAAATATATTGAGGGAAGGCAAAGAAGAGGATTTGAAATCAAGGCAGAATTGCACGAAACAGATTTCAGGAGGTAGATACGAATCGCCTTTAAAGCACATGAAAAGCGGCAAAACGTTGACAATGATGCCCTTGGCCAAAAAGGGCGTATGCGTTTTTTCCTGAATATATTCAGGAAAAAACGCATACGCCCTTTTTGGCCAACCAAGCAACCTGGAAATGCAAATCAGCGCTACAGAGAAGTCTCGCTTCCCATCGGTCAAAAGGGCCATGCTGAAAAAAGTGTCAAAACCAGAAATGCAGGACAGGCCATGGAGAAATGGGAGCTTGCTACACTGATGGGCGGGATGTAAATTGCCAACAGCCACTCTGGAGAAGTGTACGGTGTGTCCTGAAACATCTGAAAAACACAGCTTAGAGAGCATAGGGCACTTCCACTCATGGGGGTATAAATTGGGAAAATTAAAAATCAGCAAGACACAAGCACCCCAAAGTTGAGGGCTGCTCTGTTGACAAGGACCTCCACTTCATTCCACCTTAAATATCCAAGGGTAGAGAAAAATGGATAAAGAAGTTGTGGTCCTTATGTACAATGGAATATCACTCAGCCATGAAATCAATGTCATAAGGTTAGTAGCAGCATGATGAGTGGATTTAGGTACGACGATTCTAAGTGAAATAAGTCACACAGAAAAGGACACTTCTCATAAGGTACCACTGATAGAGGGAATGTAAAAACCGTTACACTTGAACTGAATTACAAAACAGAAGAGAGTCACACATGCAGAAAACACACTATGGCTGCTTAACGGGAAAGGTGAGGTGGGGTGATACATAAAACAAGGGTATCAAATTAGCTCAGATACCGTTCCATAAACCCAATATGTAGTAGACAAGACCTACTCCTTGCTCAGAGAACTGGACTCAACACGCCCTATTCACCGCACAAGAATATATCTGACTAGTAATAATCTTAAAACCTATGTATTGATATCTCTCTGTTAGTGTGTCAAGTGGGTGTAAAGCGGCATAAACACAGCCGTGAAAAGCAGCTAAACCCATTATGAAAATAAATTACTTTGAAAAACCCATGAAACAACGACAGTGAAAGAGATAGAAATTCTTACACAATGAGTTCAGGGGCTGTGATGCAACCTGGATTGACCATATCTAGACCCACAGCTGGATGAGACATAAGGGTGGACACTCTTGGGGCTGAGAGGTTTGGTGAGGTTGGGTGAGCAAACGCAGACCCTTTAAAGTAATACTGCGTGGTACCCATTGCATGGGTCCCAAATCTCCAGGTTCAAGGGCATCTTCCTACATCGAAAACATGCATGAGAAACCCAGAAGATGGTACACCGTATGATGGGGAAAGGTTTCTAAAACGCACCTCATTTCTCATCTCCTTGTGCCCGGGATCGCCATTCCAGCCGCTTTACTAGCAATCTCCCTACTTGGAGCATCAGCACCTTTAACCTCCTGTTCCGTACAGGTTGCAATTTGTCCTGAGGATGAACGGGAAGACGGGGAACCAACGAGAGACTAGCTCTTGGTGTCGGGACAGGCACAGGTCACTCTATTTTCCCATCAGGAAGAAGAATTAACCACAGGCTCAGCCTGCCCCCCGGAACCAGAACAGGGCCTGAAGCCATCCTGCGCTTTTGCGGCCAGCTCCCAAAAAAGCGAGTTGTAAAATGGAGGTTCAGGGCACTGCAATTCACAAACCTGCAGAGTTATAAATGATAACTCTCGTCCACAAATATATTGAGGGAAGGCAAAGAAGAGGATTTGAAATCAAGGCAGAATTGCAGGAAACAGATTTCAGGAGGTAGATTCGAATCGCCTTTAAAGCACATGAAAAGCGGCAAAATGTTGACAATGATGCCCTTGGCCAAAAAGGGCGTATGCGTTTTTTCCTGAATATATTCAGGAAAAAACGCATAGCCCTTTTTGGCCAACCAAGCAACCTGGAAAGGCACATCAGCGCTACAAAGAAGTCTCGCTTCCCATCGGTCAAAAGGGCTATGCTGAAAAATGTGTCAAAACCAGAAATGCAGGACAGGCCATGGAGAAATGAGAGCCTTGCTACACTGATGGGAGGGATGTAAACTGCCAACAGCCACTCTGGAGAAGTGTACGGTGTGTCCTGAAACATCTGAAAAACACAGCTTAGAGAGCATAGGGCACTTCCACTCATGGGGGTATAAATTTGGAAAATTAAAAATCAGCAAGACACAAGCACCCCAAAGTTTAGGGCTGCTCTGTTGACAAGGACCTCCACTTCATTCCACCTTAAATGTCCAACGAAAGAGAAAAATGGATAAAGAAGTTGTGGTCCTTATGTACAATGGAATATCACTCAACCATGAAATCAATGTCATAAGGTTAGTAGCAGCATGATGAGTGGATTTAGGTACGACGATTCTAAGTGAAATAAGTCACACAGAAAAGGACACTTCTCATAAGGTATCACTTTTAGAGGGAATGTAAAAACCGTTACACTTGAACTGAATTACAAAACAGAACAGAGTCACACATGCAGAAAACACACTATGGCTGCTTAACGGGAAAGGTGAGGTGGGGTGATACATAAAACAAGGGTATCAAATTAGCTCAGATACCGTTCCATAAACCCAATATGTAGTAGACAAGACCTACTCCTTGCTCAGAGAACTGGACTCAACACGCCCTATTCACCGCACAAGAATATATCTGACTAGTAATAATCTTAAAACCTATGTATTGATATCTCTCTGTTAGTGTGTCAAGTGGGTGTAAAGCGGCATAAACACAGCCGTGAAAAGCAGCTAAACCGCATTATGAAAATAAATTACTTTGAAAAACCCATGAAACAACGACAGTGAAAGAGAGAGAAATTCTTACACAATGCGTTCAGGGGCTGTGATGCAACCTGGATTGACCATATCTAGACCCACAGCTGGATGAGACATAAGGGTGGACACTCTTGGGGCTGAGAGGTTTGGTGAGGTTGGGTGAGCAAACGCAGACCCTTTAAAGTAATACTGCGTGGTACCCATCGCATGGGTCCCAAATCTCCAGCTTCAAGGGCATCTTCCTACATCGAAAACATGCATGAGAAACCCAGAAGATGGTACACCGTGTGATAGGGAAAGGTTTCTAAAACGCACCTCATTTCTCATCTCCTTGTGCCCGGGTTCGCCATTCCAGCCGCTTTACTAGCAATCTCCCTACTTGGAGCATCAGCACCTTTAACCTCCTGTTCTGTACAGGTTGCAATTTGTCCTGAGGATTTACGGGAAGACGGGGAACCAACGAGAGACAAGCTCTTGGTGTCGGGACAGGCACAGGTCACTCTATTTTCCCATCAGGAAGAAGAATTAACCACAGGCTCAGCCTGCCCCCCGGAACCAGAACAGGGCCTGAAGCCATCCTGCGCTTTTGCGGCCAGCTCCCAAAAAAGCGAGTTGTAAAATGGAGGTTCAGGGCACTGCAATTCACAAACCTGCAGAGTTATAAATGATAACTCTCGTCCACAAATATATTGAGGGAAGGCAAAGAAGAGGATTTGAAATCAAGGCAGAATTGCACGAAACAGATTTCAGGAGGTAGATACGAATCGCCTTTAAAGCACATGAAAAGCGGCAAAACGTTGACAATGATGCCCTTGGCCAAAAAGGGCGTATGCGTTTTTTCCTGAATATATTCAGGAAAAAACGCATACGCCCTTTTTGGCCAACCAAGCAACCTGGAAAGGCAAATCAGCGCTACAGAGAAGTCTCGCTTCCCATCGGTCAAAAGGGCCATGCTGAAAAAAGTGTCAAAACCAGAAATGCAGGACAGGCCATGGAGAAATGGGAGCCTTGCTACACTGATGGGCGGGATGTAAATTGCCAACAGCCACTCTGGAGAAGTGTACGGTGTGTCCTGAAACATCTGAAAAACACAGCTTAGAGAGCATAGGGCACTTCCACTCATGGGGGTATAAATTGGGAAAATTAAAAATCAGCAAGACACAAGCACCCCAAAGTTGAGGGCTGCTCTGTTGACAAGGACCTCCACTTCATTCCACCTTCAATATCCCAGGAAAGAGAAAAATGGATAAAGAAGTTGTGGTCCTTATGTACAATGGAATATCACTCAGCCATGAAATCAATGTCATAAGGTTAGTAGCAGCATGATGAGTGGATTTAGGTACGACGATTCTAAGTGAAATAAGTCACACAGAAAAGGACACTTCTCATAAGGTATCACTGATAGAGGGAATGTAAAAACCGTTACACTTGAACTGAATTACAAAACAGAACAGAGTCACACATGCAGAAAACAGACTATGGCTGCTTAACGGGAAAGGTGAGGTGGGGTGATACATAAAACAAGGGTATCAAATTAGCTCAGATACCGTTCCATAAACCCAATATGTTGTAGACAAGACCTACTCCTTGCTCAGAGAACTGGACTCAACACGCCCTATTCACCGCACAAGAATATACCTGACTAGTAATAATCTTAAAACCTATGTATTGATATCTCTCTGTTAGTGTGTCAAGTGGGTGTAAAGCGGCATAAACACAGCAGTGAAAAGCAGCTAAACCCCATTATCAAAATAAATTACTTTGAAACACCCATGAAACAAAGACAGTGAAAGAGAGAGAAATTCTTACACAATGCGTTCAGGGGCTGTGATGCAACCTGGATTGACCATATCTAGACCCACAGCTGGATGAGACATAAGGGTGGACACTCTTGGGGCTGAGAGGTTTGGTGAGGTTGGGTGAGCAAACGCAGACCCTTTAAAGTAATACTGCGTGGTACCCATCGCATGGGTCCCAAATCTCCAGCTTCAAGGGCATCTTCCTACATCGAAAACATGCATGAGAAACCCAGAAGATAGTACACCGTGTGATGGGGAAAGGTTTCTAAAACGCACCTCATTTCTCATCTGCTTGTGCCCGGGTTCGCCATTCCAGCCGCTTTACTAGCAATCTCCCTACTTGGAGCATCAGCACCTTTAACCTCCTGTTCCGTACAGGTTGCAATTTGTCCTGAGGATGAACGGGAAGACGGGGAACCAACGAGAGACTAGCTCTTGGTGTTGGGACAGGCACAGGTCTCTCTATTTTCCCATCAGGAAGAAGAATTAACCACAGGCTCAGCCTGCCCCCCGGAACCAGAACAGGGCATGAAGCCATCCTGCACTTTTGCGGCCAGCTCCCAAAAAAGCGAGTTGTAAAATGGAGGTTCAGGGCACTGCAATTCACAAACCTGCAGAGTTATAAATGATAACTCTCGTCCACAAATATATTGAGGGAAGGCAAAGAAGAGGATTTGAAATCAAGGCAGAATTGCAGGAAACAGATTTCAGGAGGTAGATTCGAATCGCCTTTAAAGCACATGAAAAGCGGCAAAATGTTGACAATGATGCCCTTGGCCAAAAAGGGCGTATGCGTTTTTTCCTGAATATATTCAGGAAAAAACGCATAGCCCTTTTTGGCCAACCAAGCAACCTGGAAAGGCACATCAGCGCTACAAAGAAGTCTCGCTTCCCATCGGTCAAAAGGGCTATGCTGAAAAATGTGTCAAAACCAGAAATGCAGGACAGGCCATGGAGAAATGAGAGCCTTGCTACACTGATGGGAGGGATGTAAACTGCCAACAGCCACTCTGGAGAAGTGTACGGTGTGTCCTGAAACATCTGAAAAACACAGCTTAGAGAGCATAGGGCACTTCCACTCATGGGGGTATAAATTTGGAAAATTAAAAATCAGCAAGACACAAGCACCCCAAAGTTTAGGGCTGCTCTGTTGACAAGGACCTCCACTTCATTCCACCTTAAATGTCCAACGAAAGAGAAAAATGGATAAAGAAGTTGTGGTCCTTATGTACAATGGAATATCACTCAACCATGAAATCAATGTCATAAGGTTAGTAGCAGCATGATGAGTGGATTTAGGTACGACGATTCTAAGTGAAATAAGTCACACAGAAAAGGACACTTCTCATAAGGTATCACTTTTAGAGGGAATGTAAAAACCGTTACACTTGAACTGAATTACAAAACAGAACAGAGTCACACATGCAGAAAACACACTATGGCTGCTTAACGGGAAAGGTGAGGTGGGGTGATACATAAAACAAGGGTATCAAATTAGCTCAGATACCGTTCCATAAACCCAATATGTAGTAGACAAGACCTACTCCTTGCTCAGAGAACTGGACTCAACACGCCCTATTCACCGCACAAGAATATATCTGACTAGTAATAATCTTAAAACCTATGTATTGATATCTCTCTGTTAGTGTGTCAAGTGGGTGTAAAGCGGCATAAACACAGCCGTGAAAAGCAGCTAAACCGCATTATGAAAATAAATTACTTTGAAAAACCCATGAAACAACGACAGTGAAAGAGAGAGAAATTCTTACACAATGCGTTCAGGGGCTGTGATGCAACCTGGATTGACCATATCTAGACCCACAGCTGGATGAGACATAAGGGTGGACACTCTTGGGGCTGAGAGGTTTGGTGAGGTTGGGTGAGCAAACGCAGACCCTTTAAAGTAATACTGCGTGGTACCCATCGCATGGGTCCCAAATCTCCAGCTTCAAGGGCATCTTCCTACATCGAAAACATGCATGAGAAACCCAGAAGATGGTACACCGTGTGATAGGGAAAGGTTTCTAAAACGCACCTCATTTCTCATCTCCTTGTGCCCGGGTTCGCCATTCCAGCCGCTTTACTAGCAATCTCCCTACTTGGAGCATCAGCACCTTTAACCTCCTGTTCTGTACAGGTTGCAATTTGTCCTGAGGATTTACGGGAAGACGGGGAACCAACGAGAGACAAGCTCTTGGTGTCGGGACAGGCACAGGTCACTCTATTTTCCCATCAGGAAGAAGAATTAACCACAGGCTCAGCCTGCCCCCCGGAACCAGAACAGGGCCTGAAGCCATCCTGCGCTTTTGCGGCCAGCTCCCAAAAAAGCGAGTTGTAAAATGGAGGTTCAGGGCACTGCAATTCACAAACCTGCAGAGTTATAAATGATAACTCTCGTCCACAAATATATTGAGGGAAGGCAAAGAAGAGGATTTGAAATCAAGGCAGAATTGCACGAAACAGATTTCAGGAGGTAGATACGAATCGCCTTTAAAGCACATGAAAAGCGGCAAAACGTTGACAATGATGCCCTTGGCCAAAAAGGGCGTATGCGTTTTTTCCTGAATATATTCAGGAAAAAACGCATACGCCCTTTTTGGCCAACCAAGCAACCTGGAAAGGCAAATCAGCGCTACAGAGAAGTCTCGCTTCCCATCGGTCAAAAGGGCCATGCTGAAAAAAGTGTCAAAACCAGAAATGCAGGACAGGCCATGGAGAAATGGGAGCCTTGCTACACTGATGGGCGGGATGTAAATTGCCAACAGCCACTCTGGAGAAGTGTACGGTGTGTCCTGAAACATCTGAAAAACACAGCTTAGAGAGCATAGGGCACTTCCACTCATGGGGGTATAAATTGGGAAAATTAAAAATCAGCAAGACACAAGCACCCCAAAGTTGAGGGCTGCTCTGTTGACAAGGACCTCCACTTCATTCCACCTTCAATATCCCAGGAAAGAGAAAAATGGATAAAGAAGTTGTGGTCCTTATGTACAATGGAATATCACTCAGCCATGAAATCAATGTCATAAGGTTAGTAGCAGCATGATGAGTGGATTTAGGTACGACGATTCTAAGTGAAATAAGTCACACAGAAAAGGACACTTCTCATAAGGTATCACTGATAGAGGGAATGTAAAAACCGTTACACTTGAACTGAATTACAAAACAGAACAGAGTCACACATGCAGAAAACAGACTATGGCTGCTTAACGGGAAAGGTGAGGTGGGGTGATACATAAAACAAGGGTATCAAATTAGCTCAGATACCGTTCCATAAACCCAATATGTTGTAGACAAGACCTACTCCTTGCTCAGAGAACTGGACTCAACACGCCCTATTCACCGCACAAGAATATACCTGACTAGTAATAATCTTAAAACCTATGTATTGATATCTCTCTGTTAGTGTGTCAAGTGGGTGTAAAGCGGCATAAACACAGCAGTGAAAAGCAGCTAAACCCCATTATCAAAATAAATTACTTTGAAACACCCATGAAACAAAGACAGTGAAAGAGAGAGAAATTCTTACACAATGCGTTCAGGGGCTGTGATGCAACCTGGATTGACCATATCTAGACCCACAGCTGGATGAGACATAAGGGTGGACACTCTTGGGGCTGAGAGGTTTGGTGAGGTTGGGTGAGCAAACGCAGACCCTTTAAAGTAATACTGCGTGGTACCCATCGCATGGGTCCCAAATCTCCAGCTTCAAGGGCATCTTCCTACATCGAAAACATGCATGAGAAACCCAGAAGATAGTACACCGTGTGATGGGGAAAGGTTTCTAAAACGCACCTCATTTCTCATCTCCTTGTGCCCGGGTTCGCCATTCCAGCCGCTTTACTAGCAATCTCCCTACTTGGAGCATCAGCACCTTTAACCTCCTGTTCTGTACAGGTTGCAATTTGTCCTGAGGATGAACGGGAAGACGGGGAACCAACGAGAGACAAGCTCTTGGTGTCGGGACAGGCACAGGTCACTCTATTTTCCCATCAGGAAGAAGAATTAACCACAGGCTCAGCCTGCCCCCCGGAACCAGAACAGGGCATGAAGCCATCCTGCGCTTTTGCGGCCAGCTCCCAAAAAAGCGAGTTGTAAAATGGAGGTTCAGGGCACTGCAATTCACAAACCTGCAGAGTTATAAATGATAACTCTCGTCCACAAATATATTGAGGGAAGGCAAAGAAGAGGATTTGAAATCAAGGCAGAATTGCAGGAAACAGATTTCAGGAGGTAGATTCAAATCGCCTTTAAAGCACATGAAAAGCGGCAAAACGTTGACAATGATGCCCTTGGCCAAAAAGGGCGTATGCGTTTTTTCCTGAATATATTCAGGAAAAAACGCATACGCCCTTTTTGGCCAACCAAGCAACCTGGAAAGGCAAATCAGCGCTACAAAGAAGTCTCGCTTCCCATCGGTCAAAAGGGCCATGCTGAAAAAAGTGTCAAAACCAGAAATGCAGGACAGGCCATGGAGAAATGAGAGCCTTGCTACACTGATGGGAGGGATGTAAACTGCCAACAGCCACTCTGGAGAAGTGTACGGTGTGTCCTGAAACATCTGAAAAACACAGCTTAGAGAGCATAGGGCACTTCCACTCATGGGGGTATAAATTGGGAAAATTAAAAATCAGCAAGACACAAGCACCCCAAAGTTTAGGGCTGCTCTGTTGACAAGGACCTCCACTTCATTCCACCTTAAATGTCCAACGAAAGAGAAAAATGGATAAAGAAGTTGTGGTCCTTATGTACAATGGAATATCACTCAACCATGAAATCAATGTCATAAGGTTAGTAGCAGCATGATGAGTGGATTTAGGTACGACGATTCTAAGTGAAATAAGTCACACAGAAAAGGACACTTCTCATAAGGTATCACTTTTAGAGGGAATGTAAAAACCGTTACACTTGAACTGAATTACAAAACAGAACAGAGTCACACATGCAGAAAACACACTATGGCTGCTTAACGGGAAAGGTGAGGTGGGGTGATACATAAAACAAGGGTATCAAATTAGCTCAGATACCGTTCCATAAACCCAATATGTAGTAGACAAGACCTACTCCTTGCTCAGAGAACTGGACTCAACACGCCCTATTCACCGCACAAGAATATATCTGACTAGTAATAATCTTAAAACCTATGTATTGATATCTCTCTGTTAGTGTTTCAAATGGGTGTAAAGCGGCATAAACACAGCAGTGAAAAGCAGCTAAACCCCATTATGAAAATAAATTACTTTGAAAAACCCATGAAACAACGACAGTGAAAGAGAGAGAAATTCTTACACAATGCGTTCAGGGGCTGTGATGCAACCTGGATTGACCATATCTAGACCCACAGCTGGATGAGACATAAGGGTGGACACTCTTGGGGCTGAGAGGTTTGGTGAGGTTGGGTGAGCAAACGCAGACCCTTTAAAGTAATACTGCGTGGTACCCATCGCATGGGTCCCAAATCTCCAGCTTCAAGGGCATCTTCCTACATCGAAAACATGCATGAGAAACCCAGAAGATAGTACACCGTGTGATGGGGAAAGGTTTCTAAAACGCACCTCATTTCTCATCTCCTTGTGCCCGGGTTCGCCATTCCAGCCGCTTTACTAGCAATCTCCCTACTTGGAGCATCAGCACCTTTAACCTCCTGTTCCGTACAGGTTGCAATTTGTCCTGAGGATGAACGGGAAGACGGGGAACCAACGAGAGACTAGTTCTTGGTGTTGGGACAGGCACAGGTCTCTCTATTTTCCCATCAGGAAGAAGAATTAACCACAGGCTCAGCCTGCCCCCCGGAAGCAGAACAGGGCCTGAAGCCATCCTGCGCTTTTGCGGCCAGCTCCCAAAAAAGCGAGTTGTAAAATGGAGGTTCAGGGCACTGCAATTCACAAACCTGCAGAGTTATAAATGATAACTCTCGTCCACAAATATATTGAGGGAAGGCAAAGAAGAGGATTTGAAATCAAGGCAGAATTGCAGGAAACAGATTTCAGGAGGTAGATTCAAATCGCCTTTAAAGCACATGAAAAGCAGCAAAATGTTGACAATGATGCCCTTGGCCAAAAAGGGCGTATGCGTTTTTTCCTGAATATATTCAGGAAAAAACGCATACGCCCTTTTTGGCCAACCAAGCAACCTGGAAAGGCAAATCAGCGCTACAAAGAAGTCTCGCTTCCCATCAGTCAAAAGGGCCATGCTGAAAAAAGTGTCAAAACCAGAAATGCAGGACAGGCCATGGAGAAATGAGAGCCTTGCTACACTGATGGGCGGGATGTAAATTGCCAACAGCCACTCTGGAGAAGTGTACGGTGTGTCCTGAAACATGTGAAAAACACAGCTTAGAGAGCATAGGGCACTTCCACTCATGGGGGTATAAATTGGGAAAATGAAAAATCAGCAAGACACAAGCACCCCAAAGTTTAGGGCTGCTCTGTTGACAAGGACCTCCACTTCATTCCACCTTAAATATCCAAGGGTAGAGAAAAATGGATAAAGAAGTTGTGGTCCTTATGTACAATGGAATATCACTCAGCCATGAAATCAATGTCATAAGGTTAGTAGCAGCATGATGAGTGGATTTAGGTACGACGATTCTAAGTGAAATAAGTCACACAGAAAAGGACACTTCTCATAAGGTACCACTTTTAGAGGGAATGTAAAAACCGTTACACTTGAACTGAATTACAAAACAGAACAGAGTCACACATGCAGAAAACAGACTATGGCTGCTTAACGGGAAAGGTGAGGTGGGGTGATACATAAAACAAGGGTATCAAATTAGCTCAGATACCGTTCCATAAACCCAATATGTTGTAGACAAGACCTACTCCTTGCTCAGAGAACTGGACTCAACACGCCCTATTCACCGCACAAGAATATACCTGACTAGTAATAATCTTAAAACCTATGTATTGATATCTCTCTGTTAGTGTGTCAAGTGGGTGTAAAGCGGCATAAACACAGCAGTGAAAAGCAGCTAAACCCCATTATCAAAATAAATTACTTTGAAACACCCATGAAACAAAGACAGTGAAAGAGAGAGAAATTCTTACACAATGCGTTCAGGGGCTGTGATGCAACCTGGATTGACCATATCTAGACCCACAGCTGGATGAGACATAAGGGTGGACACTCTTGGGGCTGAGAGGTTTGGTGAGGTTGGGTGAGCAAACGCAGACCCTTTAAAGTAATACTGCGTGGTACCCATCGCATGGGTCCCAAATCTCCAGCTTCAAGGGCATCTTCCTACATCGAAAACATGCATGAGAAACCCAGAAGATAGTACACCGTGTGATGGGGAAAGGTTTCTAAAACGCACCTCATTTCTCATCTCCTTGTGCCCGGGTTCGCCATTCCAGCCGCTTTACTAGCAATCTCCCTACTTGGAGCATCAGCACCTTTAACCTCCTGTTCCGTACAGGTTGCAATTTGTCCTGAGGATGAACGGGAAGACGGGGAACCAACGAGAGACTAGCTCTTGGTGTTGGGACAGGCACAGGTCACTCTATTTTCCCATCAGGAAGAAGAATTAACCACAGGCTCAGCCTGCCCCCCGGAAGCAGAACAGGGCCTGAAGCCATTCTGCGCTTTTGCGGCCAGCTCCCAAAAAAGCGAGTTGTAAAATGGAGGTTCAGGGCACTGCAATTCACAAACCTGCAGAGTTATAAATGATAACTCTCGTCCACAAATATATTGAGGGAAGGCAAAGAAGAGGATTTGAAATCAAGGCAGAATTGCAGGAAACAGATTTCAGGAGGTAGATTCGAATCGCCTTTAAAGCACATGAAAAGCGGCAAAATGTTGACAATGATGCCCTTGGCCAAAAAGGGCGTATGCGTTTTTTCCTGAATATATTCAGGAAAAAACGCATAGCCCTTTTTGGCCAACCAAGCAACCTGGAAAGGCAAATCAGCGCTACAAAGAAGTCTCGCTTCCCATCGGTCAAAAGGGCCATGCTGAAAAAAGTGTCAAAACCAGAAATGCAGGACAGGCCATGGAGAAATGAGAGCCTTGCTACACTGATGGGAGGGATGTAAACTGCCAACAGCCACTCTGGAGAAGTGTACGGTGTGTCCTGAAACATCTGAAAAACACAGCTTAGAGAGCATAGGGCACTTCCACTCATGGGGGTATAAATTTGGAAAATTAAAAATCAGCAAGACACAAGCACCCCAAAGTTTAGGGCTGCTCTGTTGATAAGGACCTCCACTTCATTCCACCTTAAATGTCCAACGAAAGAGAAAAATGGATAAAGAAGTTGTGGTCCTTATGTACAATGGAATATCACTCAGCCATGAAATCAATGTCATAAGGTTAGTAGCAGCATGATGAGTGGATTTAGGTACGACGATTCTAAGTGAAATAAGTCACACAGAAAAGGACACTTCTCATAAGGTACCACTTTTAGAGGGAATGTAAAAACCGTTACACTTGAACTGAATTACAAAACAGAACAGAGTCACACATGCAGAAAACAGACTATGGCTGCTTAACGGGAAAGGTGAGGTGGGGTGATACATAAAACAAGGGTATCAAATTAGCTCAGATACCGTTCCATAAACCCAATATGTTGTAGACAAGACCTACTCCTTGCTCAGAGAACTGGACTCAACACGCCCTATTCACCGCACAAGAATATACCTGACTAGTAATAATCTTAAAACCTATGTATTGATATCTCTCTGTTAGTGTGTCAAGTGGGTGTAAAGCGGCATAAACACAGCCGTGAAAAGCAGCTAAACCCCATTATGAAAATAAATTACTTTGAAAAACCCATGAAACAACGACAGTGAAAGAGATAGAAATTCTTACACAATGAGTTCAGGGGCTGTGATGCAACCTGGATTGACCATATCTAGACCCACAGCTGGATGAGACATAAGGGTGGACACTCTTGGGGCTGAGAGGTTTGGTGAGGTTGGGTGAGCAAACGCAGACCCTTTAAAGTAATACTGCGTGGTACCCATCGCATGGGTCCCAAATCTCCAGCTTCAAGGGCATCTTCCTACATTGAAAACATGCATGAGAAACCCAGAAGATAGTACACCGTGTGATGGGGAAAGGTTTCTAAAACGCACCTCATTTCTCATCTCCTTGTGCCCGGGTTCGCCATTCCAGCCGCTTTACTAGCAATCTCCCTACTTGGAGCATCAGCACCTTTAACCTCCTGTTCCGTACAGGTTGCAATTTGTCCTGAGGATGAACGGGAAGACGGGGAACCAACGGGAGACTAATTCTTGGTGTTGGGACAGGCACAGGTCTCTCTATTTTCCCATCAGGAAGAAGAATTAACCACAGGCTCAGCCTGCCCCCCGGAAGCAGAACAGGGCCTGAAGCCATCCTGCGCTTTTGCGGCCAGCTCCCAAAAAAGCGAGTTGTAAAATGGAGGTTCAGGGCACTGCAATTCACAAACCTGCAGAGTTATAAATGATAACTCTCGTCCACAAATATATTGAGGGAAGGCAAAGAAGAGGATTTGAAATCAAGGCAGAATTGCAGGAAACAGATTTCAGGAGGTAGATTCAAATCGCCTTTAAAGCACATGAAAAGCAGCAAAATGTTGACAATGATGCCCTTGGCCAAAAAGGGCGTATGCGTTTTTTCCTGAATATATTCAGGAAAAAACGCATACGCCCTTTTTGGCCAACCAAGCAACCTGGAAAGGCAAATCAGCGCTACAAAGAAGTCTCGCTTCCCATCAGTCAAAAGGGCCATGCTGAAAAAAGTGTCAAAACCAGAAATGCAGGACAGGCCATGGAGAAATGAGAGCCTTGCTACACTGATGGGCGGGATGTAAATTGCCAACAGCCACTCTGGAGAAGTGTACGGTGTGTCCTGAAACATGTGAAAAACACAGCTTAGAGAGCATAGGGCACTTCCACTCATGGGGGTATAAATTGGGAAAATGAAAAATCAGCAAGACACAAGCACCCCAAAGTTTAGGGCTGCTCTGTTGACAAGGACCTCCACTTCATTCCACCTTAAATATCCAAGGAAAGAGAAAAATGGATAAAGAAGTTGTGGTCCTTATGTACAATGGAATATCACTCAGCCATGAAATCAATGTCATAAGGTTAGTAGCAGCATGATGAGTGGATTTAGGTACGACGATTCTAAGTGAAATAAGTCACACAGAAAAGGACACTTCTCATAAGGTACCACTTTTAGAGGGAATGTAAAAACCGTTACACTTGAACTGAATTACAAAACAGAACAGAGTCACACATGCAGAAAACAGACTATGGCTGCTTAACGGGAAAGGTGAGGTGGGGTGATACATAAAACAAGGGTATCAAATTAGCTCAGATACCGTTCCATAAACCCAATATGTAGTAGACAAGACCTACTCCTTGCTCAGAGAACTGGACTCAACACGCCATATTCACCGCACAAGAATATATCTGACTAGTAATAATCTTAAAACCTATGTATTGATATCTCTCTGTTAGTGTGTCAAATGGGTGTAAAGTGGCATAAACACAGCAGTGAAAAGCAGCTAAACCCCATTATGAAAATAAATTACTTTGAAAAACCCATGAAACAACGACAGTGAAAGAGAGAGAAATTCTTACACAATGCGTTCAGGGGCTGTGATGCAACCTGGATTGACCATATCTAGACCCACAGCTGGATGAGACATAAGGGTGGACACTCTTGGGGCTGAGAGGTTTGGTGAGGTTGGGTGAGCAAACGCAGACCCTTTAAAGTAATACTGCGTGGTACCCATCGCATGGGTCCCAAATCTCCAGCTTCAAGGGCATCTTCCTACATCGAAAACATGCATGAGAAACCCAGAAGATAGTACACCGTGTGATGGGGAAAGGTTTCTAAAACGCACCTCATTTCTCATCTCCTTGTGCCCGGGTTCGCCATTCCAGCCGCTTTACTAGCAATCTCCCTACTTGGAGCATCAGCACCTTTAACCTCCTGTTCCGTACAGGTTGCAATTTGTCCTGAGGATGAACGGGAAGACGGGGAACCAACGAGAGACTAGTTCTTGGTGTTGGGACAGGCACAGGTCTCTCTATTTTCCCATCAGGAAGAAGAATTAACCACAGGCTCAGCCTGCCCCCCGGAAGCAGAACAGGGCCTGAAGCCATCCTGCGCTTTTGCGGCCAGCTCCCAAAAAAGCGAGTTGTAAAATGGAGGTTCAGGGCACTGCAATTCACAAACCTGCAGAGTTATAAATGATAACTCTCGTCCACAAATATATTGAGGGAAGGCAAAGAAGAGGATTTGAAATCAAGGCAGAATTGCAGGAAACAGATTTCAGGAGGTAGATTCAAATCGCCTTTAAAGCACATGAAAAGCAGCAAAATGTTGACAATGATGCCCTTGGCCAAAAAGGGCGTATGCGTTTTTTCCTGAATATATTCAGGAAAAAACGCATACGCCCTTTTTGGCCAACCAAGCAACCTGGAAAGGCAAATCAGCGCTACAAAGAAGTCTCGCTTCCCATCAGTCAAAAGGGCCATGCTGAAAAAAGTGTCAAAACCAGAAATGCAGGACAGGCCATGGAGAAATGAGAGCCTTGCTACACTGATGGGCGGGATGTAAATTGCCAACAGCCACTCTGGAGAAGTGTACGGTGTGTCCTGAAACATCTGAAAAACACAGCTTAGAGAGCATAGGGCACTTCCACTCATGGGGGTATAAATTTGGAAAATGAAAAATCAGCAAGACACAAGCACCCCAAAGTTTAGGGCTGCTCTGTTGACAAGGACCTCCACTTCATTCCACCTTAAATATCCAAGGGTAGAGAAAAATGGATAAAGAAGTTGTGGTCCTTATGTACAATGGAATATCACTCAGCCATGAAATCAATGTCATAAGGTTAGTAGCAGCATGATGAGTGGATTTAGGTACGACGATTCTAAGTGAAATAAGTCACACAGAAAAGGACACTTCTCATAAGGTACCACTTTTAGAGGGAATGTAAAAACCGTTACACTTGAACTGAATTACAAAACAGAACAGAGTCACACATGCAGAAAACAGACTATGGCTGCTTAACGGGAAAGGTGAGGTGGGGTGATACATAAAACAAGGGTATCAAATTAGCTCAGATACCGTTCCATAAACCCAATATGTTGTAGACAAGACCTACTCCTTGCTCAGAGAACTGGACTCAACACGCCCTATTCACCGCACAAGAATATACCTGACTAGTAATAATCTTAAAACCTATGTATTGATATCTCTCTGTTAGTGTGTCAAGTGGGTGTAAAGCGGCATAAACACAGCAGTGAAAAGCAGCTAAACCCCATTATCAAAATAAATTACTTTGAAACACCCATGAAACAAAGACAGTGAAAGAGAGAGAAATTCTTACACAATGCGTTCAGGGGCTGTGATGCAACCTGGATTGACCATATCTAGACCCACAGCTGGATGAGACATAAGGGTGGACACTCTTGGGGCTGAGAGGTTTGGTGAGGTTGGGTGAGCAAACGCAGACCCTTTAAAGTAATACTGCGTGGTACCCATCGCATGGGTCCCAAATCTCCAGCTTCAAGGGCATCTTCCTACATCGAAAACATGCATGAGAAACCCAGAAGATAGTACACCGTGTGATGGGGAAAGGTTTCTAAAATGCACCTCATTTCTCATCTCCTTGTGCCCGGGTTCGCCATTCCAGCCGCTTTACTAGCAATCTCCCTACTTGGAGCATCAGCACCTTTAACCTCCTGTTCCGTACAGGTTGCAATTTGTCCTGAGGATGAACGGGAAGACGGGGAACCAACGAGAGACTAGCTCTTGGTGTTGGGACAGGCACAGGTCACTCTATTTTCCCATCAGGAAGAAGAATTAACCACAGGCTCAGCCTGCCCCCCGGAAGCAGAACAGGGCCTGAAGCCATCCTGCGCTTTTGCGGCCAGCTCCCAAAAAAGCGAGTTGTAAAATGGAGGTTCAGGGCACTGCAATTCACAAACCTGCAGAGTTATAAATGATAACTCTCGTCCACAAATATATTGAGGGAAGGCAAAGAAGAGGATTTGAAATCAAGGCAGAATTGCAGGAAACAGATTTCAGGAGGTAGATTCGAATCGCCTTTAAAGCACATGAAAAGCGGCAAAATGTTGACAATGATGCCCTTGGCCAAAAAGGGCGTATGCGTTTTTTCCTGAATATATTCAGGAAAAAACGCATAGCCCTTTTTGGCCAACCAAGCAACCTGGAAAGGCAAATCAGCGCTACAAAGAAGTCTCGCTTCCCATCGGTCAAAAGGGCCATGCTGAAAAAAGTGTCAAAACCAGAAATGCAGGACAGGCCATGGAGAAATGAGAGCCTTGCTACACTGATGGGAGGGATGTAAACTGCCAACAGCCACTCTGGAGAAGTGTACGGTGTGTCCTGAAACATCTGAAAAACACAGCTTAGAGAGCATAGGGCACTTCCACTCATGGGGGTATAAATTTGGAAAATTAAAAATCAGCAAGACACAAGCACCCCAAAGTTTAGGGCTGCTCTGTTGACAAGGACCTCCACTTCATTCCACCTTAAATGTCCAACGAAAGAGAAAAATGGATAAAGAAGTTGTGGTCCTTATGTACAATGGAATATCACTCAGCCATGAAATCAATGTCATAAGGTTAGTAGCAGCATGATGAGTGGATTTAGGTACGACGATTCTAAGTGAAATAAGTCACACAGAAAAGGACACTTCTCATAAGGTACCACTTTTAGAGGGAATGTAAAAACCGTTACACTTGAACTGAATTACAAAACAGAACAGAGTCACACATGCAGAAAACAGACTATGGCTGCTTAACGGGAAAGGTGAGGTGGGGTGATACATAAAACAAGGGTATCAAATTAGCTCAGATACCGTTCCATAAACCCAATATGTTGTAGACAAGACCTACTCCTTGCTCAGAGAACTGGACTCAACACGCCCTATTCACCGCACAAGAATATACCTGACTAGTAATAATCTTAAAACCTATGTATTGATATCTCTCTGTTAGTGTGTCAAGTGGGTGTAAAGCGGCATAAACACAGCAGTGAAAAGCAGCTAAACCCCATTATCAAAATAAATTACTTTGAAACACCCATGAAACAAAGACAGTGAAAGAGAGAGAAATTCTTACACAATGCGTTCAGGGGCTGTGATGCAACCTTGATTGACCATATCTAGACCCACAGCTGGATGAGACATAAGGGTGGACACTCTTGGGGCTGAGAGGTTTGGTGAGGTTGGGTGAGCAAACGCAGACCCTTTAAAGTAATACTGCGTGGTACCCATCGCATGGGTCCCAAATCTCCAGCTTCAAGGGCATCTTCCTACATCGAAAACATGCATGAGAAACCCAGAAGATAGTACACCGTGTGATGGGGAAAGGTTTCTAAAACGCACCTCATTTCTCATCTCCTTGTGCCCGGGTTCGCCATTCCAGCCGCTTTACTAGCAATCTCCCTACTTGGAGCATCAGCACCTTTAACCTCCTGTTCCGTACAGGTTGCAATTTGTCCTGAGGATGAACGGGAAGACGGGGAACCAACGAGAGACTAGCTCTTGGTGTTGGGACAGGCACAGGTCACTCTATTTTCCCATCAGGAAGAAGAATTAACCACAGGCTCAGCCTGCCCCCCGGAACCAGAACAGGGCATGAAGCCATCCTGCGCTTTTGCGGCCAGCTCCCAAAAAAGCGAGTTGTAAAATGGAGGTTCAGGGCACTGCAATTCACAAACCTGCAGAGTTATAAATGATAACTCTCGTCCACAAATATATTGAGGGAAGGCAAAGAAGAGGATTTGAAATCAAGGCAGAATTGCAGGAAACAGATTTCAGGAGGTAGATTCGAATCGCCTTTAAAGCACATGAAAAGCGGCAAAATGTTGACAATGATGCCCTTGGCCAAAAAGGGCGTATGCGTTTTTTCCTGAATATATTCAGGAAAAAACGCATAGCCCTTTTTGGCCAACCAAGCAACCTGGAAAGGCAAATCAGCGCTACAAAGAAGTCTCGCTTCCCATCGGTCAAAAGGGCCATGCTGAAAAAAGTGTCAAAACCAGAAATGCAGGACAGGCCATGGAGAAATGAGAGCCTTGCTACACTGATGGGAGGGATGTAAACTGCCAACAGCCACTCTGGAGAAGTGTACGGTGTGTCCTGAAACATCTGAAAAACACAGCTTAGAGAGCATAGGGCACTTCCACTCATGGGGGTATAAATTTGGAAAATTAAAAATCAGCAAGACACAAGCACCCCAAAGTTTAGGGCTGCTCTGTTGACAAGGACCTCCACTTCATTCCACCTTAAATGTCCAACGAAAGAGAAAAATGGATAAAGAAGTTGTGGTCCTTATGTACAATGGAATATCACTCAACCATGAAATCAATGTCATAAGGTTAGTAGCAGCATGATGAGTGGATTTAGGTACGACGATTCTAAGTGAAATAAGTCACACAGAAAAGGACAATTCTCATAAGGTATCACTTTTAGAGGGAATGTAAAAACCGTTACACTTGAACTGAATTACAAAACAGAACAGAGTCACACATGCAGAAAACACACTATGGCTGCTTAACGGGAAAGGTGAGGTGGGGTGATACATAAAACAAGGGTATCAAATTAGCTCAGATACCGTTCCATAAACCCAATATGTAGTAGACAAGACCTACTCCTTGCTCAGAGAACTGGACTCAACACGCCCTATTCACCGCACAAGAATATATCTGACTAGTAATAATCTTAAAACCTATGTATTGATATCTCTCTGTTAGTGTGTCAAGTGGGTGTAAAGCGGCATAAACACAGCCGTGAAAAGCAGCTAAACCGCATTATGAAAATAAATTACTTTGAAAAACCCATGAAACAACGACAGTGAAAGAGAGAGAAATTCGTACACAATGCGTTCAGGGGCTGTGATGCAACCTGGATTGACCATATCTAGACCCACAGCTGGATGAGACATAAGGGTGGACACTCTTGGGGCTGAGAGGTTTGGTGGGGTTGGGTGAGCAAACGCAGACCCTTTAAAGTAATACTGCGTGGTACCCATCGCATGGTTCCCAAATCTCCAGCTTCAAGGGCATCTTCCTACATCGAAAACATGCATGAGAAACCCAGAAGATGGTACACCGTGTGATAGGGAAAGGTTTCTAAAATGCACCTCATTTCTCATCTCCTTGTGCCCGGGTTCGCCATTCCAGCCGCTTTACTAGCAATCTCCCTACTTGGAGCATCAGCACCTTTAACCTCCTGTTCTGTACAGGTTGCAATTTGTCCTGAGGATTTACGGGAAGACGGGGAACCAACGAGAGACAAGCTCTTGGTGTCGGGACAGGCACAGGTCACTCTATTTTCCCATCAGGAAGAAGAATTAACCACAGGCTCAGCCTGCCCCCCGGAACCAGAACAGGGCCTGAAGCCATCCTGCGCTTTTGCGGCCAGCTCCCAAAAAAGCGAGTTGTAAAATGGAGGTTCAGGGCACTGCAATTCACAAACCTGCAGAGTTATAAATGATAACTCTCGTCCACAAATATATTGAGGGAAGGCAAAGAAGAGGATTTGAAATCAAGGCAGAATTGCACGAAACAGATTTCAGGAGGTAGATACGAATCGCCTTTAAAGCACATGAAAAGCGGCAAAACGTTGACAATGATGCCCTTGGCCAAAAAGGGCGTATGCGTTTTTTCCTGAATATATTCAGGAAAAAACGCATACGCCCTTTTTGGCCAACCAAGCAACCTGGAAAGGCAAATCAGCGCTACAGAGAAGTCTCGCTTCCCATCGGTCAAAAGGGCCATGCTGAAAAAATGTCAAAACCAGAAATGCAGGACAGGCCATGGAGAAATGGGAGCCTTGCTACACTGATGGGCGGGATGTAAATTGCCAACAGCCACTCTGGAGAAGTGTACGGTGTGTCCTGAAACATGTGAAAAACACAGCTTAGAGAGCATAGGGCACTTCCACTCATGGGGGTATAAATTGGGAAAATGAAAAATCAGCAAGACACAAGCACCCCAAAGTTGAGGGCTGCTCTGTTGACAAGGACCTCCACTTCATTCCACCTTAAATATCCAAGGAAAGAGAAAAATGGATAAAGAAGTTGTGGTCCTTATGTACAATGGAATATCACTCAGCCATGAAATCAATGTCATAAGGTTAGTAGCAGCATGATGAGTGGATTTAGGTACGACGATTCTAAGTGAAATAAGTCACACAGAAAAGGACACTTCTCATAAGGTACCACTTTTAGAGGGAATGTAAAAACCGTTACACTTGAACTGAATTACAAAACAGAACAGAGTCACACATGCAGAAAACAGACTATGGCTGCTTAACGGGAAAGGTGAGGTGGGGTGATACATAAAACAAGGGTATCAAATTAGCTCAGATACCGTTCCATAAACCCAATATGTTGTAGACAAGACCTACTCCTTGCTCAGAGAACTGGACTCAACACGCCCTATTCACCGCACAAGAATATACCTGACTAGTAATAATCTTAAAACCTATGTATTGATATCTCTCTGTTAGTGTGTCAAGTGGGTGTAAAGCGGCATAAACACAGCAGTGAAAAGCAGCTAAACCCCATTATCAAAATAAATTACTTTGAAACACCCATGAAACAAAGACAGTGAAAGAGAGAGAAATTCTTACACAATGCGTTCAGGGGCTGTGATGCAACCTGGATTGACCATATCTAGACCCACAGCTGGATGAGACATAAGGGTGGACACTCTTGGGGCTGAGAGGTTTGGTGAGGTTGGGTGAGCAAACGCAGACCCTTTAAAGTAATACTGCGTGGTACCCATCGCATGGGTCCCAAATCTCCAGCTTCAAGGGCATCTTCCTACATCGAAAACATGCATGAGAAACCCAGAAGATAGTACACCGTGTGATGGGGAAAGGTTTCTAAAACGCACCTCATTTCTCATCTCCTTGTGCCCGGGTTCGCCATTCCAGCCGCTTTACTAGCAATCTCCCTACTTGGAGCATCAGCACCTTTAACCTCCTGTTCCGTACAGGTTGCAATTTGTCCTGAGGATGAACGGGAAGACGGGGAACCAACGAGAGACTAGCTCTTGGTGTTGGGACAGGCACAGGTCACTCTATTTTCCCATCAGGAAGAAGAATTAACCACAGGCTCAGCCTGCCCCCCGGAACCAGAACAGGGCATGAAGCCATCCTGCGCTTTTGCGGCCAGCTCCCAAAAAAGCGAGTTGTAAAATGGAGGTTCAGGGCACTGCAATTCACAAACCTGCAGAGTTATAAATGATAACTCTCGTCCACAAATATATTGAGGGAAGGCAAAGAAGAGGATTTGAAATCAAGGCAGAATTGCAGGAAACAGATTTCAGGAGGTAGATTCGAATCGCCTTTAAAGCACATGAAAAGCGGCAAAATGTTGACAATGATGCCCTTGGCCAAAAAGGGCGTATGCGTTTTTTCCTGAATATATTCAGGAAAAAACGCATAGCCCTTTTTGGCCAACCAAGCAACCTGGAAAGGCAAATCAGCGCTACAAAGAAGTCTCGCTTCCCATCGGTCAAAAGGGCCATGCTGAAAAAAGTGTCAAAACCAGAAATGCAGGACAGGCCATGGAGAAATGAGAGCCTTGCTACACTGATGGGAGGGATGTAAACTGCCAACAGCCACTCTGGAGAAGTGTACGGTGTGTCCTGAAACATCTGAAAAACACAGCTTAGAGAGCATAGGGCACTTCCACTCATGGGGGTATAAATTGGGAAAATTAAAAATCAGCAAGACACAAGCACCCCAAAGTTGAGGGCTGCTCTGTTGACAAGGACCTCCACTTCATTCCACCTTAAATGTCCAACGAAAGAGAAAAATGGATAAAGAAGTTGTGGTCCTTATGTACAATGGAATATCACTCAACCATGAAATCAATGTCATAAGGTTAGTAGCAGCATGATGAGTGGATTTAGGTACGACGATTCTAAGTGAAATAAGTCACACAGAAAAGGACAATTCTCATAAGGTATCACTTTTAGAGGGAATGTAAAAACCGTTACACTTGAACTGAATTACAAAACAGAACAGAGTCACACATGCAGAAAACACACTATGGCTGCTTAACGGGAAAGGTGAGGTGGGGTGATACATAAAACAAGGGTATCAAATTAGCTCAGATACCGTTCCATAAACCCAATATGTAGTAGACAAGACCTACTCCTTGCTCAGAGAACTGGACTCAACACGCCCTATTCACCGCACAAGAATATACCTGACTAGTAATAATCTTAAAACCTATGTATTGATATCTCTCTGTTAGTGTGTCAAGTGGGTGTAAAGCGGCATAAACACAGCAGTGAAAAGCAGCTAAACCCCATTATCAAAATAAATTACTTTGAAACACCCATGAAACAAAGACAGTGAAAGAGAGAGAAATTCTTACACAATGCGTTCAGGGGCTGTGATGCAACCTGGATTGACCATATCTAGACCCACAGCTGGATGAGACATAAGGGTGGACACTCTTGGGGCTGAGAGGTTTGGTGAGGTTGGGTGAGCAAACGCAGACCCTTTAAAGTAATACTGCGTGGTACCCATCGCATGGGTCCCAAATCTCCAGCTTCAAGGGCATCTTCCTACATCGAAAACATGCATGAGAAACCCAGAAGATAGTACACCGTGTGATGGGGAAAGGTTTCTAAAACGCACCTCATTTCTCATCTCCTTGTGCCCGGGTTCGCCATTCCAGCCGCTTTACTAGCAATCTCCCTACTTGGAGCATCAGCACCTTTAACCTCCTGTTCCGTACAGGTTGCAATTTGTCCTGAGGATGAACGGGAAGACGGGGAACCAACGAGAGACTAGCTCTTGGTGTTGGGACAGGCACAGGTCACTCTATTTTCCCATCAGGAAGAAGAATTAACCACAGGCTCAGCCTGCCCCCCGGAACCAGAACAGGGCATGAAGCCATCCTGCGCTTTTGCGGCCAGCTCCCAAAAAAGCGAGTTGTAAAATGGAGGTTCAGGGCACTGCAATTCACAAACCTGCAGAGTTATAAATGATAACTCTCGTCCACAAATATATTGAGGGAAGGCAAAGAAGAGGATTTGAAATCAAGGCAGAATTGCAGGAAACAGATTTCAGGAGGTAGATTCGAATCGCCTTTAAAGCACATGAAAAGCGGCAAAATGTTGACAATGATGCCCTTGGCCAAAAAGGGCGTATGCGTTTTTTCCTGAATATATTCAGGAAAAAACGCATAGCCCTTTTTGGCCAACCAAGCAACCTGGAAAGGCAAATCAGCGCTACAAAGAAGTCTCGCTTCCCATCGGTCAAAAGGGCCATGCTGAAAAAAGTGTCAAAACCAGAAATGCAGGACAGGCCATGGAGAAATGAGAGCCTTGCTACACTGATGGGAGGGATGTAAACTGCCAACAGCCACTCTGGAGAAGTGTACGGTGTGTCCTGAAACATCTGAAAAACACAGCTTAGAGAGCATAGGGCACTTCCACTCATGGGGGTATAAATTTGGAAAATTAAAAATCAGCAAGACACAAGCACCCCAAAGTTTAGGGCTGCTCTGTTGACAAGGACCTCCACTTCATTCCACCTTAAATGTCCAACGAAAGAGAAAAATGGATAAAGAAGTTGTGGTCCTTATGTACAATGGAATATCACTCAACCATGAAATCAATGTCATAAGGTTAGTAGCAGCATGATGAGTGGATTTAGGTACGACGATTCTAAGTGAAATAAGTCACACAGAAAAGGACAATTCTCATAAGGTATCACTTTTAGAGGGAATGTAAAAACCGTTACACTTGAACTGAATTACAAAACAGAACAGAGTCACACATGCAGAAAACACACTATGGCTGCTTAACGGGAAAGGTGAGGTGGGGTGATACATAAAACAAGGGTATCAAATTAGCTCAGATACCGTTCCATAAACCCAATATGTAGTAGACAAGACCTACTCCTTGCTCAGAGAACTGGACTCAACACGCCCTATTCACCGCACAAGAATATATCTGACTAGTAATAATCTTAAAACCTATGTATTGATATCTCTCTGTTAGTGTGTCAAGTGGGTGTAAAGCGGCATAAACACAGCCGTGAAAAGCAGCTAAACCGCATTATGAAAATAAATTACTTTGAAAAACCCATGAAACAACGACAGTGAAAGAGAGAGAAATTCGTACACAATGCGTTCAGGGGCTGTGATGCAACCTGGATTGACCATATCTAGACCCACAGCTGGATGAGACATAAGGGTGGACACTCTTGGGGCTGAGAGGTTTGGTGGGGTTGGGTGAGCAAACGCAGACCCTTTAAAGTAATACTGCGTGGTACCCATCGCATGGTTCCCAAATCTCCAGCTTCAAGGGCATCTTCCTACATCGAAAACATGCATGAGAAACCCAGAAGATGGTACACCGTGTGATAGGGAAAGGTTTCTAAAATGCACCTCATTTCTCATCTCCTTGTGCCCGGGTTCGCCATTCCAGCCGCTTTACTAGCAATCTCCCTACTTGGAGCATCAGCACCTTTAACCTCCTGTTCTGTACAGGTTGCAATTTGTCCTGAGGATTTACGGGAAGACGGGGAACCAACGAGAGACAAGCTCTTGGTGTCGGGACAGGCACAGGTCACTCTATTTTCCCATCAGGAAGAAGAATTAACCACAGGCTCAGCCTGCCCCCCGGAACCAGAACAGGGCCTGAAGCCATCCTGCGCTTTTGCGGCCAGCTCCCAAAAAAGCGAGTTGTAAAATGGAGGTTCAGGGCACTGCAATTCACAAACCTGCAGAGTTATAAATGATAACTCTCGTCCACAAATATATTGAGGGAAGGCAAAGAAGAGGATTTGAAATCAAGGCAGAATTGCACGAAACAGATTTCAGGAGGTAGATACGAATCGCCTTTAAAGCACATGAAAAGCGGCAAAACGTTGACAATGATGCCCTTGGCCAAAAAGGGCGTATGCGTTTTTTCCTGAATATATTCAGGAAAAAACGCATACGCCCTTTTTGGCCAACCAAGCAACCTGGAAAGGCAAATCAGCGCTACAGAGAAGTCTCGCTTCCCATCGGTCAAAAGGGCCATGCTGAAAAAATGTCAAAACCAGAAATGCAGGACAGGCCATGGAGAAATGGGAGCCTTGCTACACTGATGGGCGGGATGTAAATTGCCAACAGCCACTCTGGAGAAGTGTACGGTGTGTCCTGAAACATCTGAAAAACACAGCTTAGAGAGCATAGGGCACTTCCACTCATGGGGGTATAAATTGGGAAAATTAAAAATCAGCAAGACACAAGCACCCCAAAGTTGAGGGCTGCTCTGTTGACAAGGACCTCCACTTCATTCCACCTTCAATATCCCAGGAAAGAGAAAAATGGATAAAGAAGTTGTGGTCCTTATGTACAATGGAATATCACTCAGCCATGAAATCAATGTCATAAGGTTAGTAGCAGCATGATGAGTGGATTTAGGTACGACGATTCTAAGTGAAATAAGTCACACAGAAAAGGACAATTCTCATAAGGTATCACTTTTAGAGGGAATGTAAAAACCGTTACACTTGAACTGAATTACAAAACAGAACAGAGTCACACATGCAGAAAACACACTATGGCTGCTTAACGGGAAAGGTGAGGTGGGGTGATACATAAAACAAGGGTATCAAATTAGCTCAGATACCGTTCCATAAACCCAATATGTAGTAGACAAGACCTACTCCTTGCTCAGAGAACTGGACTCAACACGCCCTATTCACCGCACAAGAATATATCTGACTAGTAATAATCTTAAAACCTATGTATTGATATCTCTCTGTTAGTGTGTCAAGTGGGTGTAAAGCGGCATAAACACAGCCGTGAAAAGCAGCTAAACCGCATTATGAAAATAAATTACTTTGAAAAACCCATGAAACAACGACAGTGAAAGAGAGAGAAATTCGTACACAATGCGTTCAGGGGCTGTGATGCAACCTGGATTGACCATATCTAGACCCACAGCTGGATGAGACATAAGGGTGGACACTCTTGGGGCTGAGAGGTTTGGTGGGGTTGGGTGAGCAAACGCAGACCCTTTAAAGTAATACTGCGTGGTACCCATCGCATGGTTCCCAAATCTCCAGCTTCAAGGGCATCTTCCTACATCGAAAACATGCATGAGAAACCCAGAAGATGGTACACCGTGTGATAGGGAAAGGTTTCTAAAATGCACCTCATTTCTCATCTCCTTGTGCCCGGGTTCGCCATTCCAGCCGCTTTACTAGCAATCTCCCTACTTGGAGCATCAGCACCTTTAACCTCCTGTTCTGTACAGGTTGCAATTTGTCCTGAGGATTTACGGGAAGACGGGGAACCAACGAGAGACAAGCTCTTGGTGTCGGGACAGGCACAGGTCACTCTATTTTCCCATCAGGAAGAAGAATTAACCACAGGCTCAGCCTGCCCCCCGGAACCAGAACAGGGCCTGAAGCCATCCTGCGCTTTTGCGGCCAGCTCCCAAAAAAGCGAGTTGTAAAATGGAGGTTCAGGGCACTGCAATTCACAAACCTGCAGAGTTATAAATGATAACTCTCGTCCACAAATATATTGAGGGAAGGCAAAGAAGAGGATTTGAAATCAAGGCAGAATTGCACGAAACAGATTTCAGGAGGTAGATACGAATCGCCTTTAAAGCACATGAAAAGCGGCAAAACGTTGACAATGATGCCCTTGGCCAAAAAGGGCGTATGCGTTTTTTCCTGAATATATTCAGGAAAAAACGCATACGCCCTTTTTGGCCAACCAAGCAACCTGGAAAGGCAAATCAGCGCTACAGAGAAGTCTCGCTTCCCATCGGTCAAAAGGGCCATGCTGAAAAAATGTCAAAACCAGAAATGCAGGACAGGCCATGGAGAAATGGGAGCCTTGCTACACTGATGGGCGGGATGTAAATTGCCAACAGCCACTCTGGAGAAGTGTACGGTGTGTCCTGAAACATCTGAAAAACACAGCTTAGAGAGCATAGGGCACTTCCACTCATGGGGGTATAAATTGGGAAAATTAAAAATCAGCAAGACACAAGCACCCCAAAGTTGAGGGCTGCTCTGTTGACAAGGACCTCCACTTCATTCCACCTTCAATATCCCAGGAAAGAGAAAAATGGATAAAGAAGTTGTGGTCCTTATGTACAATGGAATATCACTCAGCCATGAAATCAATGTCATAAGGTTAGTAGCAGCATGATGAGTGGATTTAGGTACGACGATTCTAAGTGAAATAAGTCACACAGAAAAGGACACTTCTCATAAGGTATCACTGATAGAGGGAATGTAAAAACCGTTACACTTGAACTGAATTACAAAACAGAACAGAGTCACACATGCAGAAAACACACTATGGCTGCTTAACGGGAAAGGTGAGGTGGGGTGATACATAAAACAAGGGTATCAAATTAGCTCAGATACCGTTCCATAAACCCAATATGTAGTAGACAAGACCTACTCCTTGCTCAGAGAACTGGACTCAACACGCCCTATTCACCGCACAAGAATATATCTGACTAGTAATAATCTTAAAACCTATGTATTGATATCTCTCTGTTAGTGTGTCAAGTGGGTGTAAAGCGGCATAAACACAGCCGTGAAAAGCAGCTAAACCGCATTATGAAAATAAATTACTTTGAAAAACCCATGAAACAACGACAGTGAAAGAGATAGAAATTCTTACACAATGCGTTCAGGGGCTGTGATGCAACCTGGATTGACCATATCTAGACCCACAGCTGGATGAGACATAAGGGTGGACACTCTTGGGGCTGAGAGGTTTGGTGAGGTTGGGTGAGCAAACTCAGACCCTTTAAAGTAATACTTCGTGGTACCCATCGCATGGGTCCCAAATCTCCAGCTTCAAGGGCATCTTCCTACATCGAAAACATGCATGAGAAACCCAGAAGATAGTACACCGTGTGATGGGGAAAGTTTTCTAAAACGCACCTCATTTCTCATCTCCTTGTGCCCGGGTTCGCCATTCCAGCCGCTTTACTAGCAATCTCCCTACTTGGAGCATCAGCACCTTTAACCTCCTGTTCCGTACAGGTTGCAATTTGTCCTGAGGATGAACGGGAAGACGGGGAACCAACGAGAGACTAGCTCTTGGTGTTGGGACAGGCACAGGTCACTCTATTTTCCCATCAGGAAGAAGAATTAACCACAGGCTCAGCCTGCCCCCCGGAACCAGAACAGGGCCTGAAGCCATCCTGCGCTTTTGCGGCCAGCTCCCAAAAAAGCGAGTTGTAAAATGGAGGTTCAGGGCACTGCAATTCACAAACCTGCAGAGTTATAAATGATAACTCTCGTCCACAAATATATTGAGGGAAGGCAAAGAAGAGGATTTGAAATCAAGGCAGAATTGCAGGAAACAGATTTCAGGAGGTAGATTCGAATCGCCTTTAAAGCACATGAAAAGCGGCAAAATGTTGACAATGATGCCCTTGGCCAAAAAGGGCGTATGCGTTTTTTCCTGAATATATTCAGGAAAAAACGCATACGCCCTTTTAGGCCAACCAAGCAACCTGGAAAGGCAAATCAGCGCTACAAAGAAGTCTCGCTTCCCATCGGTCAAAAGGGCTATGCTGATAAATGTGTCAAAACCAGAAATGCAGGACAGGCCATGGAGAAATGGGAGCCTTGCTACACTGATGGGCGGGATGTAAATTGCCAACAGCCACTCTGGAGAAGTGTACGGTGTGTCCAGAAACATCTAAAAAACACAGCTTAGAGAGCATAGGGCACTTCCACTCATGGGGGTATAAATTGGGAAAATGAAAAATCAGCAAGACACAAGCACCCCAAAGTTTAGGGCTGCTCTGTTGACAAGGACCTCCACTTCATTCCACCTTCAATATCCCAGGAAAGAGAAAAATGGATAAAGAAATTGTGGTCCTTATGTACAATGGAATATCACTCAGCCATGAAATCAATGTCATAAGGCTAGTAGCAGCATGATGAGTGGATTTAGGTACGACGATTCTAAGTGAAATAAGTCACACAGAAAAGGACACTTCTCATAAGGTACCACTTTTAGAGGGAATGTAAAAACCGTTACACTTGAACTGGATTACAAAACAGAACAGAGTCACACATGCAGAAAACAGACTATGGCTGCTTAACGGGAAAGGTGAGGTGGGGTGATACATAAAACAAGGGTATCAAATTAGCTCAGATACCGTTCCATAAACCCAATATGTTGTAGACAAGACCTACTCCTTGCTCAGAGAACTGGACTCAACACGCCCTATTCACCGCACAAGAATATACCTGACTAGTAATAATCTTAAAACCTATGTATTGATATCTCTCTGTTAGTGTGTCAAGTGGGTGTAAAGCGGCATAAACACAGCAGTGAAAAGCAGCTAAACCCCATTATCAAAATAAATTACTTTGAAACACCCATGAAACAAAGACAGTGAAAGAGAGAGAAATTCTTACACAATGCGTTCAGGGGCTGTGATGCAACCTGGATTGACCATATCTAGACCCACAGCTGGATGAGACATAAGGGTGGACACTCTTGGGGCTGAGAGGTTTGGTGAGGTTGGGTGAGCAAACACAGACCCTTTAAAGTAATACTGCGTGGTACCCATCGCATGGGTCCCAAATCTCCAGCTTCAAGGGCATCTTCCTACATCGAAAACATGCATGAGAAACCCAGAAGATAGTACACCGTGTGATGGGGAAAGGTTTCTAAAACGCACCTCATTTCTCATCTCCTTGTGCCCGGGTTCGCCATTCCAGCCGCTTTACTAGCAATCTCCCTACTTGGAGCATCAGCACCTTTAACCTCCTGTTCCGTACAGGTTGCAATTTGTCCTGAGGATGAACGGGAAGACGGGGAACCAACGAGAGACTAGCTCTTGGTGTTGGGACAGGCACAGGTCACTCTATTTTCCCATCAGGAAGAAGAATTAACCACAGGCTCAGCCTGCCCCCCGGAACCAGAACAGGGCATGAAGCCATCCTGCGCTTTTGCGGCCAGCTCCCAAAAAAGCGAGTTGTAAAATGGAGGTTCAGGGCACTGCAATTCACAAACCTGCAGAGTTATAAATGATAACTCTCGTCCACAAATATATTGAGGGAAGGCAAAGAAGAGGATTTGAAATCAAGGCAGAATTGCAGGAAACAGATTTCAGGAGGTAGATTCGAATCGCCTTTAAAGCACATGAAAAGCGGCAAAATGTTGACAATGATGCCCTTGGCCAAAAAGGGCGTATGCGTTTTTTCCTGAATATATTCAGGAAAAAACGCATAGCCCTTTTTGGCCAACCAAGCAACCTGGAAAGGCAAATCAGCGCTACAAAGAAGTCTCGCTTCCCATCGGTCAAAAGGGCCATGCTGAAAAAAGTGTCAAAACCAGAAATGCAGGACAGGCCATGGAGAAATGAGAGCCTTGCTACACTGATGGGAGGGATGTAAACTGCCAACAGCCACTCTGGAGAAGTGTACGGTGTGTCCTGAAACATCTGAAAAACACAGCTTAGAGAGCATAGGGCACTTCCACTCATGGGGGTATAAATTTGGAAAATTAAAAATCAGCAAGACACAAGCACCCCAAAGTTTAGGGCTGCTCTGTTGACAAGGACCTCCACTTCATTCCACCTTAAATGTCCAACGAAAGAGAAAAATGGATAAAGAAGTTGTGGTCCTTATGTACAATGGAATATCACTCAACCATGAAATCAATGTCATAAGGTTAGTAGCAGCATGATGAGTGGATTTAGGTACGACGATTCTAAGTGAAATAAGTCACACAGAAAAGGACAATTCTCATAAGGTATCACTTTTAGAGGGAATGTAAAAACCGTTACACTTGAACTGAATTACAAAACAGAACAGAGTCACACATGCAGAAAACACACTATGGCTGCTTAACGGGAAAGGTGAGGTGGGGTGATACATAAAACAAGGGTATCAAATTAGCTCAGATACCGTTCCATAAACCCAATATGTAGTAGACAAGACCTACTCCTTGCTCAGAGAACTGGACTCAACACGCCCTATTCACCGCACAAGAATATACCTGACTAGTAATAATCTTAAAACCTATGTATTGATATCTCTCTGTTAGTGTGTCAAGTGGGTGTAAAGCGGCATAAACACAGCAGTGAAAAGCAGCTAAACCCCATTATCAAAATAAATTACTTTGAAACACCCATGAAACAAAGACAGTGAAAGAGAGAGAAATTCTTACACAATGCGTTCAGGGGCTGTGATGCAACCTGGATTGACCATATCTAGACCCACAGCTGGATGAGACATAAGGGTGGACACTCTTGGGGCTGAGAGGTTTGGTGAGGTTGGGTGAGCAAACGCAGACCCTTTAAAGTAATACTGCGTGGTACCCATCGCATGGGTCCCAAATCTCCAGCTTCAAGGGCATCTTCCTACATCGAAAACATGCATGAGAAACCCAGAAGATAGTACACCGTGTGATGGGGAAAGGTTTCTAAAACGCACCTCATTTCTCATCTCCTTGTGCCCGGGTTCGCCATTCCAGCCGCTTTACTAGCAATCTCCCTACTTGGAGCATCAGCACCTTTAACCTCCTGTTCCGTACAGGTTGCAATTTGTCCTGAGGATGAACGGGAAGACGGGGAACCAACGAGAGACTAGCTCTTGGTGTTGGGACAGGCACAGGTCACTCTATTTTCCCATCAGGAAGAAGAATTAACCACAGGCTCAGCCTGCCCCCCGGAACCAGAACAGGGCATGAAGCCATCCTGCGCTTTTGCGGCCAGCTCCCAAAAAAGCGAGTTGTAAAATGGAGGTTCAGGGCACTGCAATTCACAAACCTGCAGAGTTATAAATGATAACTCTCGTCCACAAATATATTGAGGGAAGGCAAAGAAGAGGATTTGAAATCAAGGCAGAATTGCAGGAAACAGATTTCAGGAGGTAGATTCGAATCGCCTTTAAAGCACATGAAAAGCGGCAAAATGTTGACAATGATGCCCTTGGCCAAAAAGGGCGTATGCGTTTTTTCCTGAATATATTCAGGAAAAAACGCATAGCCCTTTTTGGCCAACCAAGCAACCTGGAAAGGCAAATCAGCGCTACAAAGAAGTCTCGCTTCCCATCGGTCAAAAGGGCCATGCTGAAAAAAGTGTCAAAACCAGAAATGCAGGACAGGCCATGGAGAAATGAGAGCCTTGCTACACTGATGGGAGGGATGTAAACTGCCAACAGCCACTCTGGAGAAGTGTACGGTGTGTCCTGAAACATCTGAAAAACACAGCTTAGAGAGCATAGGGCACTTCCACTCATGGGGGTATAAATTTGGAAAATTAAAAATCAGCAAGACACAAGCACCCCAAAGTTTAGGGCTGCTCTGTTGACAAGGACCTCCACTTCATTCCACCTTAAATGTCCAACGAAAGAGAAAAATGGATAAAGAAGTTGTGGTCCTTATGTACAATGGAATATCACTCAACCATGAAATCAATGTCATAAGGTTAGTAGCAGCATGATGAGTGGATTTAGGTACGACGATTCTAAGTGAAATAAGTCACACAGAAAAGGACAATTCTCATAAGGTATCACTTTTAGAGGGAATGTAAAAACCGTTACACTTGAACTGAATTACAAAACAGAACAGAGTCACACATGCAGAAAACACACTATGGCTGCTTAACGGGAAAGGTGAGGTGGGGTGATACATAAAACAAGGGTATCAAATTAGCTCAGATACCGTTCCATAAACCCAATATGTAGTAGACAAGACCTACTCCTTGCTCAGAGAACTGGACTCAACACGCCCTATTCACCGCACAAGAATATATCTGACTAGTAATAATCTTAAAACCTATGTATTGATATCTCTCTGTTAGTGTGTCAAGTGGGTGTAAAGCGGCATAAACACAGCCGTGAAAAGCAGCTAAACCGCATTATGAAAATAAATTACTTTGAAAAACCCATGAAACAACGACAGTGAAAGAGAGAGAAATTCGTACACAATGCGTTCAGGGGCTGTGATGCAACCTGGATTGACCATATCTAGACCCACAGCTGGATGAGACATAAGGGTGGACACTCTTGGGGCTGAGAGGTTTGGTGGGGTTGGGTGAGCAAACGCAGACCCTTTAAAGTAATACTGCGTGGTACCCATCGCATGGTTCCCAAATCTCCAGCTTCAAGGGCATCTTCCTACATCGAAAACATGCATGAGAAACCCAGAAGATGGTACACCGTGTGATAGGGAAAGGTTTCTAAAATGCACCTCATTTCTCATCTCCTTGTGCCCGGGTTCGCCATTCCAGCCGCTTTACTAGCAATCTCCCTACTTGGAGCATCAGCACCTTTAACCTCCTGTTCTGTACAGGTTGCAATTTGTCCTGAGGATTTACGGGAAGACGGGGAACCAACGAGAGACAAGCTCTTGGTGTCGGGACAGGCACAGGTCACTCTATTTTCCCATCAGGAAGAAGAATTAACCACAGGCTCAGCCTGCCCCCCGGAACCAGAACAGGGCCTGAAGCCATCCTGCGCTTTTGCGGCCAGCTCCCAAAAAAGCGAGTTGTAAAATGGAGGTTCAGGGCACTGCAATTCACAAACCTGCAGAGTTATAAATGATAACTCTCGTCCACAAATATATTGAGGGAAGGCAAAGAAGAGGATTTGAAATCAAGGCAGAATTGCACGAAACAGATTTCAGGAGGTAGATACGAATCGCCTTTAAAGCACATGAAAAGCGGCAAAACGTTGACAATGATGCCCTTGGCCAAAAAGGGCGTATGCGTTTTTTCCTGAATATATTCAGGAAAAAACGCATACGCCCTTTTTGGCCAACCAAGCAACCTGGAAAGGCAAATCAGCGCTACAGAGAAGTCTCGCTTCCCATCGGTCAAAAGGGCCATGCTGAAAAAATGTCAAAACCAGAAATGCAGGACAGGCCATGGAGAAATGGGAGCCTTGCTACACTGATGGGCGGGATGTAAATTGCCAACAGCCACTCTGGAGAAGTGTACGGTGTGTCCTGAAACATCTGAAAAACACAGCTTAGAGAGCATAGGGCACTTCCACTCATGGGGGTATAAATTGGGAAAATTAAAAATCAGCAAGACACAAGCACCCCAAAGTTGAGGGCTGCTCTGTTGACAAGGACCTCCACTTCATTCCACCTTCAATATCCCAGGAAAGAGAAAAATGGATAAAGAAGTTGTGGTCCTTATGTACAATGGAATATCACTCAGCCATGAAATCAATGTCATAAGGTTAGTAGCAGCATGATGAGTGGATTTAGGTACGACGATTCTAAGTGAAATAAGTCACACAGAAAAGGACAATTCTCATAAGGTATCACTTTTAGAGGGAATGTAAAAACCGTTACACTTGAACTGAATTACAAAACAGAACAGAGTCACACATGCAGAAAACACACTATGGCTGCTTAACGGGAAAGGTGAGGTGGGGTGATACATAAAACAAGGGTATCAAATTAGCTCAGATACCGTTCCATAAACCCAATATGTAGTAGACAAGACCTACTCCTTGCTCAGAGAACTGGACTCAACACGCCCTATTCACCGCACAAGAATATATCTGACTAGTAATAATCTTAAAACCTATGTATTGATATCTCTCTGTTAGTGTGTCAAGTGGGTGTAAAGCGGCATAAACACAGCCGTGAAAAGCAGCTAAACCGCATTATGAAAATAAATTACTTTGAAAAACCCATGAAACAACGACAGTGAAAGAGAGAGAAATTCGTACACAATGCGTTCAGGGGCTGTGATGCAACCTGGATTGACCATATCTAGACCCACAGCTGGATGAGACATAAGGGTGGACACTCTTGGGGCTGAGAGGTTTGGTGGGGTTGGGTGAGCAAACGCAGACCCTTTAAAGTAATACTGCGTGGTACCCATCGCATGGTTCCCAAATCTCCAGCTTCAAGGGCATCTTCCTACATCGAAAACATGCATGAGAAACCCAGAAGATGGTACACCGTGTGATAGGGAAAGGTTTCTAAAATGCACCTCATTTCTCATCTCCTTGTGCCCGGGTTCGCCATTCCAGCCGCTTTACTAGCAATCTCCCTACTTGGAGCATCAGCACCTTTAACCTCCTGTTCCGTACAGGTTGCAATTTGTCCTGAGGATTTACGGGAAGACGGGGAACCAACGAGAGACAAGCTCTTGGTGTCGGGACAGGCACAGGTCACTCTATTTTCCCATCAGGAAGAAGAATTAACCACAGGCTCAGCCTGCCCCCCGGAACCAGAACAGGGCCTGAAGCCATCCTGCGCTTTTGCGGCCAGCTCCCAAAAAAGCGAGTTGTAAAATGGAGGTTCAGGGCACTGCAATTCACAAACCTGCAGAGTTATAAATGATAAATCTCGTCCACAAATATATTGAGGGAAGGCAAAGAAGAGGATTTGAAATCAAGGCAGAATTGCACGAAACAGATTTCAGGAGGTAGATTCGAATCGCCTTTAAAGCACATGAAAAGCGACAAAATGTTGACAATGATGCCCTTGGCCAAAAACGGCGTATGCGTTTTTTCCTGAATATATTCAGGAAAAAATGCATACGCCCTTTTTGACCAACAAAGCAACCTGGAAAGGCAAATCAGCGCTACAAAGAAGTCTCGCTTCCAATCGGTCAAAAGGGCCATGCTGAAAAAAGTGTCAAAACCAGAAATGCAGGACAGGCCATGGAGAAATGAGAGCCTTGCTACACTGATGGGCGGGATGTAAATTGCCAACAGCCACTCTGGAGAAGTGTACGGTGTGTCCTGAAACATCTGAAAAACACAGCTTAGAGAGCATAGGGCACTTCCACTCATGGGGGTATAAATTGGGAAAATGAAAAATCAGCAAGACACAAGCACCCCAAAGTTGAGGGCTGCTCTGTTGACAAGGACCTCCACTTCATTCCACCTTAAATATCCAAGGAAAGAGAAAAATGGATAAAGAAGTTTTGGTCCTTATGTACAATGGAATATCACTCAGCCATGAAATCAATGTCATAAGGTTAGTAGCAGCATGATGAGTGGATTTAGGTACGACGATTCTCAGTGAAATAAGTCACACAGAAAAGGACACTTCTCATAAGGTATCACTGATAGAGGGAATGTAAAAACCGTTACACTTGAACTGAATTACAAAACAGAACAGAGTCACACATGCAGAAAACACACTATGGCTGCTTAACGGGAAAGGTGAGGTGGGGTGATACATAAAACAAGGGTATCAAATTAGCTCAGATACCGTTCCATAAACCCAATATGTAGTAGACAAGACCTACTCCTTGCTCAGAGAACTGGACTCAACACGCCCTATTCACCGCACAAGAATATATCTGACTAGTAATAATCTTAAAACCTATGTATTGATATCTCTCTGTTAGTGTGTCAAGTGGGTGTAAAGCGGCATAAACACAGCCGTGAAAAGCAGCTAAACCCCATTATGAAAATAAATTACTTTGAAAAACCCATGAAACAACGACAGTGAAAGAGATAGAAATTCTTACACAATGAGTTCAGGGGCTGTGATGCAACCTGGATTGACCATATCTAGACCCACAGCTGGATGAGACATAAGGGTGGACACTCTTGGGGCTGAGAGGTTTGGTGAGGTTGGGTGAGCAAACGCAGACCCTTTAAAGTAATACTGCGTGGTACCCATCGCATGGGTCCCAAATCTCCAGGTTCAAGGGCATCTTCCTACATCGAAAACATGCATGAGAAACCCAGAAGATGGTACACCGTGTGATGGGGAAAGGTTTCTAAAACGCACCTCATTTCTCATCTCCTTGTGCCCGGGTTCGCCTTTCCAGCCGCTTTACTAGCAATCTCCCTACTTGGAGCATCAGCACCTTTAACCTCCTGTTCCGTACAGGTTGCAATTTGTCCTGAGGATGAACGGGAAGACGGGGAACCAACGAGAGACTAGCTCTTGGTGTTGGGACAGGCACAGGTCACTCTATTTTCCCATCAGGAAGAAGAATTAACCACAGGCTCAGCCTGCCCCCTGGAACAAGAACAGGGCCTGAAGCCATCCTGCGCTTTTGCGGCCAGCTCCCAAAAAAGCGAGTTGTAAAATGGAGGTTCAGGGCACTGCAATTCACAAACCTGCAGAGTTATAAATGATAACTCTCGTCCACAAATATATTGAGGGAAGGCAAAGAAGAGGATTTGAAATCAAGGCAGAATTGCAGGAAACAGATTTCAGGAGGTAGATTCGAATCGCCTTTAAAGCACATGAAAAGGGGCAAAATGTTGACAATGATGCCCTTGGCCAAAAAGGGCGTATGCGTTTTTTCCTGAATATATTCAGGAAAAAACGCATACGCCCTTTTTGGCCAACCAAGCAACCTGGAAAGGCAAATCAGCGCTACAAAGAAGTCTCGCTCCCCATCGGTCAAAAGGGCCATGCTAAAAAAAGTGTCAAACCAGAAATGCAGGACAGGCCATGGAGAAATGAGACCTTGCTACACTGATGGGCGGGATGTAAATTGCCAACAGCCACTCTGGAGAAGTGTACGGTGTGTCCTGAAACATCTGAAAAACACAGCTTAGAGAGCATAGGGCACTTCCACTCATGGGGGTATAAATTGGGAAAATGAAAAATCAGCAAGACACAAGCACCCCAAAGTTGAGGGCTGCTCTGTTGACAAGGACCTCCACTTCATTCCACCTTAAATATCCAAGGAAAGAGAAAAATGGATAAAGAAGTTGTGGTCCTTATGTACAATGGAATATCACTCAGCCATGAAATCAATGTCATAAGGTTAGTAGCAGCATGATGAGTGGATTTAGGTACGACGATTCTAAGTGAAATAAGTCACACAGAAAAGGACACTTCTCATAAGGTATCACTGATAGAGGGAATGTAAAAAGCGTTACACTTGAACTGAATTACAAAACAGAACAGAGTCACACATGCAGAAAACACACTATGGCTGCTTAACGGGAAAGGTGAGGTGGGGTGATACATAAAACAAGGGTATCAAATTAGCTCAGATACCGTTCCATAAACCCAATATGTAGTAGACAAGACCTACTCCTTGCTCAGAGAACTGGACTCAACACGCCCTATTCACCGCACAAGAATATATCTGACTAGTAATAATCTTAAAACCTATGTATTGATATCTCTCTGTTAGTGTGTCAAGTGGGTGTAAAGCGGCATAAACACAGCCGTGAAAAGCAGCTAAACCCCATTATGAAAATAAATTACTTTGAAAAACCCATGAAACAACGACAGTGAAAGAGATAGAAATTCTTACACAATGAGTTCAGGGGCTGTGATGCAACCTGGATTGACCATATCTAGACCCACAGCTGGATGAGACATAAGGGTGGACACTCTTGGGGCTGAGAGGTTTGGTGAGGTTGGGTGAGCAAACGCAGACCCTTTAAAGTAATACTGCGTGGTACCCATCGCATGGGTCCCAAATCTCCAGGTTCAAGGGCATCTTCCTACATCGAAAACATGCATGAGAAACCCAGAAGATGGTACACCGTGTGATGGGGAAAGGTTTCTAAAACGCACCTCATTTCTCATCTCCTTGTGCCCGGGTTCACCTTTCCAGCCACTTTACTAGCAATCTCCCTACTTGGAGCATCAGCACCTTTAACCTCCTGTTCCGTACAGGTTGCAATTTGTCCTGAGGATGAACGGGAAGACGGGGAACCAACGAGAGACTAGCTCTTGGTGTCGGGACAGGCACAGGTCACTCTATTTTCCCATCAGGAAGAAGAATTAACCACAGGCTCAGCCTGCCCCCCGGAACCAGAACAGGGCCTGAAGCCATCCTGCGCTTTTGCGGCCAGCTCCCAAAAAAGCGAGTTGTAAAATGGAGGTTCAGGGCACTGCAATTCACAAACCTGCAGAGTTATAAATGATAACTCTCGTCCACAAATATATTGAGGGAAGGCAAAGAAGAGGATTTGAAATCAAGGCAGAATTGCACGAAACAGATTTCAGGAGGTAGATACGAATCGCCTTTAAAGCACATGAAAAGCGGCAAAACGTTGACAATGATGCCCTTGGCCAAAAAGGGCGTATGCGTTTTTTCCTGAATATATTCAGGAAAAAACGCATACGCCCTTTTTGGCCAACCAAGCAACCTGGAAAGGCAAATCAGCGCTACAGAGAAGTCTCGCTTCCCATCGGTCAAAAGGGCCATGCTAAAAAAAGTGTCAAAACCAGAAATGCAGGACAGGCCATGGAGAAATGGGAGCCTTGCTACACTGATGGGCGGGATGTAAATTGCCAACAGCCAATCTGGAGAAGTGTACGGTGTGTCCTGAAACATCTGAAAAACACAGCTTAGAGAGCATAGGGCACTTCCACTCATGGGGGTAAAAATTGGGAAAATGAAAAATCAGCAAGACACAAGCACCCCAAAGTTTAGGGCTGCTCTGTTGACAAGGACCTCCACTTCATTCCACCTTCAATATCCCAGGAAAGAGAAAAATGGATAAAGAAGTTGTGGTCCTTATGTACAATGGAATATCACTCAGCCATGAAATCAATGTCATAAGGTTAGTAGCAGCATGATGAGTGGATTTAGGTACGACGATTCTCAGTGAAATAAGTCACACAGAAAAGGACACTTCCCATAAGGTATCACTGATAGAGGGAATGTAAAAAGCGTTACACTTGAACTGAATTACAAAACAGAACAGAGTCACACATGCAGAAAACACACTATGGCTGCTTAACGGGAAAGGTGAGGTGGGGTGATACATAAAACAAGGGTATCAAATTAGCTCAGATACCGTTCCATAAACCCAATATGTAGTAGACAAGACCTACTCCTTGCTCAGAGAACTGGACTCAACACGCCCTATTCACCGCACAAGAATATATCTGACTAGTAATAATCTTAAAACCTATGTATTGATATCTCTCTGTTAGTGTGTCAAGTGGGTGTAAAGCGGCATAAACACAGCCGTGAAAAGCAGCTAAACCCCATTATGAAAATAAATTACTTTGAAAAACCCATGAAACAACGACAGTGAAAGAGATAGAAATTCTTACACAATGAGTTCAGGGGCTGTGATGCAACCTGGATTGACCATATCTAGACCCACAGCTGGATGAGACATAAGGGTGGACACTCTTGGGGCTGAGAGGTTTGGTGAGGTTGGGTGAGCAAACGCAGACCCTTTAAAGTAATACTGCGTGGTACCCATCGCATGGGTTCCAAATCTCCAGGTTCAAGGGCATCTTCCTACATCGAAAACATGCATGAGAAACCCAGAAGATGGTACACCGTGTGATGGGGAAAAGTTTCTAAAACGCACCTCATTTCTCATCTCCTTGTGCCCGTGTTCACCTTTCCAGCCACTTTACTAGCAATCTCCCTACTTGGAGCATCAGCACCTTTAACCTCCTGTTCCGTACAGGTTGCAATTTGTCCTGAGGATGAACTGGAAGACGGGGAACCAACGAGAGACTAGCTCTTGGTGTTGGGACAGGCACAGGTCACTCTATTTTCCCATCAGGAAGAAGAATTAACCACAGGCTCAGCCTGCCCCCCGGAACCAGAACAGGGCCTGAAGCCATCCTGCGCTTTTGCGGCCAGCTCCCAAAAAAGCGAGTTGTAAAATGGAGGTTCAGGGCAGTGCAATTCACAAACCTGCAGAGTTATAAATGATAACTCTCGTCCACAAATATATTGAGGGAAGGCAAAGAAGAGGATTTGAAATCAAGGCAGAATTGCAGGAAACAGATTTCAGGAGGTAGATTCGAATCGCCTTTAAAGCACATGAAAAGCGGCAAAATGTTGACAATGATGCCCTTGGCCAAAAACGGCGTATGCGTTTTTTCCTGAATATATTCAGGAAAAAATGCATACGCCCTTTTTGACCAACCAAGCAACCTGGAAAGGCAAATCAGCGCTACAAAGAAGTCTCGCTTCCCATCGGTCAAAAGGGCCATGCTGAAAAAAGTGTCAAAACCAGAAATGCAGGACAGGCCATGGAGAAATGAGAGCCTTGCTACACTGATGGGCGGAATGTAAATTGCCAACAGCCACTCTGGAGAAGTGTACGGTGTGTCCTGAAACATCTGAAAAACACAGCTTAGAGAGCATAGGGCACTTCCACTCATGGGGGTATAAATTGGGAAAATGAAAAATCAGCAAGACACAAGCACCCCAAAGTTGAGGGCTGCTCTGTTGACAAGGACCTCCACTTTATTCCACCTTAAATATCCAAGGAAAGAGAAAAATGGATAAAGAAGTTGTGGTCCTTATGTACAATGGAATATCACTCAGCCATGAAATCAATGTCATAAGGTTAGTAGCAGCATGATGAGTGGATTTAGGTACGACGATTCTAACTGAAATAAGTCACACAGAAAAGGACACTTCTCATAAGGTATCACTGATAGAGGGAATGTAAAAACCGTTACACTTGAACTGAATTACAAAAAAGAACAGAGTCACACATGCAGAAAACACACTATGGCTGCTTAACGGGAAAGGTGAGGTGGGGTGATACATAAAACAAGGGTATCAAATTAGCTCAGATACCGTTCCATAAACCCAATATGTAGTAGACAAGACCTACTCCTTGCTCAGAGAACTGGACTCAACACGCCCTATTCACCGCACAAGAATATATCTGACTAGTAATAATCTTAAAACCTATGTATTGATATCTCTCTGTTAGTGTGTCAAGTGGGTGTAAAGCGGCATAAACACAGCCGTGAAAAGCAGCTAAACCCCATTATGAAAATAAATTACTTTGAAAAACCCATGAAACAACGACAGTGAAAGAGATAGAAATTCTTACACAATGAGTTCAGGGGCTGTGATGCAACCTGGATTGACCATATCTAGACCCACAGCTGGATGAGACATAAGGGTGGACACTCTTGGGGCTGAGAGGTTTGGTGAGGTTGGGTGAGCAAACGCAGACCCTTTAAAGTAATACTGCGTGGTACCCATCGCATGGGTCCCAAATCTCCAGGTTCAAGGGCATCTTCCTACATCGAAAACATGCATGAGAAACCCAGAAGATGGTACACCGTGTGATGGGGAAAGGTTTCTAAAACGCACCTCATTTCTCATCTCCTTGTGCCCGGGTTCGCCTTTCCAGCCGCTTTACTAGCAATCTCCCTACTTGGAGCATCAGCACCTTTAACCTCCTGTTCCGTACAGGTTGCAATTTGTCCTGAGGATGAACGGGAAGACGGGGAACCAACGAGAGACTAGCTCTTGGTGTTGGGACAGGCACAGGTCACTCTATTTTCCCATCAGGAAGAAGAATTAACCACAGGCTCAGCCTGCCCCCTGGAACAAGAACAGGGCCTGAAGCCATCCTGCGCTTTTGCGGCCAGCTCCCAAAAAAGCGAGTTGTAAAATGGAGGTTCAGGGCACTGCAATTCACAAACCTGCAGAGTTATAAATGATAACTCTCGTCCACAAATATATTGAGGGAAGGCAAAGAAGAGGATTTGAAATCAAGGCAGAATTGCAGGAAACAGATTTCAGGAGGTAGATTCGAATCGCCTTTAAAGCACATGAAAAGGGGCAAAATGTTGACAATGATGCCCTTGGCCAAAAAGGGCGTATGCGTTTTTTCCTGAATATATTCAGGAAAAAACGCATACGCCCTTTTTGGCCAACCAAGCAACCTGGAAAGGCAAATCAGCGCTACAAAGAAGTCTCGCTCCCCATCGGTCAAAAGGGCCATGCTAAAAAAAGTGTCAAACCAGAAATGCAGGACAGGCCATGGAGAAATGAGACCTTGCTACACTGATGGGCGGGATGTAAATTGCCAACAGCCACTCTGGAGAAGTGTACGGTGTGTCCTGAAACATCTGAAAAACACAGCTTAGAGAGCATAGGGCACTTCCACTCATGGGGGTATAAATTGGGAAAATGAAAAATCAGCAAGACACAAGCACCCCAAAGTTGAGGGCTGCTCTGTTGACAAGGACCTCCACTTCATTCCACCTTAAATATCCAAGGAAAGAGAAAAATGGATAAAGAAGTTGTGGTCCTTATGTACAATGGAATATCACTCAGCCATGAAATCAATGTCATAAGGTTAGTAGCAGCATGATGAGTGGATTTAGGTACGACGATTCTAAGTGAAATAAGTCACACAGAAAAGGACACTTCTCATAAGGTATCACTGATAGAGGGAATGTAATAAGCGTTACACTTGAACTGAATTACAAAACAGAACAGAGTCACACATGCAGAAAACACACTATGGCTGCTTAACGGGAAAGGTGAGGTGGGGTGATACATAAAACAAGGGTATCAAATTAGCTCAGATACCGTTCCATAAACCCAATATGTAGTAGACAAGACCTACTCCTTGCTCAGAGAACTGGACTCAACACGCCCTATTCACCGCACAAGAATATATCTGACTAGTAATAATCTTAAAACCTATGTATTCATATCTCTCTGTTAGTGTGTCAAGTGGGTGTAAAGCGGCATAAACACAGCCGTGAAAAGCAGCTAAACCGCATTATGAAAATAAATTACTTTGAAAAACCCATGAAACAACGACAGTGAAAGAGAGAGAAATTCTTACACAATGCGTTCAGGGGCTGTGATGCAACCTGGATTGACCATATCTAGACCCACAGCTGGATGAGACATAAGGGTGGACACTCTTGGGGCTGAGAGGTTTGGTGAGGTTGGGTGAGCAAACGCAGACCCTTTAAAGTAATACTGCGTGGTACCCATCGCATGGGTCCCAAATCTCCAGGTTCAAGGGCATCTTCCTACATCGAAAACATGCATGAGAAACCCAGAAGATGGTACACCGTGTGATGGGGAAAGGTTTCTAAAACGCACCTCATTTCTCATCTCCTTGTGCCCGGGTTCACCTTTCCAGCCGCTTTACTAGCAATCTCCCTACTTGGAGCATCAGCACCTTTAACCTCCTGTTCCGTACAGGTTGCAATTTGTCCTGAGGATGAACGGGAAGACGGGGAACCAACGAGAGACTAGCTCTTGGTGTCGGGACAGGCACAGGTCACTCTATTTTCCCATCAGGAAGAAGAATTAACCACAGGCTCAGCCTGCCCCCCGGAACCAGAACAGGGCCTGAAGCCATCCTGCGCTTTTGCGGCCAGCTCCCAAAAAAGCGAGTTGTAAAATGGAGGTTCAGGGCACTGCAATTCACAAACCTGCAGAGTTATAAATGATAACTCTCGTCCACAAATATATTGAGGGAAGGCAAAGAAGAGGATTTGAAACCAAGGCAGAATTGCACGAAACAGATTTCAGGAGGTAGATTCGAATCGCCTTTAAAGCACATGAAAAGCGGCAAAATGTTGACAATGATGCCCTTGGCCAAAAAGGGCGTATGCGTTTTTTCCTGAATATATTCAGGAAAAAACTCATAGCCCTTTTTGGCCAACCAAGCAACCTGGAAAGGCAAATCAGCGCTACAAAGAAGTCTCGCTTCCCATCGGTCAACAGGGCTATGCTGAAAAATGTTTCAAAACCAGAAATGCAGGACAGGCCACGGAGAAATGAGAGCCTTGCTACACTGATGGGCGGGATGTAAACTGCCAACAGCCACTCTGGAGAAGTGTACGGTGTGTCATGAAACATCTGAAAAACACAGCTTAGAGAGCATAGGGCACTTCCACTCATGGGGGTATAAATTTGGAAAATTAAAAATCAGCAAGACACAAGCACCCCAAAGTTTAGGGCTGCTCTGTTGACAAGGACCTCCACTTCATTCCACCTTAAATGTCCAACGAAAGAGAAAAATGGATAAAGAAGTTGTGGTCCTTATGTACAATGGAATATCACTCAACCATGAAATCAATGTCATAAGGTTAGTAGCAGCATGATGAGTGGATTTAGGTACGACGATTCTAAGTGAAATAAGTCACACAGAAAAGGACACTTCTCATAAGGTATCACTTTTAGAGGGAATGTAAAAGCCGTTACACTTGAACTGAATTACAAAACAGAACAGAGTCACACATGCAGAAAACACACTATGGCTGCTTAACGGGAAAGGTGAGGTGGGGTGATACATAAAACAAGGGTATCAAATTAGCTCAGATACCGTTCCATAAACCCAATATGTAGTAGACAAGACCTACTCCTTGCTCAGAGAACTGGACTCAACACGCCCTATTCACCGCACAAGAATATATCTGACTAGTAATAATCTTAAAACCTATGTATTGATATCTCTCTGTTAGTGTGTCAAGTGGGTGTAAAGCGGCATAAACACAGCCGTGAAAAGCAGCTAAACCCCATTATGAAAATAAATTACTTTGAAAAACCCATGAAACAACGACAGTGAAAGAGATAGAAATTCTTACACAATGAGTTCAGGGGCTGTGATGCAACCTGGATTGACCATATCTAGACCCACAGCTGGATGAGACATAAGGGTGGACACTCTTGGGGCTGAGAGGTTTGGTGAGGTTGGGTGAGCAAACGCAGACCCTTTAAAGTAATACTGCGTGGTACCCATCGCATGGGTCCCAAATCTCCAGGTTCAAGGGCATCTTCCTACATCGAAAACATGCATGAGAAACCCAGAAGATGGTACACCGTATGATGGGGAAAGGTTTCTAAAACGCACCTCATTTCTCATCTCCTTGTGCCCGGGTTCGCCATTCCAGCCGCTTTACTAGCAATCTCCCTACTTGGAGCATCAGCACCTTTAACCTCCTGTTCCGTACAGGTTGCAATTTGTCCTGAGGATGAACGGGAAGACGGGGAACCAACGAGAGACTAGCTCTTGGTGTCGGGACAGGCACAGGTCACTCTATTTTCCCATCAGGAAGAAGAATTAACCACAGGCTCAGCCTGCCCCCCGGAACCAGAACAGGGCCTGAAGCCATCCTGCGCTTTTGCGGCCAGCTCCCAAAAAAGCGAGTTGTAAAATGGAGGTTCAGGGCACTGCAATTCACAAACCTGCAGAGTTATAAATGATAACTCTCGTCCACAAATATATTGAGGGAAGGCAAAGAAGAGGATTTGAAATCAAGGCAGAATTGCACGAAACAGATTTCAGGAGGTAGATACGAATCGCCTTTAAAGCACATGAAAAGCGGCAAAACGTTGACAATGATGCCCTTGGCCAAAAAGGGCGTATGCGTTTTTTCCTGAATATATTCAGGAAAAAACGCATACGCCCTTTTTGGCCAACCAAGCAACCTGGAAATGCAAATCAGCGCTACAGAGAAGTCTCGCTTCCCATCGGTCAAAAGGGCCATGCTGAAAAAAGTGTCAAAACCAGAAATGCAGGACAGGCCATGGAGAAATGGGAGCTTGCTACACTGATGGGCGGGATGTAAATTGCCAACAGCCACTCTGGAGAAGTGTACGGTGTGTCCTGAAACATCTGAAAAACACAGCTTAGAGAGCATAGGGCACTTCCACTCATGGGGGTATAAATTGGGAAAATTAAAAATCAGCAAGACACAAGCACCCCAAAGTTGAGGGCTGCTCTGTTGACAAGGACCTCCACTTCATTCCACCTTCAATATCCAAGGAAAGAGAAAAATGGATAAAGAAGTTGTGGTCCTTATGTACAATGGAATATCACTCAGCCATGAAATCAATGTCATAAGGTTAGTAGCAGCATGATGAGTGGATTTAGGTACGACGATTCTAAGTGAAATAAGTCACACAGAAAAGGACACTTCTCATAAGGTACCACTGATAGAGGGAATGTAAAAACCGTTACACTTGAACTGAATTACAAAACAGAAGAGAGTCACACATGCAGAAAACACACTATGGCTGCTTAACGGGAAAGGTGAGGTGGGGTGATACATAAAACAAGGGTATCAAATTAGCTCAGATACCGTTCCATAAACCCAATATGTAGTAGACAAGACCTACTCCTTGCTCAGAGAACTGGACTCAACACGCCCTATTCACCGCACAAGAATATATCTGACTAGTAATAATCTTAAAACCTATGTATTCATATCTCTCTGTTAGTGTGTCAAGTGGGTGTAAAGCGGCATAAACACAGCCGTGAAAAGCAGCTAAACCGCATTATGAAAATAAATTACTTTGAAAAACCCATGAAACAACGACAGTGAAAGAGAGAGAAATTCTTACACAATGCGTTCAGGGGCTGTGATGCAACCTGGATTGACCATATCTAGACCCACAGCTGGATGAGACATAAGGGTGGACACTCTTGGGGCTGAGAGGTTTGGTGAGGTTGGGTGAGCAAACGCAGACCCTTTAAAGTAATACTGCGTGGTACCCATCGCATGGGTCCCAAATCTCCAGGTTCAAGGGCATCTTCCTACATCGAAAACATGCATGAGAAACCCAGAAGATGGTACACCGTGTGATGGGGAAAGGTTTCTAAAACGCACCTCATTTCTCATCTCCTTGTGCCCGGGTTCACCTTTCCAGCCGCTTTACTAGCAATCTCCCTACTTGGAGCATCAGCACCTTTAACCTCCTGTTCCGTACAGGTTTCAATTTGTCCTGAGGATGAACGGGAAGACGGGGAACCAACGAGAGACTAGCTCTTGGTGTCGGGACAGGCACAGGTCACTCTATTTTCCCATCAGGAAGAAGAATTAACCACAGGCTCAGCCTGCCCCCCGGAACCAGAACAGGGCCTGAAGCCATCCTGCGCTTTTGCGGCCAGCTCCCAAAAAAGCGAGTTGTAAAATGGAGGTTCAGGGCACTGCAATTCACAAACCTGCAGAGTTATAAATGATAACTCTCGTCCACAAATATATTGAGGGAAGGCAAAGAAGAGGATTTGAAACCAAGGCAGAATTGCACGAAACAGATTTCAGGAGGTAGATTCGAATCGCCTTTAAAGCACATGAAAAGCGGCAAAATGTTGACAATGATGCCCTTGGCCAAAAAGGGCGTATGCGTTTTTTCCTGAATATATTCAGGAAAAAACTCATAGCCCTTTTTGGCCAACCAAGCAACCTGGAAAGGCAAATCAGCGCTACAAAGAAGTCTCGCTTCCCATCGGTCAACAGGGCTATGCTGAAAAATGTTTCAAAACCAGAAATGCAGGACAGGCCACGGAGAAATGAGAGCCTTGCTACACTGATGGGCGGGATGTAAACTGCCAACAGCCACTCTGGAGAAGTGTACGGTGTGTCATGAAACATCTGAAAAACACAGCTTAGAGAGCATAGGGCACTTCCACTCATGGGGGTATAAATTTGGAAAATTAAAAATCAGCAAGACACAAGCACCCCAAAGTTTAGGGCTGCTCTGTTGACAAGGACCTCCACTTCATTCCACCTTAAATGTCCAACGAAAGAGAAAAATGGATAAAGAAGTTGTGGTCCTTATGTACAATGGAATATCACTCAACCATGAAATCAATGTCATAAGGTTAGTAGCAGCATGATGAGTGGATTTAGGTACGACGATTCTAAGTGAAATAAGTCACACAGAAAAGGACACTTCTCATAAGGTATCACTTTTAGAGGGAATGTAAAAGCCGTTACACTTGAACTGAATTACAAAACAGAACAGAGTCACACATGCAGAAAACACACTATGGCTGCTTAACGGGAAAGGTGAGGTGGGGTGATACATAAAACAAGGGTATCAAATTAGCTCAGATACCGTTCCATAAACCCAATATGTAGTAGACAAGACCTACTCCTTGCTCAGAGAACTGGACTCAACACGCCCTATTCACCGCACAAGAATATATCTGACTAGTAATAATCTTAAAACCTATGTATTGATATCTCTCTGTTAGTGTGTCAAGTGGGTGTAAAGCGGCATAAACACAGCCGTGAAAAGCAGCTAAACCCCATTATGAAAATAAATTACTTTGAAAAACCCATGAAACAACGACAGTGAAAGAGATAGAAATTCTTACACAATGAGTTCAGGGGCTGTGATGCAACCTGGATTGACCATATCTAGACCCACAGCTGGATGAGACATAAGGGTGGACACTCTTGGGGCTGAGAGGTTTGGTGAGGTTGGGTGAGCAAACGCAGACCCTTTAAAGTAATACTGCGTGGTACCCATCGCATGGGTCCCAAATCTCCAGGTTCAAGGGCATCTTCCTACATCGAAAACATGCATGAGAAACCCAGAAGATGGTACACCGTATGATGGGGAAAGGTTTCTAAAACGCACCTCATTTCTCATCTCCTTGTGCCCGGGTTCGCCATTCCAGCCGCTTTACTAGCAATCTCCCTACTTGGAGCATCAGCACCTTTAACCTCCTGTTCCGTACAGGTTGCAATTTGTCCTGAGGATGAACGGGAAGACGGGGAACCAACGAGAGACTAGCTCTTGGTGTCGGGACAGGCACAGGTCACTCTATTTTCCCATCAGGAAGAAGAATTAACCACAGGCTCAGCCTGCCCCCCGGAACCAGAACAGGGCCTGAAGCCATCCTGCGCTTTTGCGGCCAGCTCCCAAAAAAGCGAGTTGTAAAATGGAGGTTCAGGGCACTGCAATTCACAAACCTGCAGAGTTATAAATGATAACTCTCGTCCACAAATATATTGAGGGAAGGCAAAGAAGAGGATTTGAAATCAAGGCAGAATTGCACGAAACAGATTTCAGGAGGTAGATACGAATCGCCTTTAAAGCACATGAAAAGCGGCAAAACGTTGACAATGATGCCCTTGGCCAAAAAGGGCGTATGCGTTTTTTCCTGAATATATTCAGGAAAAAACGCATACGCCCTTTTTGGCCAACCAAGCAACCTGGAAATGCAAATCAGCGCTACAGAGAAGTCTCGCTTCCCATCGGTCAAAAGGGCCATGCTGAAAAAAGTGTCAAAACCAGAAATGCAGGACAGGCCATGGAGAAATGGGAGCTTGCTACACTGATGGGCGGGATGTAAATTGCCAACAGCCACTCTGGAGAAGTGTACGGTGTGTCCTGAAACATCTGAAAAACACAGCTTAGAGAGCATAGGGCACTTCCACTCATGGGGGTATAAATTGGGAAAATGAAAAATCAGCAAGACACAAGCACCCCAAAGTTGAGGGCTGCTCTGTTGACAAGGACCTCCACTTCATTCCACCTTCAATATCCAAGGAAAGAGAAAAATGGATAAAGAAGTTGTGGTCCTTATGTACAATGGAATATCACTCAGCCATGAAATCAATGTCATAAGGTTAGTAGCAGCATGATGAGTGGATTTAGGTACGACGATTCTAAGTGAAATAAGTCACACAGAAAAGGACACTTCTCATAAGGTACCACTGATAGAGGGAATGTAAAAACCGTTACACTTGAACTGAATTACAAAACAGAAGAGAGTCACACATGCAGAAAACACACTATGGCTGCTTAACGGGAAAGGTGAGGTGGGGTGATACATAAAACAAGGGTATCAAATTAGCTCAGATACCGTTCCATAAACCCAATATGTAGTAGACAAGACCTACTCCTTGCTCAGAGAACTGGACTCAACACGCCCTATTCACCGCACAAGAATATATCTGACTAGTAATAATCTTAAAACCTATGTATTCATATCTCTCTGTTAGTGTGTCAAGTGGGTGTAAAGCGGCATAAACACAGCCGTGAAAAGCAGCTAAACCGCATTATGAAAATAAATTACTTTGAAAAACCCATGAAACAACGACAGTGAAAGAGAGAGAAATTCTTACACAATGCGTTCAGGGGCTGTGATGCAACCTGGATTGACCATATCTAGACCCACAGCTGGATGAGACATAAGGGTGGACACTCTTGGGGCTGAGAGGTTTGGTGAGGTTGGGTGAGCAAACGCAGACCCTTTAAAGTAATACTGCGTGGTACCCATCGCATGGGTCCCAAATCTCCAGGTTCAAGGGCATCTTCCTACATCGAAAACATGCATGAGAAACCCAGAAGATGGTACACCGTGTGATGGGGAAAGGTTTCTAAAACGCACCTCATTTCTCATCTCCTTGTGCCCGGGTTCACCTTTCCAGCCGCTTTACTAGCAATCTCCCTACTTGGAGCATCAGCACCTTTAACCTCCTGTTCCGTACAGGTTGCAATTTGTCCTGAGGATGAACGGGAAGACGGGGAACCAACGAGAGACTAGCTCTTGGTGTCGGGACAGGCACAGGTCACTCTATTTTCCCATCAGGAAGAAGAATTAACCACAGGCTCAGCCTGCCCCCCGGAACCAGAACAGGGCCTGAAGCCATCCTGCGCTTTTGCGGCCAGCTCCCAAAAAAGCGAGTTGTAAAATGGAGGTTCAGGGCACTGCAATTCACAAACCTGCAGAGTTATAAATGATAACTCTCGTCCACAAATATATTGAGGGAAGGCAAAGAAGAGGATTTGAAACCAAGGCAGAATTGCACGAAACAGATTTCAGGAGGTAGATTCGAATCGCCTTTAAAGCACATGAAAAGCGGCAAAATGTTGACAATGATGCCCTTGGCCAAAAAGGGCGTATGCGTTTTTTCCTGAATATATTCAGGAAAAAACTCATAGCCCTTTTTGGCCAACCAAGCAACCTGGAAAGGCAAATCAGCGCTACAAAGAAGTCTCGCTTCCCATCGGTCAACAGGGCTATGCTGAAAAATGTTTCAAAACCAGAAATGCAGGACAGGCCACGGAGAAATGAGAGCCTTGCTACACTGATGGGCGGGATGTAAACTGCCAACAGCCACTCTGGAGAAGTGTACGGTGTGTCATGAAACATCTGAAAAACACAGCTTAGAGAGCATAGGGCACTTCCACTCATGGGGGTATAAATTTGGAAAATTAAAAATCAGCAAGACACAAGCACCCCAAAGTTTAGGGCTGCTCTGTTGACAAGGACCTCCACTTCATTCCACCTTAAATGTCCAACGAAAGAGAAAAATGGATAAAGAAGTTGTGGTCCTTATGTACAATGGAATATCACTCAACCATGAAATCAATGTCATAAGGTTAGTAGCAGCATGATGAGTGGATTTAGGTACGACGATTCTAAGTGAAATAAGTCACACAGAAAAGGACACTTCTCATAAGGTATCACTTTTAGAGGGAATGTAAAAGCCGTTACACTTGAACTGAATTACAAAACAGAACAGAGTCACACATGCAGAAAACACACTATGGCTGCTTAACGGGAAAGGTGAGGTGGGGTGATACATAAAACAAGGGTATCAAATTAGCTCAGATACCGTTCCATAAACCCAATATGTAGTAGACAAGACCTACTCCTTGCTCAGAGAACTGGACTCAACACGCCCTATTCACCGCACAAGAATATATCTGACTAGTAATAATCTTAAAACCTATGTATTGATATCTCTCTGTTAGTGTGTCAAGTGGGTGTAAAGCGGCATAAACACAGCCGTGAAAAGCAGCTAAACCCCATTATGAAAATAAATTACTTTGAAAAACCCATGAAACAACGACAGTGAAAGAGATAGAAATTCTTACACAATGAGTTCAGGGGCTGTGATGCAACCTGGATTGACCATATCTAGACCCACAGCTGGATGAGACATAAGGGTGGACACTCTTGGGGCTGAGAGGTTTGGTGAGGTTGGGTGAGCAAACGCAGACCCTTTAAAGTAATACTGCGTGGTACCCATCGCATGGGTCCCAAATCTCCAGGTTCAAGGGCATCTTCCTACATCGAAAACATGCATGAGAAACCCAGAAGATGGTACACCGTATGATGGGGAAAGGTTTCTAAAACGCACCTCATTTCTCATCTCCTTGTGCCCGGGTTCGCCATTCCAGCCGCTTTACTAGCAATCTCCCTACTTGGAGCATCAGCACCTTTAACCTCCTGTTCCGTACAGGTTGCAATTTGTCCTGAGGATGAACGGGAAGACGGGGAACCAACGAGAGACTAGCTCTTGGTGTCGGGACAGGCACAGGTCACTCTATTTTCCCATCAGGAAGAAGAATTAACCACAGGCTCAGCCTGCCCCCCGGAACCAGAACAGGGCCTGAAGCCATCCTGCGCTTTTGCGGCCAGCTCCCAAAAAAGCGAGTTGTAAAATGGAGGTTCAGGGCACTGCAATTCACAAACCTGCAGAGTTATAAATGATAACTCTCGTCCACAAATATATTGAGGGAAGGCAAAGAAGAGGATTTGAAATCAAGGCAGAATTGCACGAAACAGATTTCAGGAGGTAGATACGAATCGCCTTTAAAGCACATGAAAAGCGGCAAAACGTTGACAATGATGCCCTTGGCCAAAAAGGGCGTATGCGTTTTTTCCTGAATATATTCAGGAAAAAACGCATACGCCCTTTTTGGCCAACCAAGCAACCTGGAAATGCAAATCAGCGCTACAGAGAAGTCTCGCTTCCCATCGGTCAAAAGGGCCATGCTGAAAAAAGTGTCAAAACCAGAAATGCAGGACAGGCCATGGAGAAATGGGAGCTTGCTACACTGATGGGCGGGATGTAAATTGCCAACAGCCACTCTGGAGAAGTGTACGGTGTGTCCTGAAACATCTGAAAAACACAGCTTAGAGAGCATAGGGCACTTCCACTCATGGGGGTATAAATTGGGAAAATTAAAAATCAGCAAGACACAAGCACCCCAAAGTTGAGGGCTGCTCTGTTGACAAGGACCTCCACTTCATTCCACCTTCAATATCCAAGGAAAGAGAAAAATGGATAAAGAAGTTGTGGTCCTTATGTACAATGGAATATCACTCAGCCATGAAATCAATGTCATAAGGTTAGTAGCAGCATGATGAGTGGATTTAGGTACGACGATTCTAAGTGAAATAAGTCACACAGAAAAGGACACTTCTCATAAGGTACCACTGATAGAGGGAATGTAAAAACCGTTACACTTGAACTGAATTACAAAACAGAAGAGAGTCACACATGCAGAAAACACACTATGGCTGCTTAACGGGAAAGGTGAGGTGGGGTGATACATAAAACAAGGGTATCAAATTAGCTCAGATACCGTTCCATAAACCCAATATGTAGTAGACAAGACCTACTCCTTGCTCAGAGAACTGGACTCAACACGCCCTATTCACCGCACAAGAATATATCTGACTAGTAATAATCTTAAAACCTATGTATTCATATCTCTCTGTTAGTGTGTCAAGTGGGTGTAAAGCGGCATAAACACAGCCGTGAAAAGCAGCTAAACCGCATTATGAAAATAAATTACTTTGAAAAACCCATGAAACAACGACAGTGAAAGAGAGAGAAATTCTTACACAATGCGTTCAGGGGCTGTGATGCAACCTGGATTGACCATATCTAGACCCACAGCTGGATGAGACATAAGGGTGGACACTCTTGGGGCTGAGAGGTTTGGTGAGGTTGGGTGAGCAAACGCAGACCCTTTAAAGTAATACTGCGTGGTACCCATCGCATGGGTCCCAAATCTCCAGGTTCAAGGGCATCTTCCTACATCGAAAACATGCATGAGAAACCCAGAAGATGGTACACCGTGTGATGGGGAAAGGTTTCTAAAACGCACCTCATTTCTCATCTCCTTGTGCCCGGGTTCACCTTTCCAGCCGCTTTACTAGCAATCTCCCTACTTGGAGCATCAGCACCTTTAACCTCCTGTTCCGTACAGGTTGCAATTTGTCCTGAGGATGAACGGGAAGACGGGGAACCAACGAGAGACTAGCTCTTGGTGTCGGGACAGGCACAGGTCACTCTATTTTCCCATCAGGAAGAAGAATTAACCACAGGCTCAGCCTGCCCCCCGGAACCAGAACAGGGCCTGAAGCCATCCTGCGCTTTTGCGGCCAGCTCCCAAAAAAGCGAGTTGTAAAATGGAGGTTCAGGGCACTGCAATTCACAAACCTGCAGAGTTATAAATGATAACTCTCGTCCACAAATATATTGAGGGAAGGCAAAGAAGAGGATTTGAAACCAAGGCAGAATTGCACGAAACAGATTTCAGGAGGTAGATTCGAATCGCCTTTAAAGCACATGAAAAGCGGCAAAATGTTGACAATGATGCCCTTGGCCAAAAAGGGCGTATGCGTTTTTTCCTGAATATATTCAGGAAAAAACTCATAGCCCTTTTTGGCCAACCAAGCAACCTGGAAAGGCAAATCAGCGCTACAAAGAAGTCTCGCTTCCCATCGGTCAACAGGGCTATGCTGAAAAATGTTTCAAAACCAGAAATGCAGGACAGGCCACGGAGAAATGAGAGCCTTGCTACACTGATGGGCGGGATGTAAACTGCCAACAGCCACTCTGGAGAAGTGTACGGTGTGTCATGAAACATCTGAAAAACACAGCTTAGAGAGCATAGGGCACTTCCACTCATGGGGGTATAAATTTGGAAAATTAAAAATCAGCAAGACACAAGCACCCCAAAGTTTAGGGCTGCTCTGTTGACAAGGACCTCCACTTCATTCCACCTTAAATGTCCAACGAAAGAGAAAAATGGATAAAGAAGTTGTGGTCCTTATGTACAATGGAATATCACTCAACCATGAAATCAATGTCATAAGGTTAGTAGCAGCATGATGAGTGGATTTAGGTACGACGATTCTAAGTGAAATAAGTCACACAGAAAAGGACACTTCTCATAAGGTATCACTTTTAGAGGGAATGTAAAAGCCGTTACACTTGAACTGAATTACAAAACAGAACAGAGTCACACATGCAGAAAACACACTATGGCTGCTTAACGGGAAAGGTGAGGTGGGGTGATACATAAAACAAGGGTATCAAATTAGCTCAGATACCGTTCCATAAACCCAATATGTAGTAGACAAGACCTACTCCTTGCTCAGAGAACTGGACTCAACACGCCCTATTCACCGCACAAGAATATATCTGACTAGTAATAATCTTAAAACCTATGTATTGATATCTCTCTGTTAGTGTGTCAAGTGGGTGTAAAGCGGCATAAACACAGCCGTGAAAAGCAGCTAAACCCCATTATGAAAATAAATTACTTTGAAAAACCCATGAAACAACGACAGTGAAAGAGATAGAAATTCTTACACAATGAGTTCAGGGGCTGTGATGCAACCTGGATTGACCATATCTAGACCCACAGCTGGATGAGACATAAGGGTGGACACTCTTGGGGCTGAGAGGTTTGGTGAGGTTGGGTGAGCAAACGCAGACCCTTTAAAGTAATACTGCGTGGTACCCATCGCATGGGTCCCAAATCTCCAGGTTCAAGGGCATCTTCCTACATCGAAAACATGCATGAGAAACCCAGAAGATGGTACACCGTATGATGGGGAAAGGTTTCTAAAACGCACCTCATTTCTCATCTCCTTGTGCCCGGGTTCGCCATTCCAGCCGCTTTACTAGCAATCTCCCTACTTGGAGCATCAGCACCTTTAACCTCCTGTTCCGTACAGGTTGCAATTTGTCCTGAGGATGAACGGGAAGACGGGGAACCAACGAGAGACTAGCTCTTGGTGTCGGGACAGGCACAGGTCACTCTATTTTCCCATCAGGAAGAAGAATTAACCACAGGCTCAGCCTGCCCCCCGGAACCAGAACAGGGCCTGAAGCCATCCTGCGCTTTTGCGGCCAGCTCCCAAAAAAGCGAGTTGTAAAATGGAGGTTCAGGGCACTGCAATTCACAAACCTGCAGAGTTATAAATGATAACTCTCGTCCACAAATATATTGAGGGAAGGCAAAGAAGAGGATTTGAAATCAAGGCAGAATTGCACGAAACAGATTTCAGGAGGTAGATACGAATCGCCTTTAAAGCACATGAAAAGCGGCAAAACGTTGACAATGATGCCCTTGGCCAAAAAGGGCGTATGCGTTTTTTCCTGAATATATTCAGGAAAAAACGCATACGCCCTTTTTGGCCAACCAAGCAACCTGGAAATGCAAATCAGCGCTACAGAGAAGTCTCGCTTCCCATCGGTCAAAAGGGCCATGCTGAAAAAAGTGTCAAAACCAGAAATGCAGGACAGGCCATGGAGAAATGGGAGCTTGCTACACTGATGGGCGGGATGTAAATTGCCAACAGCCACTCTGGAGAAGTGTACGGTGTGTCCTGAAACATCTGAAAAACACAGCTTAGAGAGCATAGGGCACTTCCACTCATGGGGGTATAAATTGGGAAAATTAAAAATCAGCAAGACACAAGCACCCCAAAGTTGAGGGCTGCTCTGTTGACAAGGACCTCCACTTCATTCCACCTTCAATATCCAAGGAAAGAGAAAAATGGATAAAGAAGTTGTGGTCCTTATGTACAATGGAATATCACTCAGCCATGAAATCAATGTCATAAGGTTAGTAGCAGCATGATGAGTGGATTTAGGTACGACGATTCTAAGTGAAATAAGTCACACAGAAAAGGACACTTCTCATAAGGTACCACTGATAGAGGGAATGTAAAAACCGTTACACTTGAACTGAATTACAAAACAGAAGAGAGTCACACATGCAGAAAACACACTATGGCTGCTTAACGGGAAAGGTGAGGTGGGGTGATACATAAAACAAGGGTATCAAATTAGCTCAGATACCGTTCCATAAACCCAATATGTAGTAGACAAGACCTACTCCTTGCTCAGAGAACTGGACTCAACACGCCCTATTCACCGCACAAGAATATATCTGACTAGTAATAATCTTAAAACCTATGTATTGATATCTCTCTGTTAGTGTGTCAAGTGGGTGTAAAGCGGCATAAACACAGCCGTGAAAAGCAGCTAAACCGCATTATGAAAATAAATTACTTTGAAAAACCCATGAAACAACGACAGTGAAAGAGAGAGAAATTCTTACACAATGCGTTCAGGGGCTGTGATGCAACCTGGATTGACCATATCTAGACCCACAGCTGGATGAGACATAAGGGTGGACACTCTTGGGGCTGAGAGGTTTGGTGAGGTTGGGTGAGCAAACGCAGACCCTTTAAAGTAATACTGCGTGGTACCCATCGCATGGGTCCCAAATCTCCAGGTTCAAGGGCATCTTCCTACATCGAAAACATGCATGAGAAACCCAGAAGATGGTACACCGTGTGATGGGGAAAGGTTTCTAAAACGCACCTCATTTCTCATCTCCTTGTGCCCGGGTTCGCCTTTCCAGCCGCTTTACTAGCAATCTCCCTACTTGGAGCATCAGCACCTTTAACCTCCTGTTCCGTACAGGTTGCAATTTGTCCTGAGGATGAACGGGAAGACGGGGAACCAACGAGAGACTAGCTCTTGGTGTCGGGACAGGCACAGGTCACTCTATTTTTCCATCAGGAAGAAGAATTAACCACAGGCTCAGCCTGCCCCCTGTAACCAGAACAGGGCCTGAAGCCATCCTGCGCTTTTGCGGCCAGCTCCCAAAAAAGCGAGTTGTAAAATGGAGGTTCAGGGCACTGCAATTCACAAACCTGCAGAGTTATAAATGATAACTCTCGTCCACAAATATATTGAGGGAAGGCAAAGAAGAGGATTTGAAATCAAGGCAGAATTGCAGGAAACAGATTTCAGGAGGTAGATTCGAATCGCCTTTAAAGCACATGAAAAGCAGCAAAACGTTGACAATGATGCCCTTGGCCAAAAAGGGCGTATGCGTTTTTTCCTGAATATATTCAGGAAAAAACGCATACGCCCTTTTTGGCCAACCAAGCAACCTGGAAAGGCAAATCAGCGCTACAAAGAAGTCTCGCTCCCCATCGGTCAAAAGGGCCATGCTGAAAAAAGTGTCAAAACCAGAAATGCAGGACAGGCCATGGAGAAATGAGAGCCTTGCTACACTGATGGGCGGGATGTAAATTGCCAACAGCCACTCTGGAGAAGTGTACGGTGTGTCCTGAAACATCTGAAAAACACAGCTTAGAGAGCATAGGGCACTTCCACTCATGGGGGTATAAATTGGGAAAATGAAAAATCAGCAAGACACAAGCACCCCAAAGTTGAGGGCTGCTCTGTTGACAAGGACCTCCACTTCATTCCACCTTCAATATCCCAGGAAAGAGAAAAATGGATAAAGAAGTTGTGGTCCTTATGTACAATGGAATATCACTCAGCCATGAAATCAATGTCATAAGGTTAGTAGCAGCATGATGAGTGGATTTAGGTACGACGATTCTCAGTGAAATAAGTCACACAGAAAAGGACACTTCTCATAAGGTATCACTGATAGAGGGAATGTAAAAAGCGTTACACTTGAACTGAATTACAAAACAGAACAGAGTCACACATGCAGAAAACAGACTATGGCTGCTTAACGGGAAAGGTGAGGTGGGGTGATACATAAAACAAGGGTATCAAATTAGCTCAGATACCGTTCCATAAACCCAATATGTAGTAGACAAGACCTACTCCTTGCTCAGAGAACTGGACTCAACACGCCCTATTCACCGCACAAGAATATATCTGACTAGTAATAATCTTAAAACCTATGTATTGATATCTCTCTGTTAGTGTGTCAAGTGGGTGTAAAGTGGCATAAACACAGCCGTGAAAAGCAGCTAAACCCCATTATGAAAATAAATTACTTTGAAAAACCCATGAAACAACGACAGTGAAAGAGATAGAAATTCTTACACAATGAGTTCAGGGTCTGTGATGCAACCTGGATTGACCATATCTAGACCCACAGCTGGATGAGACATAAGGGTGGACACTCTTGGGGCTGAGAGGTTTGGTGAGGTTGGGTGAGCAAACGCAGACCCTTTAAAGTAATACTGCGTGGTACCCATCGCATGGGTCCCAAATCTCCAGGTTCAAGGGCATCTTCCTACATCGAAAACATGCATGAGAAACCCAGAAGATGGTACACCGTGTGATGGGGAAAGGTTTCTAAAACGCACCTCATTTCTCATCTCCTTGTGCCCGGGTTCACCTTTCCAGCCGCTTTACTAGCAATCTCCCTACTTGGAGCATCAGCACCTTTAACCTCCTGTTCCGTACAGGTTGCAATTTGTCCTGAGGATGAACGGGAAGACGGGGAACCAACGAGAGACTAGCTCTTGGTGTCGGGACAGGCACAGGTCACTCTATTTTCCCATCAGGAAGAAGAATTAACCACAGGCTCAGCCTGCCCCCCGGAACCAGAACAGGGCCTGAAGCCATCCTGCGCTTTTGCGGCCAGCTCCCAAAAAAGCGAGTTGTAAAATGGAGGTTCAGGGCACTGCAATTCACAAACCTGCAGAGTTATAAATGATAACTCTCGTCCACAAATATATTGAGGGAAGGCAAAGAAGAGGATTTGAAATCAAGGCAGAATTGCAGGAAACAGATTTCAGGAGGTAGATACGAATCGCCTTTAAAGCACATGAAAAGCGGCAAAACGTTGACAATGATGCCCTTGGCCAAAAAGGGCGTATGCGTTTTTTCCTGAATATATTCAGGAAAAAACGCATACGCCCTTTTTGGCCAACCAAGCAACCTGGAAAGGCAAATCAGCGCTACAGATAAGTCTCACTTCCCATCGGTCAAAAGGGCCATGCTGAAAAAAGTGTCAAAACCAGAAATGCAGGACAGGCCATGGAGAAATGGGAGCCTTGCTACACTGATGGGCGGGATGTAAATTGCCAACAGCCACTCTGGAGAAGTGTACGGTGTGTCCTGAAACATCTGAAAAACACAGCTTAGAGAGCATAGGGCACTTCCACTCATGGGGGTATAAATTGGGAAAATGAAAAATCAGCAAGACACAAGCACCCCAAAGTTGAGGGCTGCTCTGTTGACAAGGACCTCCACTTCATTCCACCTTAAATATCCCAGGAAAGAGAAAAATAGATAAAGAAGTTGTGGTCCTTATGTACAATGGAATATCACTCAGCCATGAAATCAATGTCATAAGGTTAGTAGCAGCATGATGAGTGGATTTAGGTACGACGATTCTAAGTGAAATAAGTCACACAGAAAAGGACACTTCTCATAAGGTATCACTGATAGAGGGAATGTAAAAAGCGTTACACTTGAACTGAATTACAAAACAGAACAGAGTCACACATGCAGAAAACACACTATGGTTGCTTAACGGGAAAGGTGAGGTGGGGTGATACATAAAACAAGGGTATCAAATTAGCTCAGATACCGTTCCATAAACCCAATATGTAGTAGACAAGACCTACTCCTTGCTCAGAGAACTGGACTCAACACGCCCTATTCACCGCACAAGAATATATCTGACTAGTAATAATCTTAAAACCTATGTATTGATATCTCTCTGTTAGTGTGTCAAGTGGGTGTAAAGCGGCATAAACACAGCCGTGAAAAGCAGCTAAACCCCATTATGAAAATAAATTACTTTGAAAAACCCATGAAACAACGACAGTGAAAGAGATAGAAATTCTTACACAATGAGTTCAGGAGCTGTGATGCAACCTGGATTGACCATATCTAGACCCACAGCTGGATGAGACATAAGGGTGGACACTCTTGGGGCTGAGAGGTTTGGTGAGGTTGGGTGAGCAAACGCAGACCCTTTAAAGTAATACTGCGTGGTACCCATCGCATGGGTCCCAAATCTCCAGGTTCAAGGGCATCTTCCTACATCGAAAACATGCATGAGAAACCCAGAAGATGGTACACCGTGTGATGGGGAAAGGTTTCTAAAACGCACCTCATTTCTCATCTCCTTGTGCCCGGGTTCACCTTTCCAGCCACTTTACTAGCAATCTCCCTACTTGGAGCATCAGCACCTTTAACCTCCTGTTCCGTACAGGTTGCAATTTGTCCTGAGGATGAACGGGAAGACGGGGAACCAACGAGAGACTAGCTCTTGGTGTCGGGACAGGCACAGGTCACTCTATTTTCCCATCAGGAAGAAGAATTAACCACAGGCTCAGCCTGCCCCCCGGAACCAGAACAGGGCCTGAAGCCATCCTGCGCTTTTGCGGCCAGCTCCCAAAAAAGCGAGTTGTAAAATGGAGGTTCAGGGCACTGCAATTCACAAACCTGCAGAGTTATAAATGATAACTCTCGTCCACAAATATATTGAGGGAAGGCAAAGAAGAGGATTTGAAATCAAGGCAGAATTGCACGAAACAGATTTCAGGAGGTAGATACGAATCGCCTTTAAAGCACATGAAAAGCGGCAAAACGTTGACAATGATGCCCTTGGCCAAAAAGGGCGTATGCGTTTTTTCCTGAATATATTTAGGAAAAAACGCATACGCCCTTTTTGGCCAACCAAGCAACCTGGAAAGGCAAATCAGCGCTACAGATAAGTCTCACTTCCCATCGGTCAAAAGGGCCATGCTGAAAAAAGTGTCAAAACCAGAAATGCAGGACAGGCCATGGAGAAATGGGAGCCTTGCTACACTGATGGGCGGGATGTAAATTGCCAACAGCCACTCTGGAGAAGTGTACGGTGTGTCCTGAAACATCTGAAAAACACAGCTTAGAGAGCATAGGGCACTTCCACTCATGGGGGTATAAATTGGGAAAATGAAAAATCAGCAAGACACAAGCACCCCAAAGTTGAGGGCTGCTCTGTTGACAAGGACCTCCACTTCATTCCACCTTCAATATCCCAGGAAAGAGAAAAATGGATAAAGAAGTTGTGGTCCTTATGTACAATGGAATATCACTCAGCCATGAAATCAATGTCATAAGGTTAGTAGCAGCATGATGAGTGGATTTAGGTACGACGATTCTCAGTGAAATAAGTCACACAGAAAAGGACACTTCTCATAAGGTATCACTGATAGAGGGAATGTAAAAAGCGTTACACTTGAACTGAATTACAAAACAGAACAGAGTCACACATGCAGAAAACACACTATGGCTGCTTAACGGGAAAGGTGAGGTGGGGTGATACATAAAACAAGGGTATCAAATTAGCTCAGATACCGTTCCATAAACCCAATATGTAGTAGACAAGACCTACTCCTTGCTCAGAGAACTGGACTCAACACGCCCTATTCACCGCACAAGAATATATCTGACTAGTAATAATCTTAAAACCTATGTATTGATATCTCTCTGTTAGTGTGTCAAGTGGGTGTAAAGCGGCATAAACACAGCCGTGAAAAGCAGCTAAACCCCATTATGAAAATAAATTACTTTGAAAAACCCATGAAACAACGACAGTGAAAGAGATAGAAATTCTTACACAATGAGTTCAGGGGCTGTGATGCAACCTGGATTGACCATATCTAGACCCACAGCTGGATGAGACATAAGGGTGGACACTCTTGGGGCTGAGAGGTTTGGTGAGGTTGGGTGAGCAAACGCAGACCCTTTAAAGTAATACTGCGTGGTACCCATCGCATGGGTCCCAAATCTCCAGGTTCAAGGGCATCTTCCTACATCGAAAACATGCATGAGAAACCCAGAAGATGGTACACCGTGTGATGGGGAAAGGTTTCTAAAACGCACCTCATTTCTCATCTCCTTGTGCCCGGGTTCGCCTTTCCAGCCGCTTTACTAGCAATCTCCCTACTTGGAGCATCAGCACCTTTAACCTCCTGTTCCGTACAGGTTGCAATTTGTCCTGAGGATGAACGGGAAGACGGGGAACCAACGAGAGACTAGCTCTTGGTGTCGGGACAGGCACAGGTCACTCTATTTTTCCATCAGGAAGAAGAATTAACCACAGGCTCAGCCTGCCCCCTGTAACCAGAACAGGGCCTGAAGCCATCCTGCGCTTTTGCGGCCAGCTCCCAAAAAAGCGAGTTGTAAAATGGAGGTTCAGGGCACTGCAATTCACAAACCTGCAGAGTTATAAATGATAACTCTCGTCCACAAATATATTGAGGGAAGGCAAAGAAGAGGATTTGAAATCAAGGCAGAATTGCAGGAAACAGATTTCAGGAGGTAGATTCGAATCGCCTTTAAAGCACATGAAAAGCAGCAAAACGTTGACAATGATGCCCTTGGCCAAAAAGGGCGTATGCGTTTTTTCCTGAATATATTCAGGAAAAAACGCATACGCCCTTTTTGGCCAACCAAGCAACCTGGAAAGGCAAATCAGCGCTACAAAGAAGTCTCGCTCCCCATCGGTCAAAAGGGCCATGCTGAAAAAAGTGTCAAAACCAGAAATGCAGGACAGGCCATGGAGAAATGAGAGCCTTGCTACACTGATGGGCGGGATGTAAATTGCCAACAGCCACTCTGGAGAAGTGTACGGTGTGTCCTGAAACATCTGAAAAACACAGCTTAGAGAGCATAGGGCACTTCCACTCATGGGGGTATAAATTGGGAAAATGAAAAATCAGCAAGACACAAGCACCCCAAAGTTGAGGGCTGCTCTGTTGACAAGGACCTCCACTTCATTCCACCTTCAATATCCCAGGAAAGAGAAAAATGGATAAAGAAGTTGTGGTCCTTATGTACAATGGAATATCACTCAGCCATGAAATCAATGTCATAAGGTTAGTAGCAGCATGATGAGTGGATTTAGGTACGACGATTCTCAGTGAAATAAGTCACACAGAAAAGGACACTTCTCATAAGGTATCACTGATAGAGGGAATGTAAAAAGCGTTACACTTGAACTGAATTACAAAACAGAACAGAGTCACACATGCAGAAAACACACTATGGCTGCTTAACGGGAAAGGTGAGGTGGGGTGATACATAAAACAAGGGTATCAAATTAGCTCAGATACCGTTCCATAAACCCAATATGTAGTAGACAAGACCTACTCCTTGCTCAGAGAACTGGACTCAACACGCCCTATTCACCGCACAAGAATATATCTGACTAGTAATAATCTTAAAACCTATGTATTGATATCTCTCTGTTAGTGTGTCAAGTGGGTGTAAAGCGGCATAAACACAGCCGTGAAAAGCAGCTAAACCCCATTATGAAAATAAATTACTTTGAAAAACCCATGAAACAACGACAGTGAAAGAGATAGAAATTCTTACACAATGAGTTCAGGGGCTGTGATGCAACCTGGATTGACCATATCTAGACCCACAGCTGGATGAGACATAAGGGTGGACACTCTTGGGGCTGAGAGGTTTGGTGAGGTTGGGTGAGCAAACGCAGACCCTTTAAAGTAATACTGCGTGGTACCCATCGCATGGGTTCCAAATCTCCAGCTTCAAGGGCATCTTCCTACATCGAAAACATGCATGAGAAACCCAGAAGATGGTACACCGTGTGATGGGGAAAGGTTTCTAAAACGCACCTCATTTCTCATCTCCTTGTGCCCGGGTTCACCTTTCCAGCCGCTTTACTAGCAATCTCCCTACTTGGAGCATCAGCACCTTTAACCTCCTGTTCCGTACAGGTTGCAATTTGTCCTGAGGATGAACGGGAAGACGGGGAACCAACGAGAGACTAGCTCTTGGTGTCGGGACAGGCACAGGTCACTCTATTTTCCCATCAGGAAGAAGAATTAACCACAGGCTCAGCCTGCCCCCCGGAACCAGAACAGGGCCTGAAGCCATCCTGCGCTTTTGCGGCCAGCTCCCAAAAAAGCGAGTTGTAAAATGGAGGTTCAGGGCACTGCAATTCACAAACCTGCAGAGTTATAAATGATAACTCTCGTCCACAAATATATTGAGGGAAGGCAAAGAAGAGGATTTGAAACCAAGGCAGAATTGCACGAAACAGATTTCAGGAGGTAGATTCGAATCGCCTTTAAAGCACATGAAAAGCGGCAAAATGTTGACAATGATGCCCTTGGCCAAAAAGGGCGTATGCGTTTTTTCCTGAATATATTCAGGAAAAAACTCATAGCCCTTTTTGGCCAACCAAGCAACCTGGAAAGGCAAATCAGCGCTACAAAGAAGTCTCGCTTCCCATCGGTCAACAGGGCTATGCTGAAAAATGTTTCAAAACCAGAAATGCAGGACAGGCCACGGAGAAATGAGAGCCTTGCTACACTGATGGGCGGGATGTAAACTGCCAACAGCCACTCTGGAGAAGTGTACGGTGTGTCATGAAACATCTGAAAAACACAGCTTAGAGAGCATAGGGCACTTCCACTCATGGGGGTATAAATTTGGAAAATTAAAAATCAGCAAGACACAAGCACCCCAAAGTTTAGGGCTGCTCTGTTGACAAGGACCTCCACTTCATTCCACCTTAAATGTCCAACGAAAGAGAAAAATGGATAAAGAAGTTGTGGTCCTTATGTACAATGGAATATCACTCAACCATGAAATCAATGTCATAAGGTTAGTAGCAGCATGATGAGTGGATTTAGGTACGACGATTCTAAGTGAAATAAGTCACACAGAAAAGGACACTTCTCATAAGGTATCACTTTTAGAGGGAATGTAAAAGCCGTTACACTTGAACTGAATTACAAAACAGAACAGAGTCACACATGCAGAAAACACACTATGGCTGCTTAACGGGAAAGGTGAGGTGGGGTGATACATAAAACAAGGGTATCAAATTAGCTCAGATACCGTTCCATAAACCCAATATGTAGTAGACAAGACCTACTCCTTGCTCAGAGAACTGGACTCAACACGCCCTATTCACCGCACAAGAATATATCTGACTAGTAATAATCTTAAAACCTATGTATTGATATCTCTCTGTTAGTGTGTCAAGTGGGTGTAAAGCGGCATAAACACAGCCGTGAAAAGCAGCTAAACCCCATTATGAAAATAAATTACTTTGAAAAACCCATGAAACAACGACAGTGAAAGAGATAGAAATTCTTACACAATGAGTTCAGGGGCTGTGATGCAACCTGGATTGACCATATCTAGACCCACAGCTGGATGAGACATAAGGGTGGACACTCTTGGGGCTGAGAGGTTTGGTGAGGTTGGGTGAGCAAACGCAGACCCTTTAAAGTAATACTGCGTGGTACCCATCGCATGGGTCCCAAATCTCCAGGTTCAAGGGCATCTTCCTACATCGAAAACATGCATGAGAAACCCAGAAGATGGTACACCGTATGATGGGGAAAGGTTTCTAAAACGCACCTCATTTCTCATCTCCTTGTGCCCGGGTTCGCCATTCCAGCCGCTTTACTAGCAATCTCCCTACTTGGAGCATCAGCACCTTTAACCTCCTGTTCCGTACAGGTTGCAATTTGTCCTGAGGATGAACGGGAAGACGGGGAACCAACGAGAGACTAGCTCTTGGTGTCGGGACAGGCACAGGTCACTCTATTTTCCCATCAGGAAGAAGAATTAACCACAGGCTCAGCCTGCCCCCCGGAACCAGAACAGGGCCTGAAGCCATCCTGCGCTTTTGCGGCCAGCTCCCAAAAAAGCGAGTTGTAAAATGGAGGTTCAGGGCACTGCAATTCACAAACCTGCAGAGTTATAAATGATAACTCTCGTCCACAAATATATTGAGGGAAGGCAAAGAAGAGGATTTGAAATCAAGGCAGAATTGCACGAAACAGATTTCAGGAGGTAGATACGAATCGCCTTTAAAGCACATGAAAAGCGGCAAAACGTTGACAATGATGCCCTTGGCCAAAAAGGGCGTATGCGTTTTTTCCTGAATATATTCAGGAAAAAACGCATACGCCCTTTTTGGCCAACCAAGCAACCTGGAAATGCAAATCAGCGCTACAGAGAAGTCTCGCTTCCCATCGGTCAAAAGGGCCATGCTGAAAAAAGTGTCAAAACCAGAAATGCAGGACAGGCCATGGAGAAATGGGAGCTTGCTACACTGATGGGCGGGATGTAAATTGCCAACAGCCACTCTGGAGAAGTGTACGGTGTGTCCTGAAACATCTGAAAAACACAGCTTAGAGAGCATAGGGCACTTCCACTCATGGGGGTATAAATTGGGAAAATTAAAAATCAGCAAGACACAAGCACCCCAAAGTTGAGGGCTGCTCTGTTGACAAGGACCTCCACTTCATTCCACCTTCAATATCCAAGGAAAGAGAAAAATGGATAAAGAAGTTGTGGTCCTTATGTACAATGGAATATCACTCAGCCATGAAATCAATGTCATAAGGTTAGTAGCAGCATGATGAGTGGATTTAGGTACGACGATTCTAAGTGAAATAAGTCACACAGAAAAGGACACTTCTCATAAGGTACCACTGATAGAGGGAATGTAAAAACCGTTACACTTGAACTGAATTACAAAACAGAAGAGAGTCACACATGCAGAAAACACACTATGGCTGCTTAACGGGAAAGGTGAGGTGGGGTGATACATAAAACAAGGGTATCAAATTAGCTCAGATACCGTTCCATAAACCCAATATGTAGTAGACAAGACCTACTCCTTGCTCAGAGAACTGGACTCAACACGCCCTATTCACCGCACAAGAATATATCTGACTAGTAATAATCTTAAAACCTATGTATTGATATCTCTCTGTTAGTGTGTCAAGTGGGTGTAAAGCGGCATAAACACAGCCGTGAAAAGCAGCTAAACCGCATTATGAAAATAAATTACTTTGAAAAACCCATGAAACAACGACAGTGAAAGAGAGAGAAATTCTTACACAATGCGTTCAGGGGCTGTGATGCAACCTGGATTGACCATATCTAGACCCACAGCTGGATGAGACATAAGGGTGGACACTCTTGGGGCTGAGAGGTTTGGTGAGGTTGGGTGAGCAAACGCAGACCCTTTAAAGTAATACTGCGTGGTACCCATCGCATGGGTCCCAAATCTCCAGGTTCAAGGGCATCTTCCTACATCGAAAACATGCATGAGAAACCCAGAAGATGGTACACCGTGTGATGGGGAAAGGTTTCTAAAACGCACCTCATTTCTCATCTCCTTGTGCCCGGGTTCGCCTTTCCAGCCGCTTTACTAGCAATCTCCCTACTTGGAGCATCAGCACCTTTAACCTCCTGTTCCGTACAGGTTGCAATTTGTCCTGAGGATGAACGGGAAGACGGGGAACCAACGAGAGACTAGCTCTTGGTGTCGGGACAGGCACAGGTCACTCTATTTTCCCATCAGGAAGAAGAATTAACCACAGGCTCAGCCTGCCCCCCGGAACCAGAACAGGGCCTGAAGCCATCCTGCGCTTTTGCGGCCAGCTCCCAAAAAAGCGAGTTGTAAAATGGAGGTTCAGGGCACTGCAATTCACAAACCTGCAGAGTTATAAATGATAACTCTCGTCCACAAATATATTGAGGGAAGGCAAAGAAGAGGATTTGAAATCAAGGCAGAATTGCACGAAACAGATTTCAGGAGGTAGATACGAATCGCCTTTAAAGCACATGAAAAGCGGCAAAACGTTGACAATGATGCCCTTGGCCAAAAAGGGCGTATGCGTTTTTTCCTGAATATATTCAGGAAAAAACGCATACGCCCTTTTTGGCCAACCAAGCAACCTGGAAATGCAAATCAGCGCTACAGAGAAGTCTCGCTTCCCATCGGTCAAAAGGGCCATGCTGAAAAAAGTGTCAAAACCAGAAATGCAGGACAGGCCATGGAGAAATGGGAGCTTGCTACACTGATGGGCGGGATGTAAATTGCCAACAGCCACTCTGGAGAAGTGTACGGTGTGTCCTGAAACATCTGAAAAACACAGCTTAGAGAGCATAGGGCACTTCCACTCATGGGGGTATAAATTGGGAAAATTAAAAATCAGCAAGACACAAGCACCCCAAAGTTGAGGGCTGCTCTGTTGACAAGGACCTCCACTTCATTCCACCTTCAATATCCAAGGAAAGAGAAAAATGGATAAAGAAGTTGTGGTCCTTATGTACAATGGAATATCACTCAGCCATGAAATCAATGTCATAAGGTTAGTAGCAGCATGATGAGTGGATTTAGGTACGACGATTCTAAGTGAAATAAGTCACACAGAAAAGGACACTTCTCATAAGGTACCACTGATAGAGGGAATGTAAAAACCGTTACACTTGAACTGAATTACAAAACAGAAGAGAGTCACACATGCAGAAAACACACTATGGCTGCTTAACGGGAAAGGTGAGGTGGGGTGATACATAAAACAAGGGTATCAAATTAGCTCAGATACCGTTCCATAAACCCAATATGTAGTAGACAAGACCTACTCCTTGCTCAGAGAACTGGACTCAACACGCCCTATTCACCGCACAAGAATATATCTGACTAGTAATAATCTTAAAACCTATGTATTGATATCTCTCTGTTAGTGTGTCAAGTGGGTGTAAAGCGGCATAAACACAGCCGTGAAAAGCAGCTAAACCCATTATGAAAATAAATTACTTTGAAAAACCCATGAAACAACGACAGTGAAAGAGATAGAAATTCTTACACAATGAGTTCAGGGGCTGTGATGCAACCTGGATTGACCATATCTAGACCCACAGCTGGATGAGACATAAGGGTGGACACTCTTGGGGCTGAGAGGTTTGGTGAGGTTGGGTGAGCAAACGCAGACCCTTTAAAGTAATACTGCGTGGTACCCATTGCATGGGTCCCAAATCTCCAGGTTCAAGGGCATCTTCCTACATCGAAAACATGCATGAGAAACCCAGAAGATGGTACACCGTATGATGGGGAAAGGTTTCTAAAACGCACCTCATTTCTCATCTCCTTGTGCCCGGGATCGCCATTCCAGCCGCTTTACTAGCAATCTCCCTACTTGGAGCATCAGCACCTTTAACCTCCTGTTCCGTACAGGTTGCAATTTGTCCTGAGGATGAACGGGAAGACGGGGAACCAACGAGAGACTAGCTCTTGGTGTCGGGACAGGCACAGGTCACTCTATTTTCCCATCAGGAAGAAGAATTAACCACAGGCTCAGCCTGCCCCCCGGAACCAGAACAGGGCCTGAAGCCATCCTGCGCTTTTGCGGCCAGCTCCCAAAAAAGCGAGTTGTAAAATGGAGGTTCAGGGCACTGCAATTCACAAACCTGCAGAGTTATAAATGATAACTCTCGTCCACAAATATATTGAGGGAAGGCAAAGAAGAGGATTTGAAATCAAGGCAGAATTGCACGAAACAGATTTCAGGAGGTAGATACGAATCGCCTTTAAAGCACATGAAAAGCGGCAAAACGTTGACAATGATGCCCTTGGCCAAAAAGGGCGTATGCGTTTTTTCCTGAATATATTCAGGAAAAAACGCATACGCCCTTTTTGGCCAACCAAGCAACCTGGAAAGGCAAATCAGCGCTACAGAGAAGTTTCGCTTCCCATCGGTCAAAAGGGCCATGCTGAAAAAAGTGTCAAAACCAGAAATGCAGGACAGGCCATGGAGAAATGGGAGCCTTGCTACACTGATGGGCGGGATGTAAATTGCCAACAGCCACTCTAGAGAAGTGTACGGTGTGTCCTGAAACATCTGAAAAACAGCTTAGAGAGCATAGGGCACTTCCACTCATGGGGGTATAAATTGGGAAAATTAAAAATCAGCAAGACACAAGCACCCCAAAGTTGAGGGCTGCTCTGTTGACAAGGACCTCCACTTCATTCCACCTTAAATATCCCAGGAAAGAGAAAAATGGATAAAGAAGTTGTGGTCCTTATGTACAATGGAATATCACTCAGCCATGAAATCAATGTCATAAGGTTAGTAGCAGCATGATGAGTGGATTTAGGTACGACGATTCTAAGTGAAATAAGTCACACAGAAAAGGACACTTCTCATAAGGTATCACTGATAGAGGGAATGTAAAAAGCGTTACACTTGAACTGAATTACAAAACAGAACAGAGTCACACATGCAGAAAACACACTATGGCTGCTTAACGGGAAAGGTGAGGTGGGGTGATACATAAAACAAGGGTATCAAATTAGCTCAGATACCGTTCCATAAACCCAATATGTAGTAGACAAGACCTACTCCTTGCTCAGAGAACTGTACTCAACACGCCATATTCACCGCACAAGAATATACCTGACTCGTAATAATCTTAAAACCTATGTATTGATATCTCTCTGTTAGTGTGTCAAGTGGGTGTAAAGCGGCATAAACACAGCCGTGAAAAGCAGCTAAACCGCATTATGAAAATAAATTACTTTGAAAAACCCATGAAACAACGACAGTGAAAGAGAGAGAAATTCTTACACAATGCGTTCAGGGGCTGTGATGCAACCTGGATTGACCATATCTAGACCCACAGCTGGATGAGACATAAGGGTGGACACTCTTGGGGCTGAGAGGTTTGGTGAGGTTGGGTGAGCAAACGCAGACCCTTTAAAGTAATACTGCGTGGTACCCATCGCATGGGTCCCAAATCTCCAGCTTCAAGGGCATCTTCCTACATCGAAAACATGCATGAGAAACCCAGAAGATAGTACACCGTGTGATGGGGAAAGGTTTCTAAAACGCACCTCATTTCTCATCTGCTTGTGCCCGGGTTCGCCATTCCAGCCGCTTTACTAGCAATCTCCCTACTTGGAGCATCAGCACCTTTAACCTCCTGTTCCGTACAGGTTGCAATTTGTCCTGAGGATGAACGGGAAGACGGGGAACCAACGAGAGACTAGCTCTTGGTGTTGGGACAGGCACAGGTCTCTCTATTTTCCCATCAGGAAGAAGAATTAACCACAGGCTCAGCCTGCCCCCCGGAACCAGAACAGGGCATGAAGCCATCCTGCGCTTTTGCGGCCAGCTCCCAAAAAAGCGAGTTGTAAAATGGAGGTTCAGGGCACTGCAATTCACAAACCTGCAGAGTTATAAATGATAACTCTCGTCCACAAATATATTGAGGGAAGGCAAAGAAGAGGATTTGAAATCAAGGCAGAATTGCAGGAAACAGATTTCAGGAGGTAGATTCGAATCGCCTTTAAAGCACATGAAAAGCGGCAAAATGTTGACAATGATGCCCTTGGCCAAAAAGGGCGTATGCGTTTTTTCCTGAATATATTCAGGAAAAAACGCATAGCCCTTTTTGGCCAACCAAGCAACCTGGAAAGGCACATCAGCGCTACAAAGAAGTCTCGCTTCCCATCGGTCAAAAGGGCTATGCTGAAAAATGTGTCAAAACCAGAAATGCAGGACAGGCCATGGAGAAATGAGAGCCTTGCTACACTGATGGGAGGGATGTAAACTGCCAACAGCCACTCTGGAGAAGTGTACGGTGTGTCCTGAAACATCTGAAAAACACAGCTTAGAGAGCATAGGGCACTTCCACTCATGGGGGTATAAATTTGGAAAATTAAAAATCAGCAAGACACAAGCACCCCAAAGTTTAGGGCTGCTCTGTTGACAAGGACCTCCACTTCATTCCACCTTAAATGTCCAACGAAAGAGAAAAATGGATAAAGAAGTTGTGGTCCTTATGTACAATGGAATATCACTCAACCATGAAATCAATGTCATAAGGTTAGTAGCAGCATGATGAGTGGATTTAGGTACGACGATTCTAAGTGAAATAAGTCACACAGAAAAGGACACTTCTCATAAGGTATCACTTTTAGAGGGAATGTAAAAACCGTTACACTTGAACTGAATTACAAAACAGAACAGAGTCACACATGCAGAAAACACACTATGGCTGCTTAACGGGAAAGGTGAGGTGGGGTGATACATAAAACAAGGGTATCAAATTAGCTCAGATACCATTCCATAAACCCAATATGTAGTAGACAAGACCTACTCCTTGCTCAGAGAACTGGACTCAACACGCCCTATTCACCGCACAAGAATATATCTGACTAGTAATAATCTTAAAACCTATGTATTGATATCTCTCTGTTAGTGTGTCAAGTGGGTGTAAAGCGGCATAAACACAGCCGTGAAAAGCAGCTAAACCGCATTATGAAAATAAATTACTTTGAAAAACCCATGAAACAACGACAGTGAAAGAGAGAGAAATTCTTACACAATGCGTTCAGGGGCTGTGATGCAACCTGGATTGACCATATCTAGACCCACAGCTGGATGAGACATAAGGGTGGACACTCTTGGGGCTGAGAGGTTTGGTGAGGTTGGGTGAGCAAACGCAGACCCTTTAAAGTAATACTGCGTGGTACCCATCGCATGGGTCCCAAATCTCCAGCTTCAAGGGCATCTTCCTACATCGAAAACATGCATGAGAAACCCAGAAGATGGTACACCGTGTGATAGGGAAAGGTTTCTAAAACGCACCTCATTTCTCATCTCCTTGTGCCCGGGTTCGCCATTCCAGCCGCTTTACTAGCAATCTCCCTACTTGGAGCATCAGCACCTTTAACCTCCTGTTCTGTACAGGTTGCAATTTGTCCTGAGGATTTACGGGAAGACGGGGAACCAACGAGAGACAAGCTCTTGGTGTCGGGACAGGCACAGGTCACTCTATTTTCCCATCAGGAAGAAGAATTAACCACAGGCTCAGCCTGCCCCCCGGAACCAGAACAGGGCCTGAAGCCATCCTGCGCTTTTGCGGCCAGCTCCCAAAAAAGCGAGTTGTAAAATGGAGGTTCAGGGCACTGCAATTCACAAACCTGCAGAGTTATAAATGATAACTCTCGTCCACAAATATATTGAGGGAAGGCAAAGAAGAGGATTTGAAATCAAGGCAGAATTGCACGAAACAGATTTCAGGAGGTAGATACGAATCGCCTTTAAAGCACATGAAAAGCGGCAAAACGTTGACAATGATGCCCTTGGCCAAAAAGGGCGTATGCGTTTTTTCCTGAATATATTCAGGAAAAAACGCATACGCCCTTTTTGGCCAACCAAGCAACCTGGAAAGGCAAATCAGCGCTACAGAGAAGTCTCGCTTCCCATCGGTCAAAAGGGCCATGCTGAAAAAAGTGTCAAAACCAGAAATGCAGGACAGGCCATGGAGAAATGGGAGCCTTGCTACACTGATGGGCGGGATGTAAATTGCCAACAGCCACTCTGGAGAAGTGTACGGTGTGTCCTGAAACATCTGAAAAACACAGCTTAGAGAGCATAGGGCACTTCCACTCATGGGGGTATAAATTGGGAAAATTAAAAATCAGCAAGACACAAGCACCCCAAAGTTGAGGGCTGCTCTGTTGACAAGGACCTCCACTTCATTCCACCTTCAATATCCCAGGAAAGAGAAAAATGGATAAAGAAGTTGTGGTCCTTATGTACAATGGAATATCACTCAGCCATGAAATCAATGTCATAAGGTTAGTAGCAGCATGATGAGTGGATTTAGGTACGACGATTCTAAGTGAAATAAGTCACACAGAAAAGGACACTTCTCATAAGGTATCACTGATAGAGGGAATGTAAAAACCGTTACACTTGAACTGAATTACAAAACAGAACAGAGTCACACATGCAGAAAACAGACTATGGCTGCTTAACGGGAAAGGTGAGGTGGGGTGATACATAAAACAAGGGTATCAAATTAGCTCAGATACCGTTCCATAAACCCAATATGTTGTAGACAAGACCTACTCCTTGCTCAGAGAACTGGACTCAACACGCCCTATTCACCGCACAAGAATATACCTGACTAGTAATAATCTTAAAACCTATGTATTGATATCTCTCTGTTAGTGTGTCAAGTGGGTGTAAAGCGGCATAAACACAGCAGTGAAAAGCAGCTAAACCCCATTATCAAAATAAATTACTTTGAAACACCCATGAAACAAAGACAGTGAAAGAGAGAGAAATTCTTACACAATGCGTTCAGGGGCTGTGATGCAACCTGGATTGACCATATCTAGACCCACAGCTGGATGAGACATAAGGGTGGACACTCTTGGGGCTGAGAGGTTTGGTGAGGTTGGGTGAGCAAACGCAGACCCTTTAAAGTAATACTGCGTGGTACCCATCGCATGGGTCCCAAATCTCCAGCTTCAAGGGCATCTTCCTACATCGAAAACATGCATGAGAAACCCAGAAGATAGTACACCGTGTGATGGGGAAAGGTTTCTAAAACGCACCTCATTTCTCATCTGCTTGTGCCCGGGTTCGCCATTCCAGCCGCTTTACTAGCAATCTCCCTACTTGGAGCATCAGCACCTTTAACCTCCTGTTCCGTACAGGTTGCAATTTGTCCTGAGGATGAACGGGAAGACGGGGAACCAACGAGAGACTAGCTCTTGGTGTTGGGACAGGCACAGGTCTCTCTATTTTCCCATCAGGAAGAAGAATTAACCACAGGCTCAGCCTGCCCCCCGGAACCAGAACAGGGCATGAAGCCATCCTGCACTTTTGCGGCCAGCTCCCAAAAAAGCGAGTTGTAAAATGGAGGTTCAGGGCACTGCAATTCACAAACCTGCAGAGTTATAAATGATAACTCTCGTCCACAAATATATTGAGGGAAGGCAAAGAAGAGGATTTGAAATCAAGGCAGAATTGCAGGAAACAGATTTCAGGAGGTAGATTCGAATCGCCTTTAAAGCACATGAAAAGCGGCAAAATGTTGACAATGATGCCCTTGGCCAAAAAGGGCGTATGCGTTTTTTCCTGAATATATTCAGGAAAAAACGCATAGCCCTTTTTGGCCAACCAAGCAACCTGGAAAGGCACATCAGCGCTACAAAGAAGTCTCGCTTCCCATCGGTCAAAAGGGCTATGCTGAAAAATGTGTCAAAACCAGAAATGCAGGACAGGCCATGGAGAAATGAGAGCCTTGCTACACTGATGGGAGGGATGTAAACTGCCAACAGCCACTCTGGAGAAGTGTACGGTGTGTCCTGAAACATCTGAAAAACACAGCTTAGAGAGCATAGGGCACTTCCACTCATGGGGGTATAAATTTGGAAAATTAAAAATCAGCAAGACACAAGCACCCCAAAGTTTAGGGCTGCTCTGTTGACAAGGACCTCCACTTCATTCCACCTTAAATGTCCAACGAAAGAGAAAAATGGATAAAGAAGTTGTGGTCCTTATGTACAATGGAATATCACTCAACCATGAAATCAATGTCATAAGGTTAGTAGCAGCATGATGAGTGGATTTAGGTACGACGATTCTAAGTGAAATAAGTCACACAGAAAAGGACACTTCTCATAAGGTATCACTTTTAGAGGGAATGTAAAAACCGTTACACTTGAACTGAATTACAAAACAGAACAGAGTCACACATGCAGAAAACACACTATGGCTGCTTAACGGGAAAGGTGAGGTGGGGTGATACATAAAACAAGGGTATCAAATTAGCTCAGATACCGTTCCATAAACCCAATATGTAGTAGACAAGACCTACTCCTTGCTCAGAGAACTGGACTCAACACGCCCTATTCACCGCACAAGAATATATCTGACTAGTAATAATCTTAAAACCTATGTATTGATATCTCTCTGTTAGTGTGTCAAGTGGGTGTAAAGCGGCATAAACACAGCCGTGAAAAGCAGCTAAACCGCATTATGAAAATAAATTACTTTGAAAAACCCATGAAACAACGACAGTGAAAGAGAGAGAAATTCTTACACAATGCGTTCAGGGGCTGTGATGCAACCTGGATTGACCATATCTAGACCCACAGCTGGATGAGACATAAGGGTGGACACTCTTGGGGCTGAGAGGTTTGGTGAGGTTGGGTGAGCAAACGCAGACCCTTTAAAGTAATACTGCGTGGTACCCATCGCATGGGTCCCAAATCTCCAGCTTCAAGGGCATCTTCCTACATCGAAAACATGCATGAGAAACCCAGAAGATGGTACACCGTGTGATAGGGAAAGGTTTCTAAAACGCACCTCATTTCTCATCTCCTTGTGCCCGGGTTCGCCATTCCAGCCGCTTTACTAGCAATCTCCCTACTTGGAGCATCAGCACCTTTAACCTCCTGTTCTGTACAGGTTGCAATTTGTCCTGAGGATTTACGGGAAGACGGGGAACCAACGAGAGACAAGCTCTTGGTGTCGGGACAGGCACAGGTCACTCTATTTTCCCATCAGGAAGAAGAATTAACCACAGGCTCAGCCTGCCCCCCGGAACCAGAACAGGGCCTGAAGCCATCCTGCGCTTTTGCGGCCAGCTCCCAAAAAAGCGAGTTGTAAAATGGAGGTTCAGGGCACTGCAATTCACAAACCTGCAGAGTTATAAATGATAACTCTCGTCCACAAATATATTGAGGGAAGGCAAAGAAGAGGATTTGAAATCAAGGCAGAATTGCACGAAACAGATTTCAGGAGGTAGATACGAATCGCCTTTAAAGCACATGAAAAGCGGCAAAACGTTGACAATGATGCCCTTGGCCAAAAAGGGCGTATGCGTTTTTTCCTGAATATATTCAGGAAAAAACGCATACGCCCTTTTTGGCCAACCAAGCAACCTGGAAAGGCAAATCAGCGCTACAGAGAAGTCTCGCTTCCCATCGGTCAAAAGGGCCATGCTGAAAAAAGTGTCAAAACCAGAAATGCAGGACAGGCCATGGAGAAATGGGAGCCTTGCTACACTGATGGGCGGGATGTAAATTGCCAACAGCCACTCTGGAGAAGTGTACGGTGTGTCCTGAAACATCTGAAAAACACAGCTTAGAGAGCATAGGGCACTTCCACTCATGGGGGTATAAATTGGGAAAATTAAAAATCAGCAAGACACAAGCACCCCAAAGTTGAGGGCTGCTCTGTTGACAAGGACCTCCACTTCATTCCACCTTCAATATCCCAGGAAAGAGAAAAATGGATAAAGAAGTTGTGGTCCTTATGTACAATGGAATATCACTCAGCCATGAAATCAATGTCATAAGGTTAGTAGCAGCATGATGAGTGGATTTAGGTACGACGATTCTAAGTGAAATAATTCACACAGAAAAGGACACTTCTCATAAGGTATCACTGATAGAGGGAATGTAAAAACCGTTACACTTGAACTGAATTACAAAACAGAACAGAGTCACACATGCAGAAAACAGACTATGGCTGCTTAACGGGAAAGGTGAGGTGGGGTGATACATAAAACAAGGGTATCAAATTAGCTCAGATACCGTTCCATAAACCCAATATGTTGTAGACAAGACCTACTCCTTGCTCAGAGAACTGGACTCAACACGCCCTATTCACCGCACAAGAATATACCTGACTAGTAATAATCTTAAAACCTATGTATTGATATCTCTCTGTTAGTGTGTCAAGTGGGTGTAAAGCGGCATAAACACAGCAGTGAAAAGCAGCTAAACCCCATTATCAAAATAAATTACTTTGAAACACCCATGAAACAAAGACAGTGAAAGAGAGAGAAATTCTTACACAATGCGTTCAGGGGCTGTGATGCAACCTGGATTGACCATATCTAGACCCACAGCTGGATGAGACATAAGGGTGGACACTCTTGGGGCTGAGAGGTTTGGTGAGGTTGGGTGAGCAAACGCAGACCCTTTAAAGTAATACTGCGTGGTACCCATCGCATGGGTCCCAAATCTCCAGCTTCAAGGGCATCTTCCTACATCGAAAACATGCATGAGAAACCCAGAAGATAGTACACCGTGTGATGGGGAAAGGTTTCTAAAACGCACCTCATTTCTCATCTCCTTGTGCCCGGGTTCGCCATTCCAGCCGCTTTACTAGCAATCTCCCTACTTGGAGCATCAGCACCTTTAACCTCCTGTTCTGTACAGGTTGCAATTTGTCCTGAGGATGAACGGGAAGACGGGGAACCAACGAGAGACAAGCTCTTGGTGTCGGGACAGGCACAGGTCACTCTATTTTCCCATCAGGAAGAAGAATTAACCACAGGCTCAGCCTGCCCCCCGGAACCAGAACAGGGCATGAAGCCATCCTGCGCTTTTGCGGCCAGCTCCCAAAAAAGCGAGTTGTAAAATGGAGGTTCAGGGCACTGCAATTCACAAACCTGCAGAGTTATAAATGATAACTCTCGTCCACAAATATATTGAGGGAAGGCAAAGAAGAGGATTTGAAATCAAGGCAGAATTGCAGGAAACAGATTTCAGGAGGTAGATTCGAATCGCCTTTAAAGCACATGAAAAGCGGCAAAACGTTGACAATGATGCCCTTGGCCAAAAAGGGCGTATGCGTTTTTTCCTGAATATATTCAGGAAAAAACGCATACGCCCTTTTTGGCCAACCAAGCAACCTGGAAAGGCAAATCAGCGCTACAAAGAAGTCTCGCTTCCCATCGGTCAAAAGGGCCATGCTGAAAAAAGTGTCAAAACCAGAAATGCAGGACAGGCCATGGAGAAATGAGAGCCTTGCTACACTGATGGGAGGGATGTAAACTGCCAACAGCCACTCTGGAGAAGTGTACGGTGTGTCCTGAAACATCTGAAAAACACAGCTTAGAGAGCATAGGGCACTTCCACTCATGGGGGTATAAATTGGGAAAATTAAAAATCAGCAAGACACAAGCACCCCAAAGTTTAGGGCTGCTCTGTTGACAAGGACCTCCACTTCATTCCACCTTAAATGTCCAACGAAAGAGAAAAATGGATAAAGAAGTTGTGGTCCTTATGTACAATGGAATATCACTCAACCATGAAATCAATGTCATAAGGTTAGTAGCAGCATGATGAGTGGATTTAGGTACGACGATTCTAAGTGAAATAAGTCACACAGAAAAGGACACTTCTCATAAGGTATCACTTTTAGAGGGAATGTAAAAACCGTTACACTTGAACTGAATTACAAAACAGAACAGAGTCACACATGCAGAAAACACACTATGGCTGCTTAACGGGAAAGGTGAGGTGGGGTGATACATAAAACAAGGGTATCAAATTAGCTCAGATACCGTTCCATAAACCCAATATGTAGTAGACAAGACCTACTCCTTGCTCAGAGAACTGGACTCAACACGCCCTATTCACCGCACAAGAATATATCTGACTAGTAATAATCTTAAAACCTATGTATTGATATCTCTCTGTTAGTGTTTCAAATGGGTGTAAAGCGGCATAAACACAGCAGTGAAAAGCAGCTAAACCCCATTATGAAAATAAATTACTTTGAAAAACCCATGAAACAACGACAGTGAAAGAGAGAGAAATTCTTACACAATGCGTTCAGGGGCTGTGATGCAACCTGGATTGACCATATCTAGACCCACAGCTGGATGAGACATAAGGGTGGACACTCTTGGGGCTGAGAGGTTTGGTGAGGTTGGGTGAGCAAACGCAGACCCTTTAAAGTAATACTGCGTGGTACCCATCGCATGGGTCCCAAATCTCCAGCTTCAAGGGCATCTTCCTACATCGAAAACATGCATGAGAAACCCAGAAGATAGTACACCGTGTGATGGGGAAAGGTTTCTAAAACGCACCTCATTTCTCATCTCCTTGTGCCCGGGTTCGCCATTCCAGCCGCTTTACTAGCAATCTCCCTACTTGGAGCATCAGCACCTTTAACCTCCTGTTCCGTACAGGTTGCAATTTGTCCTGAGGATGAACGGGAAGACGGGGAACCAACGAGAGACTAGTTCTTGGTGTTGGGACAGGCACAGGTCTCTCTATTTTCCCATCAGGAAGAAGAATTAACCACAGGCTCAGCCTGCCCCCCGGAAGCAGAACAGGGCCTGAAGCCATCCTGCGCTTTTGCGGCCAGCTCCCAAAAAAGCGAGTTGTAAAATGGAGGTTCAGGGCACTGCAATTCACAAACCTGCAGAGTTATAAATGATAACTCTCGTCCACAAATATATTGAGGGAAGGCAAAGAAGAGGATTTGAAATCAAGGCAGAATTGCAGGAAACAGATTTCAGGAGGTAGATTCAAATCGCCTTTAAAGCACATGAAAAGCAGCAAAATGTTGACAATGATGCCCTTGGCCAAAAAGGGCGTATGCGTTTTTTCCTGAATATATTCAGGAAAAAACGCATACGCCCTTTTTGGCCAACCAAGCAACCTGGAAAGGCAAATCAGCGCTACAAAGAAGTCTCGCTTCCCATCAGTCAAAAGGGCCATGCTGAAAAAAGTGTCAAAACCAGAAATGCAGGACAGGCCATGGAGAAATGAGAGCCTTGCTACACTGATGGGCGGGATGTAAATTGCCAACAGCCACTCTGGAGAAGTGTACGGTGTGTCCTGAAACATGTGAAAAACACAGCTTAGAGAGCATAGGGCACTTCCACTCATGGGGGTATAAATTGGGAAAATGAAAAATCAGCAAGACACAAGCACCCCAAAGTTTAGGGCTGCTCTGTTGACAAGGACCTCCACTTCATTCCACCTTAAATATCCAAGGGTAGAGAAAAATGGATAAAGAAGTTGTGGTCCTTATGTACAATGGAATATCACTCAGCCATGAAATCAATGTCATAAGGTTAGTAGCAGCATGATGAGTGGATTTAGGTACGACGATTCTAAGTGAAATAAGTCACACAGAAAAGGACACTTCTCATAAGGTACCACTTTTAGAGGGAATGTAAAAACCGTTACACTTGAACTGAATTACAAAACAGAACAGAGTCACACATGCAGAAAACAGACTATGGCTGCTTAACGGGAAAGGTGAGGTGGGGTGATACATAAAACAAGGGTATCAAATTAGCTCAGATACCGTTCCATAAACCCAATATGTTGTAGACAAGACCTACTCCTTGCTCAGAGAACTGGACTCAACACGCCCTATTCACCGCACAAGAATATACCTGACTAGTAATAATCTTAAAACCTATGTATTGATATCTCTCTGTTAGTGTGTCAAGTGGGTGTAAAGCGGCATAAACACAGCAGTGAAAAGCAGCTAAACCCCATTATCAAAATAAATTACTTTGAAACACCCATGAAACAAAGACAGTGAAAGAGAGAGAAATTCTTACACAATGCGTTCAGGGGCTGTGATGCAACCTGGATTGACCATATCTAGACCCACAGCTGGATGAGACATAAGGGTGGACACTCTTGGGGCTGAGAGGTTTGGTGAGGTTGGGTGAGCAAACGCAGACCCTTTAAAGTAATACTGCGTGGTACCCATCGCATGGGTCCCAAATCTCCAGCTTCAAGGGCATCTTCCTACATCGAAAACATGCATGAGAAACCCAGAAGATAGTACACCGTGTGATGGGGAAAGGTTTCTAAAACGCACCTCATTTCTCATCTCCTTGTGCCCGGGTTCGCCATTCCAGCCGCTTTACTAGCAATCTCCCTACTTGGAGCATCAGCACCTTTAACCTCCTGTTCCGTACAGGTTGCAATTTGTCCTGAGGATGAACGGGAAGACGGGGAACCAACGAGAGACTAGCTCTTGGTGTTGGGACAGGCACAGGTCACTCTATTTTCCCATCAGGAAGAAGAATTAACCACAGGCTCAGCCTGCCCCCCGGAAGCAGAACAGGGCCTGAAGCCATTCTGCGCTTTTGCGGCCAGCTCCCAAAAAAGCGAGTTGTAAAATGGAGGTTCAGGGCACTGCAATTCACAAACCTGCAGAGTTATAAATGATAACTCTCGTCCACAAATATATTGAGGGAAGGCAAAGAAGAGGATTTGAAATCAAGGCAGAATTGCAGGAAACAGATTTCAGGAGGTAGATTCGAATCGCCTTTAAAGCACATGAAAAGCGGCAAAATGTTGACAATGATGCCCTTGGCCAAAAAGGGCGTATGCGTTTTTTCCTGAATATATTCAGGAAAAAACGCATAGCCCTTTTTGGCCAACCAAGCAACCTGGAAAGGCAAATCAGCGCTACAAAGAAGTCTCGCTTCCCATCGGTCAAAAGGGCCATGCTGAAAAAAGTGTCAAAACCAGAAATGCAGGACAGGCCATGGAGAAATGAGAGCCTTGCTACACTGATGGGAGGGATGTAAACTGCCAACAGCCACTCTGGAGAAGTGTACGGTGTGTCCTGAAACATCTGAAAAACACAGCTTAGAGAGCATAGGGCACTTCCACTCATGGGGGTATAAATTTGGAAAATTAAAAATCAGCAAGACACAAGCACCCCAAAGTTTAGGGCTGCTCTGTTGATAAGGACCTCCACTTCATTCCACCTTAAATGTCCAACGAAAGAGAAAAATGGATAAAGAAGTTGTGGTCCTTATGTACAATGGAATATCACTCAGCCATGAAATCAATGTCATAAGGTTAGTAGCAGCATGATGAGTGGATTTAGGTACGACGATTCTAAGTGAAATAAGTCACACAGAAAAGGACACTTCTCATAAGGTACCACTTTTAGAGGGAATGTAAAAACCGTTACACTTGAACTGAATTACAAAACAGAACAGAGTCACACATGCAGAAAACAGACTATGGCTGCTTAACGGGAAAGGTGAGGTGGGGTGATACATAAAACAAGGGTATCAAATTAGCTCAGATACCGTTCCATAAACCCAATATGTTGTAGACAAGACCTACTCCTTGCTCAGAGAACTGGACTCAACACGCCCTATTCACCGCACAAGAATATACCTGACTAGTAATAATCTTAAAACCTATGTATTGATATCTCTCTGTTAGTGTGTCAAGTGGGTGTAAAGCGGCATAAACACAGCCGTGAAAAGCAGCTAAACCCCATTATGAAAATAAATTACTTTGAAAAACCCATGAAACAACGACAGTGAAAGAGATAGAAATTCTTACACAATGAGTTCAGGGGCTGTGATGCAACCTGGATTGACCATATCTAGACCCACAGCTGGATGAGACATAAGGGTGGACACTCTTGGGGCTGAGAGGTTTGGTGAGGTTGGGTGAGCAAACGCAGACCCTTTAAAGTAATACTGCGTGGTACCCATCGCATGGGTCCCAAATCTCCAGCTTCAAGGGCATCTTCCTACATTGAAAACATGCATGAGAAACCCAGAAGATAGTACACCGTGTGATGGGGAAAGGTTTCTAAAACGCACCTCATTTCTCATCTCCTTGTGCCCGGGTTCGCCATTCCAGCCGCTTTACTAGCAATCTCCCTACTTGGAGCATCAGCACCTTTAACCTCCTGTTCCGTACAGGTTGCAATTTGTCCTGAGGATGAACGGGAAGACGGGGAACCAACGGGAGACTAATTCTTGGTGTTGGGACAGGCACAGGTCTCTCTATTTTCCCATCAGGAAGAAGAATTAACCACAGGCTCAGCCTGCCCCCCGGAAGCAGAACAGGGCCTGAAGCCATCCTGCGCTTTTGCGGCCAGCTCCCAAAAAAGCGAGTTGTAAAATGGAGGTTCAGGGCACTGCAATTCACAAACCTGCAGAGTTATAAATGATAACTCTCGTCCACAAATATATTGAGGGAAGGCAAAGAAGAGGATTTGAAATCAAGGCAGAATTGCAGGAAACAGATTTCAGGAGGTAGATTCAAATCGCCTTTAAAGCACATGAAAAGCAGCAAAATGTTGACAATGATGCCCTTGGCCAAAAAGGGCGTATGCGTTTTTTCCTGAATATATTCAGGAAAAAACGCATACGCCCTTTTTGGCCAACCAAGCAACCTGGAAAGGCAAATCAGCGCTACAAAGAAGTCTCGCTTCCCATCAGTCAAAAGGGCCATGCTGAAAAAAGTGTCAAAACCAGAAATGCAGGACAGGCCATGGAGAAATGAGAGCCTTGCTACACTGATGGGCGGGATGTAAATTGCCAACAGCCACTCTGGAGAAGTGTACGGTGTGTCCTGAAACATGTGAAAAACACAGCTTAGAGAGCATAGGGCACTTCCACTCATGGGGGTATAAATTGGGAAAATGAAAAATCAGCAAGACACAAGCACCCCAAAGTTTAGGGCTGCTCTGTTGACAAGGACCTCCACTTCATTCCACCTTAAATATCCAAGGAAAGAGAAAAATGGATAAAGAAGTTGTGGTCCTTATGTACAATGGAATATCACTCAGCCATGAAATCAATGTCATAAGGTTAGTAGCAGCATGATGAGTGGATTTAGGTACGACGATTCTAAGTGAAATAAGTCACACAGAAAAGGACACTTCTCATAAGGTACCACTTTTAGAGGGAATGTAAAAACCGTTACACTTGAACTGAATTACAAAACAGAACAGAGTCACACATGCAGAAAACAGACTATGGCTGCTTAACGGGAAAGGTGAGGTGGGGTGATACATAAAACAAGGGTATCAAATTAGCTCAGATACCGTTCCATAAACCCAATATGTTGTAGACAAGACCTACTCCTTGCTCAGAGAACTGGACTCAACACGCCCTATTCACCGCACAAGAATATACCTGACTAGTAATAATCTTAAAACCTATGTATTGATATCTCTCTGTTAGTGTGTCAAGTGGGTGTAAAGCGGCATAAACACAGCAGTGAAAAGCAGCTAAACCCCATTATCAAAATAAATTACTTTGAAACACCCATGAAACAAAGACAGTGAAAGAGAGAGAAATTCTTACACAATGCGTTCAGGGGCTGTGATGCAACCTGGATTGACCATATCTAGACCCACAGCTGGATGAGACATAAGGGTGGACACTCTTGGGGCTGAGAGGTTTGGTGAGGTTGGGTGAGCAAACGCAGACCCTTTAAAGAAATACTGCGTGGTACCCATCGCATGGGTCCCAAATCTCCAGCTTCAAGGGCATCTTCCTACATCGAAAACATGCATGAGAAACCCAGAAGATAGTACACCGTGTGATGGGGAAAGGTTTCTAAAACGCACCTCATTTCTCATCTCCTTGTGCCCGGGTTCGCCATTCCAGCCGCTTTACTAGCAATCTCCCTACTTGGAGCATCAGCACCTTTAACCTCCTGTTCTGTACAGGTTGCAATTTGTCCTGAGGATGAACGGGAAGACGGGGAACCAACGAGAGACAAGCTCTTGGTGTCGGGACAGGCACAGGTCACTCTATTTTCCCATCAGGAAGAAGAATTAACCACAGGCTCAGCCTGCCCCCCGGAACCAGAACAGGGCATGAAGCCATCCTGCGCTTTTGCGGCCAGCTCCCAAAAAAGCGAGTTGTAAAATGGAGGTTCAGGGCACTGCAATTCACAAACCTGCAGAGTTATAAATGATAACTCTCGTCCACAAATATATTGAGGGAAGGCAAAGAAGAGGATTTGAAATCAAGGCAGAATTGCAGGAAACAGATTTCAGGAGGTAGATTCGAATCGCCTTTAAAGCACATGAAAAGCGGCAAAACGTTGACAATGATGCCCTTGGCCAAAAAGGGCGTATGCGTTTTTTCCTGAATATATTCAGGAAAAAACGCATACGCCCTTTTTGGCCAACCAAGCAACCTGGAAAGGCAAATCAGCGCTACAAAGAAGTCTCGCTTCCCATCGGTCAAAAGGGCCATGCTGAAAAAAGTGTCAAAACCAGAAATGCAGGACAGGCCATGGAGAAATGAGAGCCTTGCTACACTGATGGGAGGGATGTAAACTGCCAACAGCCACTCTGGAGAAGTGTACGGTGTGTCCTGAAACATCTGAAAAACACAGCTTAGAGAGCATAGGGCACTTCCACTCATGGGGGTATAAATTGGGAAAATTAAAAATCAGCAAGACACAAGCACCCCAAAGTTTAGGGCTGCTCTGTTGACAAGGACCTCCACTTCATTCCACCTTAAATGTCCAACGAAAGAGAAAAATGGATAAAGAAGTTGTGGTCCTTATGTACAATGGAATATCACTCAACCATGAAATCAATGTCATAAGGTTAGTAGCAGCATGATGAGTGGATTTAGGTACGACGATTCTAAGTGAAATAAGTCACACAGAAAAGGACACTTCTCATAAGGTATCACTTTTAGAGGGAATGTAAAAACCGTTACACTTGAACTGAATTACAAAACAGAACAGAGTCACACATGCAGAAAACACACTATGGCTGCTTAACGGGAAAGGTGAGGTGGGGTGATACATAAAACAAGGGTATCAAATTAGCTCAGATACCGTTCCATAAACCCAATATGTAGTAGACAAGACCTACTCCTTGCTCAGAGAACTGGACTCAACACGCCATATTCACCGCACAAGAATATATCTGACTAGTAATAATCTTAAAACCTATGTATTGATATCTCTCTGTTAGTGTGTCAAATGGGTGTAAAGTGGCATAAACACAGCAGTGAAAAGCAGCTAAACCCCATTATGAAAATAAATTACTTTGAAAAACCCATGAAACAACGACAGTGAAAGAGAGAGAAATTCTTACACAATGCGTTCAGGGGCTGTGATGCAACCTGGATTGACCATATCTAGACCCACAGCTGGATGAGACATAAGGGTGGACACTCTTGGGGCTGAGAGGTTTGGTGAGGTTGGGTGAGCAAACGCAGACCCTTTAAAGTAATACTGCGTGGTACCCATCGCATGGGTCCCAAATCTCCAGCTTCAAGGGCATCTTCCTACATCGAAAACATGCATGAGAAACCCAGAAGATAGTACACCGTGTGATGGGGAAAGGTTTCTAAAACGCACCTCATTTCTCATCTCCTTGTGCCCGGGTTCGCCATTCCAGCCGCTTTACTAGCAATCTCCCTACTTGGAGCATCAGCACCTTTAACCTCCTGTTCCGTACAGGTTGCAATTTGTCCTGAGGATGAACGGGAAGACGGGGAACCAACGAGAGACTAGTTCTTGGTGTTGGGACAGGCACAGGTCTCTCTATTTTCCCATCAGGAAGAAGAATTAACCACAGGCTCAGCCTGCCCCCCGGAAGCAGAACAGGGCCTGAAGCCATCCTGCGCTTTTGCGGCCAGCTCCCAAAAAAGCGAGTTGTAAAATGGAGGTTCAGGGCACTGCAATTCACAAACCTGCAGAGTTATAAATGATAACTCTCGTCCACAAATATATTGAGGGAAGGCAAAGAAGAGGATTTGAAATCAAGGCAGAATTGCAGGAAACAGATTTCAGGAGGTAGATTCAAATCGCCTTTAAAGCACATGAAAAGCAGCAAAATGTTGACAATGATGCCCTTGGCCAAAAAGGGCGTATGCGTTTTTTCCTGAATATATTCAGGAAAAAACGCATACGCCCTTTTTGGCCAACCAAGCAACCTGGAAAGGCAAATCAGCGCTACAAAGAAGTCTCGCTTCCCATCAGTCAAAAGGGCCATGCTGAAAAAAGTGTCAAAACCAGAAATGCAGGACAGGCCATGGAGAAATGAGAGCCTTGCTACACTGATGGGCGGGATGTAAATTGCCAACAGCCACTCTGGAGAAGTGTACGGTGTGTCCTGAAACATCTGAAAAACACAGCTTAGAGAGCATAGGGCACTTCCACTCATGGGGGTATAAATTTGGAAAATGAAAAATCAGCAAGACACAAGCACCCCAAAGTTTAGGGCTGCTCTGTTGACAAGGACCTCCACTTCATTCCACCTTAAATATCCAAGGGTAGAGAAAAATGGATAAAGAAGTTGTGGTCCTTATGTACAATGGAATATCACTCAGCCATGAAATCAATGTCATAAGGTTAGTAGCAGCATGATGAGTGGATTTAGGTACGACGATTCTAAGTGAAATAAGTCACACAGAAAAGGACACTTCTCATAAGGTACCACTTTTAGAGGGAATGTAAAAACCGTTACACTTGAACTGAATTACAAAACAGAACAGAGTCACACATGCAGAAAACAGACTATGGCTGCTTAACGGGAAAGGTGAGGTGGGGTGATACATAAAACAAGGGTATCAAATTAGCTCAGATACCGTTCCATAAACCCAATATGTTGTAGACAAGACCTACTCCTTGCTCAGAGAACTGGACTCAACACGCCCTATTCACCGCACAAGAATATACCTGACTAGTAATAATCTTAAAACCTATGTATTGATATCTCTCTGTTAGTGTGTCAAGTGGGTGTAAAGCGGCATAAACACAGCAGTGAAAAGCAGCTAAACCCCATTATCAAAATAAATTACTTTGAAACACCCATGAAACAAAGACAGTGAAAGAGAGAGAAATTCTTACACAATGCGTTCAGGGGCTGTGATGCAACCTGGATTGACCATATCTAGACCCACAGCTGGATGAGACATAAGGGTGGACACTCTTGGGGCTGAGAGGTTTGGTGAGGTTGGGTGAGCAAACGCAGACCCTTTAAAGTAATACTGCGTGGTACCCATCGCATGGGTCCCAAATCTCCAGCTTCAAGGGCATCTTCCTACATCGAAAACATGCATGAGAAACCCAGAAGATAGTACACCGTGTGATGGGGAAAGGTTTCTAAAATGCACCTCATTTCTCATCTCCTTGTGCCCGGGTTCGCCATTCCAGCCGCTTTACTAGCAATCTCCCTACTTGGAGCATCAGCACCTTTAACCTCCTGTTCCGTACAGGTTGCAATTTGTCCTGAGGATGAACGGGAAGACGGGGAACCAACGAGAGACTAGCTCTTGGTGTTGGGACAGGCACAGGTCACTCTATTTTCCCATCAGGAAGAAGAATTAACCACAGGCTCAGCCTGCCCCCCGGAAGCAGAACAGGGCCTGAAGCCATCCTGCGCTTTTGCGGCCAGCTCCCAAAAAAGCGAGTTGTAAAATGGAGGTTCAGGGCACTGCAATTCACAAACCTGCAGAGTTATAAATGATAACTCTCGTCCACAAATATATTGAGGGAAGGCAAAGAAGAGGATTTGAAATCAAGGCAGAATTGCAGGAAACAGATTTCAGGAGGTAGATTCGAATCGCCTTTAAAGCACATGAAAAGCGGCAAAATGTTGACAATGATGCCCTTGGCCAAAAAGGGCGTATGCGTTTTTTCCTGAATATATTCAGGAAAAAACGCATAGCCCTTTTTGGCCAACCAAGCAACCTGGAAAGGCAAATCAGCGCTACAAAGAAGTCTCGCTTCCCATCGGTCAAAAGGGCCATGCTGAAAAAAGTGTCAAAACCAGAAATGCAGGACAGGCCATGGAGAAATGAGAGCCTTGCTACACTGATGGGAGGGATGTAAACTGCCAACAGCCACTCTGGAGAAGTGTACGGTGTGTCCTGAAACATCTGAAAAACACAGCTTAGAGAGCATAGGGCACTTCCACTCATGGGGGTATAAATTTGGAAAATTAAAAATCAGCAAGACACAAGCACCCCAAAGTTTAGGGCTGCTCTGTTGACAAGGACCTCCACTTCATTCCACCTTAAATGTCCAACGAAAGAGAAAAATGGATAAAGAAGTTGTGGTCCTTATGTACAATGGAATATCACTCAGCCATGAAATCAATGTCATAAGGTTAGTAGCAGCATGATGAGTGGATTTAGGTACGACGATTCTAAGTGAAATAAGTCACACAGAAAAGGACACTTCTCATAAGGTACCACTTTTAGAGGGAATGTAAAAACCGTTACACTTGAACTGAATTACAAAACAGAACAGAGTCACACATGCAGAAAACAGACTATGGCTGCTTAACGGGAAAGGTGAGGTGGGGTGATACATAAAACAAGGGTATCAAATTAGCTCAGATACCGTTCCATAAACCCAATATGTTGTAGACAAGACCTACTCCTTGCTCAGAGAACTGGACTCAACACGCCCTATTCACCGCACAAGAATATACCTGACTAGTAATAATCTTAAAACCTATGTATTGATATCTCTCTGTTAGTGTGTCAAGTGGGTGTAAAGCGGCATAAACACAGCAGTGAAAAGCAGCTAAACCCCATTATCAAAATAAATTACTTTGAAACACCCATGAAACAAAGACAGTGAAAGAGAGAGAAATTCTTACACAATGCGTTCAGGGGCTGTGATGCAACCTGGATTGACCATATCTAGACCCACAGCTGGATGAGACATAAGGGTGGACACTCTTGGGGCTGAGAGGTTTGGTGAGGTTGGGTGAGCAAACGCAGACCCTTTAAAGTAATACTGCGTGGTACCCATCGCATGGGTCCCAAATCTCCAGCTTCAAGGGCATCTTCCTACATCGAAAACATGCATGAGAAACCCAGAAGATAGTACACCGTGTGATGGGGAAAGGTTTCTAAAACGCACCTCATTTCTCATCTCCTTGTGCCCGGGTTCGCCATTCCAGCCGCTTTACTAGCAATCTCCCTACTTGGAGCATCAGCACCTTTAACCTCCTGTTCCGTACAGGTTGCAATTTGTCCTGAGGATGAACGGGAAGACGGGGAACCAACGAGAGACTAGCTCTTGGTGTTGGGACAGGCACAGGTCACTCTATTTTCCCATCAGGAAGAAGAATTAACCACAGGCTCAGCCTGCCCCCCGGAACCAGAACAGGGCATGAAGCCATCCTGCGCTTTTGCGGCCAGCTCCCAAAAAAGCGAGTTGTAAAATGGAGGTTCAGGGCACTGCAATTCACAAACCTGCAGAGTTATAAATGATAACTCTCGTCCACAAATATATTGAGGGAAGGCAAAGAAGAGGATTTGAAATCAAGGCAGAATTGCAGGAAACAGATTTCAGGAGGTAGATTCGAATCGCCTTTAAAGCACATGAAAAGCGGCAAAATGTTGACAATGATGCCCTTGGCCAAAAAGGGCGTATGCGTTTTTTCCTGAATATATTCAGGAAAAAACGCATAGCCCTTTTTGGCCAACCAAGCAACCTGGAAAGGCAAATCAGCGCTACAAAGAAGTCTCGCTTCCCATCGGTCAAAAGGGCCATGCTGAAAAAAGTGTCAAAACCAGAAATGCAGGACAGGCCATGGAGAAATGAGAGCCTTGCTACACTGATGGGAGGGATGTAAACTGCCAACAGCCACTCTGGAGAAGTGTACGGTGTGTCCTGAAACATCTGAAAAACACAGCTTAGAGAGCATAGGGCACTTCCACTCATGGGGGTATAAATTTGGAAAATTAAAAATCAGCAAGACACAAGCACCCCAAAGTTTAGGGCTGCTCTGTTGACAAGGACCTCCACTTCATTCCACCTTAAATGTCCAACGAAAGAGAAAAATGGATAAAGAAGTTGTGGTCCTTATGTACAATGGAATATCACTCAACCATGAAATCAATGTCATAAGGTTAGTAGCAGCATGATGAGTGGATTTAGGTACGACGATTCTAAGTGAAATAAGTCACACAGAAAAGGACAATTCTCATAAGGTATCACTTTTAGAGGGAATGTAAAAACCGTTACACTTGAACTGAATTACAAAACAGAACAGAGTCACACATGCAGAAAACACACTATGGCTGCTTAACGGGAAAGGTGAGGTGGGGTGATACATAAAACAAGGGTATCAAATTAGCTCAGATACCGTTCCATGAACCCAATATGTAGTAGACAAGACCTACTCCTTGCTCAGAGAACTGGACTCAACACGCCCTATTCACCGCACAAGAATATATCTGACTAGTAATAATCTTAAAACCTATGTATTGATATCTCTCTGTTAGTGTGTCAAGTGGGTGTAAAGCGGCATAAACACAGCCGTGAAAAGCAGCTAAACCGCATTATGAAAATAAATTACTTTGAAAAACCCATGAAACAACGACAGTGAAAGAGAGAGAAATTCGTACACAATGCGTTCAGGGGCTGTGATGCAACCTGGATTGACCATATCTAGACCCACAGCTGGATGAGACATAAGGGTGGACACTCTTGGGGCTGAGAGGTTTGGTGGGGTTGGGTGAGCAAACGCAGACCCTTTAAAGTAATACTGCGTGGTACCCATCGCATGGTTCCCAAATCTCCAGCTTCAAGGGCATCTTCCTACATCGAAAACATGCATGAGAAACCCAGAAGATGGTACACCGTGTGATAGGGAAAGGTTTCTAAAATGCACCTCATTTCTCATCTCCTTGTGCCCGGGTTCGCCATTCCAGCCGCTTTACTAGCAATCTCCCTACTTGGAGCATCAGCACCTTTAACCTCCTGTTCTGTACAGGTTGCAATTTGTCCTGAGGATTTACGGGAAGACGGGGAACCAACGAGAGACAAGCTCTTGGTGTCGGGACAGGCACAGGTCACTCTATTTTCCCATCAGGAAGAAGAATTAACCACAGGCTCAGCCTGCCCCCCGGAACCAGAACAGGGCCTGAAGCCATCCTGCGCTTTTGCGGCCAGCTCCCAAAAAAGCGAGTTGTAAAATGGAGGTTCAGGGCACTGCAATTCACAAACCTGCAGAGTTATAAATGATAACTCTCGTCCACAAATATATTGAGGGAAGGCAAAGAAGAGGATTTGAAATCAAGGCAGAATTGCACGAAACAGATTTCAGGAGGTAGATACGAATCGCCTTTAAAGCACATGAAAAGCGGCAAAACGTTGACAATGATGCCCTTGGCCAAAAAGGGCGTATGCGTTTTTTCCTGAATATATTCAGGAAAAAACGCATACGCCCTTTTTGGCCAACCAAGCAACCTGGAAAGGCAAATCAGCGCTACAGAGAAGTCTCGCTTCCCATCGGTCAAAAGGGCCATGCTGAAAAAATGTCAAAACCAGAAATGCAGGACAGGCCATGGAGAAATGGGAGCCTTGCTACACTGATGGGCGGGATGTAAATTGCCAACAGCCACTCTGGAGAAGTGTACGGTGTGTCCTGAAACATGTGAAAAACACAGCTTAGAGAGCATAGGGCACTTCCACTCATGGGGGTATAAATTGGGAAAATGAAAAATCAGCAAGACACAAGCACCCCAAAGTTGAGGGCTGCTCTGTTGACAAGGACCTCCACTTCATTCCACCTTAAATATCCAAGGAAAGAGAAAAATGGATAAAGAAGTTGTGGTCCTTATGTACAATGGAATATCACTCAGCCATGAAATCAATGTCATAAGGTTAGTAGCAGCATGATGAGTGGATTTAGGTACGACGATTCTAAGTGAAATAAGTCACACAGAAAAGGACACTTCTCATAAGGTACCACTTTTAGAGGGAATGTAAAAACCGTTACACTTGAACTGAATTACAAAACAGAACAGAGTCACACATGCAGAAAACAGACTATGGCTGCTTAACGGGAAAGGTGAGGTGGGGTGATACATAAAACAAGGGTATCAAATTAGCTCAGATACCGTTCCATAAACCCAATATGTTGTAGACAAGACCTACTCCTTGCTCAGAGAACTGGACTCAACACGCCCTATTCACCGCACAAGAATATACCTGACTAGTAATAATCTTAAAACCTATGTATTGATATCTCTCTGTTAGTGTGTCAAGTGGGTGTAAAGCGGCATAAACACAGCAGTGAAAAGCAGCTAAACCCCATTATCAAAATAAATTACTTTGAAACACCCATGAAACAAAGACAGTGAAAGAGAGAGAAATTCTTACACAATGCGTTCAGGGGCTGTGATGCAACCTGGATTGACCATATCTAGACCCACAGCTGGATGAGACATAAGGGTGGACACTCTTGGGGCTGAGAGGTTTGGTGAGGTTGGGTGAGCAAACGCAGACCCTTTAAAGTAATACTGCGTGGTACCCATCGCATGGGTCCCAAATCTCCAGCTTCAAGGGCATCTTCCTACATCGAAAACATGCATGAGAAACCCAGAAGATAGTACACCGTGTGATGGGGAAAGGTTTCTAAAACGCACCTCATTTCTCATCTCCTTGTGCCCGGGTTCGCCATTCCAGCCGCTTTACTAGCAATCTCCCTACTTGGAGCATCAGCACCTTTAACCTCCTGTTCCGTACAGGTTGCAATTTGTCCTGAGGATGAACGGGAAGACGGGGAACCAACGAGAGACTAGCTCTTGGTGTTGGGACAGGCACAGGTCACTCTATTTTCCCATCAGGAAGAAGAATTAACCACAGGCTCAGCCTGCCCCCCGGAACCAGAACAGGGCATGAAGCCATCCTGCGCTTTTGCGGCCAGCTCCCAAAAAAGCGAGTTGTAAAATGGAGGTTCAGGGCACTGCAATTCACAAACCTGCAGAGTTATAAATGATAACTCTCGTCCACAAATATATTGAGGGAAGGCAAAGAAGAGGATTTGAAATCAAGGCAGAATTGCAGGAAACAGATTTCAGGAGGTAGATTCGAATCGCCTTTAAAGCACATGAAAAGCGGCAAAATGTTGACAATGATGCCCTTGGCCAAAAAGGGCGTATGCGTTTTTTCCTGAATATATTCAGGAAAAAACGCATAGCCCTTTTTGGCCAACCAAGCAACCTGGAAAGGCAAATCAGCGCTACAAAGAAGTCTCGCTTCCCATCGGTCAAAAGGGCCATGCTGAAAAAAGTGTCAAAACCAGAAATGCAGGACAGGCCATGGAGAAATGAGAGCCTTGCTACACTGATGGGAGGGATGTAAACTGCCAACAGCCACTCTGGAGAAGTGTACGGTGTGTCCTGAAACATCTGAAAAACACAGCTTAGAGAGCATAGGGCACTTCCACTCATGGGGGTATAAATTTGGAAAATTAAAAATCAGCAAGACACAAGCACCCCAAAGTTTAGGGCTGCTCTGTTGACAAGGACCTCCACTTCATTCCACCTTAAATGTCCAACGAAAGAGAAAAATGGATAAAGAAGTTGTGGTCCTTATGTACAATGGAATATCACTCAACCATGAAATCAATGTCATAAGGTTAGTAGCAGCATGATGAGTGGATTTAGGTACGACGATTCTAAGTGAAATAAGTCACACAGAAAAGGACAATTCTCATAAGGTATCACTTTTAGAGGGAATGTAAAAACCGTTACACTTGAACTGAATTACAAAACAGAACAGAGTCACACATGCAGAAAACACACTATGGCTGCTTAACGGGAAAGGTGAGGTGGGGTGATACATAAAACAAGGGTATCAAATTAGCTCAGATACCGTTCCATAAACCCAATATGTAGTAGACAAGACCTACTCCTTGCTCAGAGAACTGGACTCAACACGCCCTATTCACCGCACAAGAATATACCTGACTAGTAATAATCTTAAAACCTATGTATTGATATCTCTCTGTTAGTGTGTCAAGTGGGTGTAAAGCGGCATAAACACAGCAGTGAAAAGCAGCTAAACCCCATTATCAAAATAAATTACTTTGAAACACCCATGAAACAAAGACAGTGAAAGAGAGAGAAATTCTTACACAATGCGTTCAGGGGCTGTGATGCAACCTGGATTGACCATATCTAGACCCACAGCTGGATGAGACATAAGGGTGGACACTCTTGGGGCTGAGAGGTTTGGTGAGGTTGGGTGAGCAAACGCAGACCCTTTAAAGTAATACTGCGTGGTACCCATCGCATGGGTCCCAAATCTCCAGCTTCAAGGGCATCTTCCTACATCGAAAACATGCATGAGAAACCCAGAAGATAGTACACCGTGTGATGGGGAAAGGTTTCTAAAACGCACCTCATTTCTCATCTCCTTGTGCCCGGGTTCGCCATTCCAGCCGCTTTACTAGCAATCTCCCTACTTGGAGCATCAGCACCTTTAACCTCCTGTTCCGTACAGGTTGCAATTTGTCCTGAGGATGAACGGGAAGACGGGGAACCAACGAGAGACTAGCTCTTGGTGTTGGGACAGGCACAGGTCACTCTATTTTCCCATCAGGAAGAAGAATTAACCACAGGCTCAGCCTGCCCCCCGGAACCAGAACAGGGCATGAAGCCATCCTGCGCTTTTGCGGCCAGCTCCCAAAAAAGCGAGTTGTAAAATGGAGGTTCAGGGCACTGCAATTCACAAACCTGCAGAGTTATAAATGATAACTCTCGTCCACAAATATATTGAGGGAAGGCAAAGAAGAGGATTTGAAATCAAGGCAGAATTGCAGGAAACAGATTTCAGGAGGTAGATTCGAATCGCCTTTAAAGCACATGAAAAGCGGCAAAATGTTGACAATGATGCCCTTGGCCAAAAAGGGCGTATGCGTTTTTTCCTGAATATATTCAGGAAAAAACGCATAGCCCTTTTTGGCCAACCAAGCAACCTGGAAAGGCAAATCAGCGCTACAAAGAAGTCTCGCTTCCCATCGGTCAAAAGGGCCATGCTGAAAAAAGTGTCAAAACCAGAAATGCAGGACAGGCCATGGAGAAATGAGAGCCTTGCTACACTGATGGGAGGGATGTAAACTGCCAACAGCCACTCTGGAGAAGTGTACGGTGTGTCCTGAAACATCTGAAAAACACAGCTTAGAGAGCATAGGGCACTTCCACTCATGGGGGTATAAATTTGGAAAATTAAAAATCAGCAAGACACAAGCACCCCAAAGTTTAGGGCTGCTCTGTTGACAAGGACCTCCACTTCATTCCACCTTAAATGTCCAACGAAAGAGAAAAATGGATAAAGAAGTTGTGGTCCTTATGTACAATGGAATATCACTCAACCATGAAATCAATGTCATAAGGTTAGTAGCAGCATGATGAGTGGATTTAGGTACGACGATTCTAAGTGAAATAAGTCACACAGAAAAGGACAATTCTCATAAGGTATCACTTTTAGAGGGAATGTAAAAACCGTTACACTTGAACTGAATTACAAAACAGAACAGAGTCACACATGCAGAAAACACACTATGGCTGCTTAACGGGAAAGGTGAGGTGGGGTGATACATAAAACAAGGGTATCAAATTAGCTCAGATACCGTTCCATGAACCCAATATGTAGTAGACAAGACCTACTCCTTGCTCAGAGAACTGGACTCAACACGCCCTATTCACCGCACAAGAATATATCTGACTAGTAATAATCTTAAAACCTATGTATTGATATCTCTCTGTTAGTGTGTCAAGTGGGTGTAAAGCGGCATAAACACAGCCGTGAAAAGCAGCTAAACCGCATTATGAAAATAAATTACTTTGAAAAACCCATGAAACAACGACAGTGAAAGAGAGAGAAATTCGTACACAATGCGTTCAGGGGCTGTGATGCAACCTGGATTGACCATATCTAGACCCACAGCTGGATGAGACATAAGGGTGGACACTCTTGGGGCTGAGAGGTTTGGTGGGGTTGGGTGAGCAAACGCAGACCCTTTAAAGTAATACTGCGTGGTACCCATCGCATGGTTCCCAAATCTCCAGCTTCAAGGGCATCTTCCTACATCGAAAACATGCATGAGAAACCCAGAAGATGGTACACCGTGTGATAGGGAAAGGTTTCTAAAATGCACCTCATTTCTCATCTCCTTGTGCCCGGGTTCGCCATTCCAGCCGCTTTACTAGCAATCTCCCTACTTGGAGCATCAGCACCTTTAACCTCCTGTTCTGTACAGGTTGCAATTTGTCCTGAGGATTTACGGGAAGACGGGGAACCAACGAGAGACAAGCTCTTGGTGTCGGGACAGGCACAGGTCACTCTATTTTCCCATCAGGAAGAAGAATTAACCACAGGCTCAGCCTGCCCCCCGGAACCAGAACAGGGCCTGAAGCCATCCTGCGCTTTTGCGGCCAGCTCCCAAAAAAGCGAGTTGTAAAATGGAGGTTCAGGGCACTGCAATTCACAAACCTGCAGAGTTATAAATGATAACTCTCGTCCACAAATATATTGAGGGAAGGCAAAGAAGAGGATTTGAAATCAAGGCAGAATTGCACGAAACAGATTTCAGGAGGTAGATACGAATCGCCTTTAAAGCACATGAAAAGCGGCAAAACGTTGACAATGATGCCCTTGGCCAAAAAGGGCGTATGCGTTTTTTCCTGAATATATTCAGGAAAAAACGCATACGCCCTTTTTGGCCAACCAAGCAACCTGGAAAGGCAAATCAGCGCTACAGAGAAGTCTCGCTTCCCATCGGTCAAAAGGGCCATGCTGAAAAAATGTCAAAACCAGAAATGCAGGACAGGCCATGGAGAAATGGGAGCCTTGCTACACTGATGGGCGGGATGTAAATTGCCAACAGCCACTCTGGAGAAGTGTACGGTGTGTCCTGAAACATCTGAAAAACACAGCTTAGAGAGCATAGGGCACTTCCACTCATGGGGGTATAAATTGGGAAAATTAAAAATCAGCAAGACACAAGCACCCCAAAGTTGAGGGCTGCTCTGTTGACAAGGACCTCCACTTCATTCCACCTTCAATATCCCAGGAAAGAGAAAAATGGATAAAGAAGTTGTGGTCCTTATGTACAATGGAATATCACTCAGCCATGAAATCAATGTCATAAGGTTAGTAGCAGCATGATGAGTGGATTTAGGTACGACGATTCTAAGTGAAATAAGTCACACAGAAAAGGACACTTCTCATAAGGTATCACTGATAGAGGGAATGTAAAAACCGTTACACTTGAACTGAATTACAAAACAGAACAGAGTCACACATGCAGAAAACACACTATGGCTGCTTAACGGGAAAGGTGAGGTGGGGTGATACATAAAACAAGGGTATCAAATTAGCTCAGATACCGTTCCATAAACCCAATATGTAGTAGACAAGACCTACTCCTTGCTCAGAGAACTGGACTCAACACGCCCTATTCACCGCACAAGAATATATCTGACTAGTAATAATCTTAAAACCTATGTATTGATATCTCTCTGTTAGTGTGTCAAGTGGGTGTAAAGCGGCATAAACACAGCCGTGAAAAGCAGCTAAACCGCATTATGAAAATAAATTACTTTGAAAAACCCATGAAACAACGACAGTGAAAGAGATAGAAATTCTTACACAATGCGTTCAGGGGCTGTGATGCAACCTGGATTGACCATATCTAGACCCACAGCTGGATGAGACATAAGGGTGGACACTCTTGGGGCTGAGAGGTTTGGTGAGGTTGGGTGAGCAAACTCAGACCCTTTAAAGTAATACTTCGTGGTACCCATCGCATGGGTCCCAAATCTCCAGCTTCAAGGGCATCTTCCTACATCGAAAACATGCATGAGAAACCCAGAAGATAGTACACCGTGTGATGGGGAAAGTTTTCTAAAACGCACCTCATTTCTCATCTCCTTGTGCCCGGGTTCGCCATTCCAGCCGCTTTACTAGCAATCTCCCTACTTGGAGCATCAGCACCTTTAACCTCCTGTTCCGTACAGGTTGCAATTTGTCCTGAGGATGAACGGGAAGACGGGGAACCAACGAGAGACTAGCTCTTGGTGTTGGGACAGGCACAGGTCACTCTATTTTCCCATCAGGAAGAAGAATTAACCACAGGCTCAGCCTGCCCCCCGGAACCAGAACAGGGCCTGAAGCCATCCTGCGCTTTTGCGGCCAGCTCCCAAAAAAGCGAGTTGTAAAATGGAGGTTCAGGGCACTGCAATTCACAAACCTGCAGAGTTATAAATGATAACTCTCGTCCACAAATATATTGAGGGAAGGCAAAGAAGAGGATTTGAAATCAAGGCAGAATTGCAGGAAACAGATTTCAGGAGGTAGATTCGAATCGCCTTTAAAGCACATGAAAAGCGGCAAAATGTTGACAATGATGCCCTTGGCCAAAAAGGGCGTATGCGTTTTTTCCTGAATATATTCAGGAAAAAACGCATACGCCCTTTTAGGCCAACCAAGCAACCTGGAAAGGCAAATCAGCGCTACAAAGAAGTCTCGCTTCCCATCGGTCAAAAGGGCTATGCTGATAAATGTGTCAAAACCAGAAATGCAGGACAGGCCATGGAGAAATGGGAGCCTTGCTACACTGATGGGCGGGATGTAAATTGCCAACAGCCACTCTGGAGAAGTGTACGGTGTGTCCAGAAACATCTAAAAAACACAGCTTAGAGAGCATAGGGCACTTCCACTCATGGGGGTATAAATTGGGAAAATGAAAAATCAGCAAGACACAAGCACCCCAAAGTTTAGGGCTGCTCTGTTGACAAGGACCTCCACTTCATTCCACCTTCAATATCCCAGGAAAGAGAAAAATGGATAAAGAAGTTGTGGTCCTTATGTACAATGGAATATCACTCAGCCATGAAATCAATGTCATAAGGCTAGTAGCAGCATGATGAGTGGATTTAGGTACGACGATTCTAAGTGAAATAAGTCACACAGAAAAGGACACTTCTCATAAGGTACCACTTTTAGAGGGAATGTAAAAACCGTTACACTTGAACTGAATTACAAAACAGAACAGAGTCACACATGCAGAAAACAGACTATGGCTGCTTAACGGGAAAGGTGAGGTGGGGTGATACATAAAACAAGGGTATCAAATTAGCTCAGATACCGTTCCATAAACCCAATATGTTGTAGACAAGACCTACTCCTTGCTCAGAGAACTGGACTCAACACGCCCTATTCACCGCACAAGAATATACCTGACTAGTAATAATCTTAAAACCTATGTATTGATATCTCTCTGTTAGTGTGTCAAGTGGGTGTAAAGCGGCATAAACACAGCAGTGAAAAGCAGCTAAACCCCATTATCAAAATAAATTACTTTGAAACACCCATGAAACAAAGACAGTGAAAGAGAGAGAAATTCTTACACAATGCGTTCAGGGGCTGTGATGCAACCTGGATTGACCATATCTAGACCCACAGCTGGATGAGACATAAGGGTGGACACTCTTGGGGCTGAGAGGTTTGGTGAGGTTGGGTGAGCAAACACAGACCCTTTAAAGTAATACTGCGTGGTACCCATCGCATGGGTCCCAAATCTCCAGCTTCAAGGGCATCTTCCTACATCGAAAACATGCATGAGAAACCCAGAAGATAGTACACCGTGTGATGGGGAAAGGTTTCTAAAACGCACCTCATTTCTCATCTCCTTGTGCCCGGGTTCGCCATTCCAGCCGCTTTACTAGCAATCTCCCTACTTGGAGCATCAGCACCTTTAACCTCCTGTTCCGTACAGGTTGCAATTTGTCCTGAGGATGAACGGGAAGACGGGGAACCAACGAGAGACTAGCTCTTGGTGTTGGGACAGGCACAGGTCACTCTATTTTCCCATCAGGAAGAAGAATTAACCACAGGCTCAGCCTGCCCCCCGGAACCAGAACAGGGCATGAAGCCATCCTGCGCTTTTGCGGCCAGCTCCCAAAAAAGCGAGTTGTAAAATGGAGGTTCAGGGCACTGCAATTCACAAACCTGCAGAGTTATAAATGATAACTCTCGTCCACAAATATATTGAGGGAAGGCAAAGAAGAGGATTTGAAATCAAGGCAGAATTGCAGGAAACAGATTTCAGGAGGTAGATTCGAATCGCCTTTAAAGCACATGAAAAGCGGCAAAATGTTGACAATGATGCCCTTGGCCAAAAAGGGCGTATGCGTTTTTTCCTGAATATATTCAGGAAAAAACGCATAGCCCTTTTTGGCCAACCAAGCAACCTGGAAAGGCAAATCAGCGCTACAAAGAAGTCTCGCTTCCCATCGGTCAAAAGGGCCATGCTGAAAAAAGTGTCAAAACCAGAAATGCAGGACAGGCCATGGAGAAATGAGAGCCTTGCTACACTGATGGGAGGGATGTAAACTGCCAACAGCCACTCTGGAGAAGTGTACGGTGTGTCCTGAAACATCTGAAAAACACAGCTTAGAGAGCATAGGGCACTTCCACTCATGGGGGTATAAATTTGGAAAATTAAAAATCAGCAAGACACAAGCACCCCAAAGTTTAGGGCTGCTCTGTTGACAAGGACCTCCACTTCATTCCACCTTAAATGTCCAACGAAAGAGAAAAATGGATAAAGAAGTTGTGGTCCTTATGTACAATGGAATATCACTCAACCATGAAATCAATGTCATAAGGTTAGTAGCAGCATGATGAGTGGATTTAGGTACGACGATTCTAAGTGAAATAAGTCACACAGAAAAGGACAATTCTCATAAGGTATCACTTTTAGAGGGAATGTAAAAACCGTTACACTTGAACTGAATTACAAAACAGAACAGAGTCACACATGCAGAAAACACACTATGGCTGCTTAACGGGAAAGGTGAGGTGGGGTGATACATAAAACAAGGGTATCAAATTAGCTCAGATACCGTTCCATAAACCCAATATGTAGTAGACAAGACCTACTCCTTGCTCAGAGAACTGGACTCAACACGCCCTATTCACCGCACAAGAATATACCTGACTAGTAATAATCTTAAAACCTATGTATTGATATCTCTCTGTTAGTGTGTCAAGTGGGTGTAAAGCGGCATAAACACAGCAGTGAAAAGCAGCTAAACCCCATTATCAAAATAAATTACTTTGAAACACCCATGAAACAAAGACAGTGAAAGAGAGAGAAATTCTTACACAATGCGTTCAGGGGCTGTGATGCAACCTGGATTGACCATATCTAGACCCACAGCTGGATGAGACATAAGGGTGGACACTCTTGGGGCTGAGAGGTTTGGTGAGGTTGGGTGAGCAAACGCAGACCCTTTAAAGTAATACTGCGTGGTACCCATCGCATGGGTCCCAAATCTCCAGCTTCAAGGGCATCTTCCTACATCGAAAACATGCATGAGAAACCCAGAAGATAGTACACCGTGTGATGGGGAAAGGTTTCTAAAACGCACCTCATTTCTCATCTCCTTGTGCCCGGGTTCGCCATTCCAGCCGCTTTACTAGCAATCTCCCTACTTGGAGCATCAGCACCTTTAACCTCCTGTTCCGTACAGGTTGCAATTTGTCCTGAGGATGAACGGGAAGACGGGGAACCAACGAGAGACTAGCTCTTGGTGTTGGGACAGGCACAGGTCACTCTATTTTCCCATCAGGAAGAAGAATTAACCACAGGCTCAGCCTGCCCCCCGGAACCAGAACAGGGCATGAAGCCATCCTGCGCTTTTGCGGCCAGCTCCCAAAAAAGCGAGTTGTAAAATGGAGGTTCAGGGCACTGCAATTCACAAACCTGCAGAGTTATAAATGATAACTCTCGTCCACAAATATATTGAGGGAAGGCAAAGAAGAGGATTTGAAATCAAGGCAGAATTGCAGGAAACAGATTTCAGGAGGTAGATTCGAATCGCCTTTAAAGCACATGAAAAGCGGCAAAATGTTGACAATGATGCCCTTGGCCAAAAAGGGCGTATGCGTTTTTTCCTGAATATATTCAGGAAAAAACGCATAGCCCTTTTTGGCCAACCAAGCAACCTGGAAAGGCAAATCAGCGCTACAAAGAAGTCTCGCTTCCCATCGGTCAAAAGGGCCATGCTGAAAAAAGTGTCAAAACCAGAAATGCAGGACAGGCCATGGAGAAATGAGAGCCTTGCTACACTGATGGGAGGGATGTAAACTGCCAACAGCCACTCTGGAGAAGTGTACGGTGTGTCCTGAAACATCTGAAAAACACAGCTTAGAGAGCATAGGGCACTTCCACTCATGGGGGTATAAATTTGGAAAATTAAAAATCAGCAAGACACAAGCACCCCAAAGTTTAGGGCTGCTCTGTTGACAAGGACCTCCACTTCATTCCACCTTAAATGTCCAACGAAAGAGAAAAATGGATAAAGAAGTTGTGGTCCTTATGTACAATGGAATATCACTCAACCATGAAATCAATGTCATAAGGTTAGTAGCAGCATGATGAGTGGATTTAGGTACGACGATTCTAAGTGAAATAAGTCACACAGAAAAGGACAATTCTCATAAGGTATCACTTTTAGAGGGAATGTAAAAACCGTTACACTTGAACTGAATTACAAAACAGAACAGAGTCACACATGCAGAAAACACACTATGGCTGCTTAACGGGAAAGGTGAGGTGGGGTGATACATAAAACAAGGGTATCAAATTAGCTCAGATACCGTTCCATAAACCCAATATGTAGTAGACAAGACCTACTCCTTGCTCAGAGAACTGGACTCAACACGCCCTATTCACCGCACAAGAATATATCTGACTAGTAATAATCTTAAAACCTATGTATTGATATCTCTCTGTTAGTGTGTCAAGTGGGTGTAAAGCGGCATAAACACAGCCGTGAAAAGCAGCTAAACCGCATTATGAAAATAAATTACTTTGAAAAACCCATGAAACAACGACAGTGAAAGAGAGAGAAATTCGTACACAATGCGTTCAGGGGCTGTGATGCAACCTGGATTGACCATATCTAGACCCACAGCTGGATGAGACATAAGGGTGGACACTCTTGGGGCTGAGAGGTTTGGTGGGGTTGGGTGAGCAAACGCAGACCCTTTAAAGTAATACTGCGTGGTACCCATCGCATGGTTCCCAAATCTCCAGCTTCAAGGGCATCTTCCTACATCGAAAACATGCATGAGAAACCCAGAAGATGGTACACCGTGTGATAGGGAAAGGTTTCTAAAATGCACCTCATTTCTCATCTCCTTGTGCCCGGGTTCGCCATTCCAGCCGCTTTACTAGCAATCTCCCTACTTGGAGCATCAGCACCTTTAACCTCCTGTTCTGTACAGGTTGCAATTTGTCCTGAGGATTTACGGGAAGACGGGGAACCAACGAGAGACAAGCTCTTGGTGTCGGGACAGGCACAGGTCACTCTATTTTCCCATCAGGAAGAAGAATTAACCACAGGCTCAGCCTGCCCCCCGGAACCAGAACAGGGCCTGAAGCCATCCTGCGCTTTTGCGGCCAGCTCCCAAAAAAGCGAGTTGTAAAATGGAGGTTCAGGGCACTGCAATTCACAAACCTGCAGAGTTATAAATGATAACTCTCGTCCACAAATATATTGAGGGAAGGCAAAGAAGAGGATTTGAAATCAAGGCAGAATTGCACGAAACAGATTTCAGGAGGTAGATACGAATCGCCTTTAAAGCACATGAAAAGCGGCAAAACGTTGACAATGATGCCCTTGGCCAAAAAGGGCGTATGCGTTTTTTCCTGAATATATTCAGGAAAAAACGCATACGCCCTTTTTGGCCAACCAAGCAACCTGGAAAGGCAAATCAGCGCTACAGAGAAGTCTCGCTTCCCATCGGTCAAAAGGGCCATGCTGAAAAAATGTCAAAACCAGAAATGCAGGACAGGCCATGGAGAAATGGGAGCCTTGCTACACTGATGGGCGGGATGTAAATTGCCAACAGCCACTCTGGAGAAGTGTACGGTGTGTCCTGAAACATCTGAAAAACACAGCTTAGAGAGCATAGGGCACTTCCACTCATGGGGGTATAAATTGGGAAAATTAAAAATCAGCAAGACACAAGCACCCCAAAGTTGAGGGCTGCTCTGTTGACAAGGACCTCCACTTCATTCCACCTTCAATATCCCAGGAAAGAGAAAAATGGATAAAGAAGTTGTGGTCCTTATGTACAATGGAATATCACTCAGCCATGAAATCAATGTCATAAGGTTAGTAGCAGCATGATGAGTGGATTTAGGTACGACGATTCTAAGTGAAATAAGTCACACAGAAAAGGACACTTCTCATAAGGTATCACTGATAGAGGGAATGTAAAAACCGTTACACTTGAACTGAATTACAAAACAGAACAGAGTCACACATGCAGAAAACACACTATGGCTGCTTAACGGGAAAGGTGAGGTGGGGTGATACATAAAACAAGGGTATCAAATTAGCTCAGATACCGTTCCATAAACCCAATATGTAGTAGACAAGACCTACTCCTTGCTCAGAGAACTGGACTCAACACGCCCTATTCACCGCACAAGAATATATCTGACTAGTAATAATCTTAAAACCTATGTATTGATATCTCTCTGTTAGTGTGTCAAGTGGGTGTAAAGCGGCATAAACACAGCCGTGAAAAGCAGCTAAACCGCATTATGAAAATAAATTACTTTGAAAAACCCATGAAACAACGACAGTGAAAGAGATAGAAATTCTTACACAATGCGTTCAGGGGCTGTGATGCAACCTGGATTGACCATATCTAGACCCACAGCTGGATGAGACATAAGGGTGGACACTCTTGGGGCTGAGAGGTTTGGTGAGGTTGGGTGAGCAAACTCAGACCCTTTAAAGTAATACTTCGTGGTACCCATCGCATGGGTCCCAAATCTCCAGCTTCAAGGGCATCTTCCTACATCGAAAACATGCATGAGAAACCCAGAAGATAGTACACCGTGTGATGGGGAAAGTTTTCTAAAACGCACCTCATTTCTCATCTCCTTGTGCCCGGGTTCGCCATTCCAGCCGCTTTACTAGCAATCTCCCTACTTGGAGCATCAGCACCTTTAACCTCCTGTTCCGTACAGGTTGCAATTTGTCCTGAGGATGAACGGGAAGACGGGGAACCAACGAGAGACTAGCTCTTGGTGTTGGGACAGGCACAGGTCACTCTATTTTCCCATCAGGAAGAAGAATTAACCACAGGCTCAGCCTGCCCCCCGGAACCAGAACAGGGCCTGAAGCCATCCTGCGCTTTTGCGGCCAGCTCCCAAAAAAGCGAGTTGTAAAATGGAGGTTCAGGGCACTGCAATTCACAAACCTGCAGAGTTATAAATGATAACTCTCGTCCACAAATATATTGAGGGAAGGCAAAGAAGAGGATTTGAAATCAAGGCAGAATTGCAGGAAACAGATTTCAGGAGGTAGATTCGAATCGCCTTTAAAGCACATGAAAAGCGGCAAAATGTTGACAATGATGCCCTTGGCCAAAAAGGGCGTATGCGTTTTTTCCTGAATATATTCAGGAAAAAACGCATACGCCCTTTTAGGCCAACCAAGCAACCTGGAAAGGCAAATCAGCGCTACAAAGAAGTCTCGCTTCCCATCGGTCAAAAGGGCTATGCTGATAAATGTGTCAAAACCAGAAATGCAGGACAGGCCATGGAGAAATGGGAGCCTTGCTACACTGATGGGCGGGATGTAAATTGCCAACAGCCACTCTGGAGAAGTGTACGGTGTGTCCAGAAACATCTAAAAAACACAGCTTAGAGAGCATAGGGCACTTCCACTCATGGGGGTATAAATTGGGAAAATGAAAAATCAGCAAGACACAAGCACCCCAAAGTTTAGGGCTGCTCTGTTGACAAGGACCTCCACTTCATTCCACCTTCAATATCCCAGGAAAGAGAAAAATGGATAAAGAAGTTGTGGTCCTTATGTACAATGGAATATCACTCAGCCATGAAATCAATGTCATAAGGCTAGTAGCAGCATGATGAGTGGATTTAGGTACGACGATTCTAAGTGAAATAAGTCACACAGAAAAGGACACTTCTCATAAGGTACCACTTTTAGAGGGAATGTAAAAACCGTTACACTTGAACTGAATTACAAAACAGAACAGAGTCACACATGCAGAAAACAGACTATGGCTGCTTAACGGGAAAGGTGAGGTGGGGTGATACATAAAACAAGGGTATCAAATTAGCTCAGATACCGTTCCATAAACCCAATATGTTGTAGACAAGACCTACTCCTTGCTCAGAGAACTGGACTCAACACGCCCTATTCACCGCACAAGAATATACCTGACTAGTAATAATCTTAAAACCTATGTATTGATATCTCTCTGTTAGTGTGTCAAGTGGGTGTAAAGCGGCATAAACACAGCAGTGAAAAGCAGCTAAACCCCATTATCAAAATAAATTACTTTGAAACACCCATGAAACAAAGACAGTGAAAGAGAGAGAAATTCTTACACAATGCGTTCAGGGGCTGTGATGCAACCTGGATTGACCATATCTAGACCCACAGCTGGATGAGACATAAGGGTGGACACTCTTGGGGCTGAGAGGTTTGGTGAGGTTGGGTGAGCAAACACAGACCCTTTAAAGTAATACTGCGTGGTACCCATCGCATGGGTCCCAAATCTCCAGCTTCAAGGGCATCTTCCTACATCGAAAACATGCATGAGAAACCCAGAAGATAGTACACCGTGTGATGGGGAAAGGTTTCTAAAACGCACCTCATTTCTCATCTCCTTGTGCCCGGGTTCGCCATTCCAGCCGCTTTACTAGCAATCTCCCTACTTGGAGCATCAGCACCTTTAACCTCCTGTTCCGTACAGGTTGCAATTTGTCCTGAGGATGAACGGGAAGACGGGGAACCAACGAGAGACTAGCTCTTGGTGTTGGGACAGGCACAGGTCACTCTATTTTCCCATCAGGAAGAAGAATTAACCACAGGCTCAGCCTGCCCCCCGGAACCAGAACAGGGCATGAAGCCATCCTGCGCTTTTGCGGCCAGCTCCCAAAAAAGCGAGTTGTAAAATGGAGGTTCAGGGCACTGCAATTCACAAACCTGCAGAGTTATAAATGATAACTCTCGTCCACAAATATATTGAGGGAAGGCAAAGAAGAGGATTTGAAATCAAGGCAGAATTGCAGGAAACAGATTTCAGGAGGTAGATTCGAATCGCCTTTAAAGCACATGAAAAGCGGCAAAATGTTGACAATGATGCCCTTGGCCAAAAAGGGCGTATGCGTTTTTTCCTGAATATATTCAGGAAAAAACGCATAGCCCTTTTTGGCCAACCAAGCAACCTGGAAAGGCAAATCAGCGCTACAAAGAAGTCTCGCTTCCCATCGGTCAAAAGGGCCATGCTGAAAAAAGTGTCAAAACCAGAAATGCAGGACAGGCCATGGAGAAATGAGAGCCTTGCTACACTGATGGGAGGGATGTAAACTGCCAACAGCCACTCTGGAGAAGTGTACGGTGTGTCCTGAAACATCTGAAAAACACAGCTTAGAGAGCATAGGGCACTTCCACTCATGGGGGTATAAATTTGGAAAATTAAAAATCAGCAAGACACAAGCACCCCAAAGTTTAGGGCTGCTCTGTTGACAAGGACCTCCACTTCATTCCACCTTAAATGTCCAACGAAAGAGAAAAATGGATAAAGAAGTTGTGGTCCTTATGTACAATGGAATATCACTCAGCCATGAAATCAATGTCATAAGGTTAGTAGCAGCATGATGAGTGGATTTAGGTACGACGATTCTCAGTGAAATAAGTCACACAGAAAAGGACACTTCCCATAAGGTATCACTGATAGAGGGAATGTAAAAAGCGTTACACTTGAACTGAATTACAAAACAGAACAGAGTCACACATGCAGAAAACACACTATGGCTGCTTAACGGGAAAGGTGAGGTGGGGTGATACATAAAACAAGGGTATCAAATTAGCTCAGATACCGTTCCATAAACCCAATATGTAGTAGACAAGACCTACTCCTTGCTCAGAGAACTGGACTCAACACGCCCTATTCACCGCACAAGAATATATCTGACTAGTAATAATCTTAAAACCTATGTATTGATATCTCTCTGTTAGTGTGTCAAATGGGTGTAAAGCGGCATAAACACAGCAGTGAAAAGCAGCTAAACCCCATTATGAAAATAAATTACTTTGAAAAACCCATGAAACAACGACAGTGAAAGAGAGAGAAATTCTTACACAATGCGTTCAGGGGCTGTGATGCAACCTGGATTGACCATATCTAGACCCACAGCTGGATGAGACATAAGGGTGGACACTCTTGGGGCTGAGAGGTTTGGTGAGGTTGGGTGAGCAAACGCAGACCCTTTAAAGTAATACTGCGTGGTACCCATCGCATGGGTCCCAAATCTCCAGCTTCAAGGGCATCTTCCTACATCGAAAACATGCATGAGAAACCCAGAAGATAGTACACCGTGTGATGGGGAAAGGTTTCTAAAACGCACCTCATTTCTCATCTCCTTGTGCCCGGGTTCGCCATTCCAGCCGCTTTACTAGCAATCTCCCTACTTGGAGCATCAGCACCTTTAACCTCCTGTTCCGTACAGGTTGCAATTTGTCCTGAGGATGAACGGGAAGACGGGGAACCAACGAGAGACTAGTTCTTGGTGTTGGGACAGGCACAGGTCTCTCTATTTTCCCATCAGGAAGAAGAATTAACCACAGGCTCAGCCTGCCCCCCGGAAGCAGAACAGGGCCTGAAGCCATCCTGCGCTTTTGCGGCCAGCTCCCAAAAAAGCGAGTTGTAAAATGGAGGTTCAGGGCACTGCAATTCACAAACCTGCAGAGTTATAAATGATAACTCTCGTCCACAAATATATTGAGGGAAGGCAAAGAAGAGGATTTGAAATCAAGGCAGAATTGCAGGAAACAGATTTCAGGAGGTAGATTCAAATCGCCTTTAAAGCACATGAAAAGCAGCAAAATGTTGACAATGATGCCCTTGGCCAAAAAGGGCGTATGCGTTTTTTCCTGAATATATTCAGGAAAAAACGCATACGCCCTTTTTGGCCAACCAAGCAACCTGGAAAGGCAAATCAGCGCTACAAAGAAGTCTCGCTTCCCATCAGTCAAAAGGGCCATGCTGAAAAAAGTGTCAAAACCAGAAATGCAGGACAGGCCATGGAGAAATGAGAGCCTTGCTACACTGATGGGCGGGATGTAAATTGCCAACAGCCACTCTGGAGAAGTGTACGGTGTGTCCTGAAACATGTGAAAAACACAGCTTAGAGAGCATAGGGCACTTCCACTCATGGGGGTATAAATTGGGAAAATGAAAAATCAGCAAGACACAAGCACCCCAAAGTTTAGGGCTGCTCTGTTGACAAGGACCTCCACTTCATTCCACCTTTAATATCCAAGGAAAGAGAAAAATGGATAAAGAAGTTGTGGTCCTTATGTACAATGGAATATCACTCAGCCATGAAATCAATGTCATAAGGTTAGTAGCAGCATGATGAGTGGATTTAGGTACGACGATTCTAAGTGAAATAAGTCACACAGAAAAGGACACTTCTCATAAGGTACCACTTTTAGAGGGAATGTAAAAACCGTTACACTTGAACTGAATTACAAAACAGAACAGAGTCACACATGCAGAAAACAGACTATGGCTGCTTAACGGGAAAGGTGAGGTGGGGTGATACATAAAACAAGGGTATCAAATTAGCTCAGATACCGTTCCATAAACCCAATATGTTGTAGACAAGACCTACTCCTTGCTCAGAGAACTGGACTCAACACGCCCTATTCACCGCACAAGAATATACCTGACTAGTAATAATCTTAAAACCTATGTATTGATATCTCTCTGTTAGTGTGTCAAGTGGGTGTAAAGCGGCATAAACACAGCAGTGAAAAGCAGCTAAACCCCATTATCAAAATAAATTACTTTGAAACACCCATGAAACAAAGACAGTGAAAGAGAGAGAAATTCTTACACAATGCGTTCAGGGGCTGTGATGCAACCTGGATTGACCATATCTAGACCCACAGCTGGATGAGACATAAGGGTGGACACTCTTGGGGCTGAGAGGTTTGGTGAGGTTGGGTGAGCAAACGCAGACCCTTTAAAGTAATACTGCGTGGTACCCATCGCATGTGTCCCAAATCTCCAGCTTCAAGGGCATCTTCCTACATCGAAAACATGCATGAGAAACCCAGAAGATAGTACACCGTGTGATGGGGAAAGGTTTCTAAAACGCACCTCATTTCTCATCTCCTTGTGCCCGGGTTCGCCATTCCAGCCGCTTTACTAGCAATCTCCCTACTTGGAGCATCAGCACCTTTAACCTCCTGTTCCGTACAGGTTGCAATTTGTCCTGAGGATGAACGGGAAGACGGGGAACCAACGAGAGACTAGCTCTTGGTGTTGGGACAGGCACAGGTCACTCTATTTTCCCATCAGGAAGAAGAATTAACCACAGGCTCAGCCTGCCCCCCGGAACCAGAACAGGGCATGAAGCCATCCTGCGCTTTTGCGGCCAGCTCCCAAAAAAGCGAGTTGTAAAATGGAGGTTCAGGGCACTGCAATTCACAAACCTGCAGAGTTATAAATGATAACTCTCGTCCACAAATATATTGAGGGAAGGCAAAGAAGAGGATTTGAAATCAAGGCAGAATTGCAGGAAACAGATTTCAGGAGGTAGATTCGAATCGCCTTTAAAGCACATGAAAAGCGGCAAAATGTTGACAATGATGCCCTTGGCCAAAAAGGGCGTATGCGTTTTTTCCTGAATATATTCAGGAAAAAACGCATACGCCCTTTTTGGCCAACCAAGCAACCTGGAAAGGCAAATCAGCGCTACAAAGAAGTCTCGCTTCCCATCGGTCAAAAGGGCCATGCTGAAAAAAGTGTCAAAACCAGAAATGCAGGACAGGCCATGGAGAAATGAGAGCCTTGCTACACTGATGGGAGGGATGTAAACTGCCAACAGCCACTCTGGAGAAGTGTACGGTGTGTCCTGAAACATCTGAAAAACACAGCTTAGAGAGCATAGGGCACTTCCACTCATGGGGGTATAAATTTGGAAAATTAAAAATCAGCAAGACACAAGCACCCCAAAGTTTAGGGCTGCTCTGTTGACAAGGACCTCCACTTCATTCCATCTTAAATGTCCAACGAAAGAGAAAAATGGATAAAGAAGTTGTGGTCCTTATGTACAATGGAATATCACTCAACCATGAAATCAATGTCATAAGGTTAGTAGCAGCATGATGAGTGGATTTAGGTACGACGATTCTAAGTGAAATAAGTCACACAGAAAAGGACAATTCTCATAAGGTATCACTTTTAGAGGGAATGTAAAAACCGTTACACTTGAACTGAATTACAAAACAGAACAGAGTCACACATGCAGAAAACACACTATGGCTGCTTAACGGGAAAGGTGAGGTGGGGTGATACATAAAACAAGGGTATCAAATTAGCTCAGATACCGTTCCATAAACCCAATATGTAGTAGACAAGACCTACTCCTTGCTCAGAGAACTGGACTCAACACGCCCTATTCACCGCACAAGAATATACCTGACTAGTAATAATCTTAAAACCTATGTATTGATATCTCTCTGTTAGTGTGTCAAGTGGGTGTAAAGCGGCATAAACACAGCAGTGAAAAGCAGCTAAACCCCATTATCAAAATAAATTACTTTGAAACACCCATGAAACAAAGACAGTGAAAGAGAGAGAAATTCTTACACAATGCGTTCAGGGGCTGTGATGCAACCTGGATTGACCATATCTAGACCCACAGCTGGATGAGACATAAGGGTGGACACTCTTGGGGCTGAGAGGTTTGGTGAGGTTGGGTGAGCAAACGCAGACCCTTTAAAGTAATACTGCGTGGTACCCATCGCATGGGTCCCAAATCTCCAGCTTCAAGGGCATCTTCCTACATCGAAAACATGCATGAGAAACCCAGAAGATAGTACACCGTGTGATGGGGAAAGGTTTCTAAAACGCACCTCATTTCTCATCTCCTTGTGCCCGGGTTCGCCATTCCAGCCGCTTTACTAGCAATCTCCCTACTTGGAGCATCAGCACCTTTAACCTCCTGTTCCGTACAGGTTGCAATTTGTCCTGAGGATGAACGGGAAGACGGGGAACCAACGAGAGACTAGCTCTTGGTGTTGGGACAGGCACAGGTCACTCTATTTTCCCATCAGGAAGAAGAATTAACCACAGGCTCAGCCTGCCCCCCGGAACCAGAACAGGGCATGAAGCCATCCTGCGCTTTTGCGGCCAGCTCCCAAAAAAGCGAGTTGTAAAATGGAGGTTCAGGGCACTGCAATTCACAAACCTGCAGAGTTATAAATGATAACTCTCGTCCACAAATATATTGAGGGAAGGCAAAGAAGAGGATTTGAAATCAAGGCAGAATTGCAGGAAACAGATTTCAGGAGGTAGATTCGAATCGCCTTTAAAGCACATGAAAAGCGGCAAAATGTTGACAATGATGCCCTTGGCCAAAAAGGGCGTATGCGTTTTTTCCTGAATATATTCAGGAAAAAACGCATACGCCCTTTTTGGCCAACCAAGCAACCTGGAAAGGCAAATCAGCGCTACAAAGAAGTCTCGCTTCCCATCGGTCAAAAGGGCCATGCTGAAAAAAGTGTCAAAACCAGAAATGCAGGACAGGCCATGGAGAAATGAGAGCCTTGCTACACTGATGGGAGGGATGTAAACTGCCAACAGCCACTCTGGAGAAGTGTACGGTGTGTCCTGAAACATCTGAAAAACACAGCTTAGAGAGCATAGGGCACTTCCACTCATGGGGGTATAAATTTGGAAAATTAAAAATCAGCAAGACACAAGCACCCCAAAGTTTAGGGCTGCTCTGTTGACAAGGACCTCCACTTCATTCCACCTTAAATGTCCAACGAAAGAGAAAAATGGATAAAGAAGTTGTGGTCCTTATGTACAATGGAATATCACTCAGCCATGAAATCAATGTCATAAGGTTAGTAGCAGCATGATGAGTGGATTTAGGTACGACGATTCTAAGTGAAATAAGTCACACAGAAAAGGACACTTCTCATAAGGTACCACTTTTAGAGGGAATGTAAAAACCGTTACACTTGAACTGAATTACAAAACAGAACAGAGTCACACATGCAGAAAACAGACTATGGCTGCTTAACGGGAAAGGTGAGGTGGGGTGATACATAAAACAAGGGTATCAAATTAGCTCAGATACCGTTCCATAAACCCAATATGTTGTAGACAAGACCTACTCCTTGCTCAGAGAACTGGACTCAACACGCCCTATTCACCGCACAAGAATATACCTGACTAGTAATAATCTTAAAACCTATGTATTGATATCTCTCTGTTAGTGTGTCAAGTGGGTGTAAAGCGGCATAAACACAGCAGTGAAAAGCAGCTAAACCCCATTATCAAAATAAATTACTTTGAAACACCCATGAAACAAAGACAGTGAAAGAGAGAGAAATTCTTACACAATGCGTTCAGGGGCTGTGATGCAACCTGGATTGACCATATCTAGACCCACAGCTGGATGAGACATAAGGGTGGACACTCTTGGGGCTGAGAGGTTTGGTGAGGTTGGGTGAGCAAACGCAGACCCTTTAAAGTAATACTGCGTGGTACCCATCGCATGGTTCCCAAATCTCCAGCTTCAAGGGCATCTTCCTACATCGAAAACATGCATGAGAAACCCAGAAGATGGTACACCGTGTGATAGGGAAAGGTTTCTAAAATGCACCTCATTTCTCATCTCCTTGTGCCCGGGTTCGCCATTCCAGCCGCTTTACTAGCAATCTCCCTACTTGGAGCATCAGCACCTTTAACCTCCTGTTCTGTACAGGTTGCAATTTGTCCTGAGGATTTACGGGAAGACGGGGAACCAACGAGAGACAAGCTCTTGGTGTCGGGACAGGCACAGGTCACTCTATTTTCCCATCAGGAAGAAGAATTAACCACAGGCTCAGCCTGCCCCCCGGAACCAGAACAGGGCCTGAAGCCATCCTGCGCTTTTGCGGCCAGCTCCCAAAAAAGCGAGTTGTAAAATGGAGGTTCAGGGCACTGCAATTCACAAACCTGCAGAGTTATAAATGATAACTCTCGTCCACAAATATATTGAGGGAAGGCAAAGAAGAGGATTTGAAATCAAGGCAGAATTGCACGAAACAGATTTCAGGAGGTAGATACGAATCGCCTTTAAAGCACATGAAAAGCGGCAAAACGTTGACAATGATGCCCTTGGCCAAAAAGGGCGTATGCGTTTTTTCCTGAATATATTCAGGAAAAAACGCATACGCCCTTTTTGGCCAACCAAGCAACCTGGAAAGGCAAATCAGCGCTACAGAGAAGTCTCGCTTCCCATCGGTCAAAAGGGCCATGCTGAAAAAAGTGTCAAAACCAGAAATGCAGGACAGGCCATGGAGAAATGGGAGCCTTGCTACACTGATGGGCGGGATGTAAATTGCCAACAGCCACTCTGGAGAAGTGTACGGTGTGTCCTGAAACATCTGAAAAACACAGCTTAGAGAGCATAGGGCACTTCCACTCATGGGGGTATAAATTGGGAAAATTAAAAATCAGCAAGACACAAGCACCCCAAAGTTGAGGGCTGCTCTGTTGACAAGGACCTCCACTTCATTCCACCTTCAATATCCCAGGAAAGAGAAAAATGGATAAAGAAGTTGTGGTCCTTATGTACAATGGAATATCACTCAGCCATGAAATCAATGTCATAAGGTTAGTAGCAGCATGATGAGTGGATTTAGGTACGACGATTCTAAGTGAAATAAGTCACACAGAAAAGGACACTTCTCATAAGGTATCACTGATAGAGGGAATGTAAAAACCGTTACACTTGAACTGAATTACAAAACAGAACAGAGTCACACATGCAGAAAACACACTATGGCTGCTTAACGGGAAAGGTGAGGTGGGGTGATACATAAAACAAGGGTATCAAATTAGCTCAGATACCGTTCCATAAACCCAATATGTAGTAGACAAGACCTACTCCTTGCTCAGAGAACTGGACTCAACACGCCCTATTCACCGCACAAGAATATATCTGACTAGTAATAATCTTAAAACCTATGTATTGATATCTCTCTGTTAGTGTGTCAAGTGGGTGTAAAGCGGCATAAACACAGCCGTGAAAAGCAGCTAAACCGCATTATGAAAATAAATTACTTTGAAAAACCCATGAAACAACGACAGTGAAAGAGATAGAAATTCTTACACAATGCGTTCAGGGGCTGTGATGCAACCTGGATTGACCATATCTAGACCCACAGCTGGATGAGACATAAGGGTGGACACTCTTGGGGCTGAGAGGTTTGGTGAGGTTGGGTGAGCAAACTCAGACCCTTTAAAGTAATACTTCGTGGTACCCATCGCATGGGTCCCAAATCTCCAGCTTCAAGGGCATCTTCCTACATCGAAAACATGCATGAGAAACCCAGAAGATAGTACACCGTGTGATGGGGAAAGTTTTCTAAAACGCACCTCATTTCTCATCTCCTTGTGCCCGGGTTCGCCATTCCAGCCGCTTTACTAGCAATCTCCCTACTTGGAGCATCAGCACCTTTAACCTCCTGTTCCGTACAGGTTGCAATTTGTCCTGAGGATGAACGGGAAGACGGGGAACCAACGAGAGACTAGCTCTTGGTGTCGGGACAGGCACAGGTCACTCTATTTTCCCATCAGGAAGAAGAATTAACCACAGGCTCAGCCTGCCCCCCGGAACCAGAACAGGGCCTGAAGCCATCCTGCGCTTTTGCGGCCAGCTCCCAAAAAAGCGAGTTGTAAAATGGAGGTTCAGGGCACTGCAATTCACAAACCTGCAGAGTTATAAATGATAACTCTCGTCCACAAATATATTGAGGGAAGGCAAAGAAGAGGATTTGAAATCAAGGCAGAATTGCAGGAAACAGATTTCAGGAGGTAGATTCGAATCGCCTTTAAAGCACATGAAAAGCGGCAAAATGTTGACAATGATGCCCTTGGCCAAAAAGGGCGTATGCGTTTTTTCCTGAATATATTCAGGAAAAAACGCATACGCCCTTTTAGGCCAACCAAGCAACCTGGAAAGGCAAATCAGCGCTACAAAGAAGTCTCGCTTCCCATCGGTCAAAAGGGCTATGCTGATAAATGTGTCAAAACCAGAAATGCAGGACAGGCCATGGAGAAATGGGAGCCTTGCTACACTGATGGGCGGGATGTAAATTGCCAACAGCCACTCTGGAGAAGTGTACGGTGTGTCCAGAAACATCTAAAAAACACAGCTTAGAGAGCATAGGGCACTTCCACTCATGGGGGTATAAATTGGGAAAATGAAAAATCAGCAAGACACAAGCACCCCAAAGTTTAGGGCTGCTCTGTTGACAAGGACCTCCACTTCATTCCACCTTCAATATCCCAGGAAAGAGAAAAGTGGATAAAGAAGTTGTGGTCCTTATGTACAATGGAATATCACTCAGCCATGAAATCAATGTCATAAGGTTAGTAGCAGCATGATGAGTGGATTTAGGTACGACGATTCTAAGTGAAATAAGTCACACAGAAAAGGACACTTCTCATAAGGTATCACTGATAGAGGGAATGTAAAAACCGTTACACTTGAACTGAATTACAAAACAGAACAGAGTCACACATGCAGAAAACACACTATGGCTGCTTAACGGGAAAGGTGAGGTGGGGTGATACATAAAACAAGGGTATCAAATTAGCTCAGATACCGTTCCATAAACCCAATATGTAGTAGACAAGACCTACTCCTTGCTCAGAGAACTGGACTCAACACGCCCTATTCACCGCACAAGAATATATCTGACTAGTAATAATCTTAAAACCTATGTATTGATATCTCTCTGTTAGTGTGTCAAGTGGGTGTAAAGCGGCATAAACACAGCCGTGAAAAGCAGCTAAACCGCATTATGAAAATAAATTACTTTGAAAAACCCATGAAACAACGACAGTGAAAGAGATAGAAATTCTTACACAATGCGTTCAGGGGCTGTGATGCAACCTGGATTGACCATATCTAGACCCACAGCTGGATGAGACATAAGGGTGGACACTCTTGGGGCTGAGAGGTTTGGTGAGGTTGGGTGAGCAAACGCAGACCCTTTAAAGTAATACTGCGTGGTACCCATCGCATGGGTCCCAAATCTCCAGCTTCAAGGGCATCTTCCTACATCGAAAACATGCATGAGAAACCCAGAAGATAGTACACCGTGTGATGGGGAAAGGTTTCTAAAACGCACCTCATTTCTCATCTCCTTGTGCCCGGGTTCGCCATTCCAGCCGCTTTACTAGCAATCTCCCTACTTGGAGCATCAGCACCTTTAACCTCCTGTTCCGTACAGGTTGCAATTTGTCCTGAGGATGAACGGGAAGACGGGGAACCAACGAGAGACTAGCTCTTGGTGTTGGGACAGGCACAGGTCACTCTATTTTCCAATCAGGAAGAAGAATTAACCACAGGCTCAGCCTGCCCCCCGGAACCAGAACAGGGCATGAAGCCATCCTGCGCTTTTGCAGCCAGCTCCCAAAAAAGCGAGTTGTAAAATGGAGGTTCAGGGCACTGCAATTCACAAACCTGCAGAGTTATAAATGATAACTCTCGTCCACAAATATATTGAGGGAAGGCAAAGAAGAGGATTTGAAATCAAGGCAGAATTGCAGGAAACAGATTTCAGGAGGTAGATTCGAATCGCCTTTAAAGCACATGAAAAGCGGCAAAATGTTGACAATGATGCCCTTGGCCAAAAAGGGCGTATGCGTTTTTTCCTGAATATATTCAGGAAAAAACGCATACGCCCTTTTTGGCCAACCAAGCAACCTGGAAAGGCAAATCAGCGCTACAAAGAAGTCTCGCTTCCCATCGGTCAAAAGGGCCATGCTGAAAAAAGTGTCAAAACCAGAAATGCAGGACAGGCCATGGAGAAATGAGAGCCTTGCTACACTGATGGGAGGGATGTAAACTGCCAACAGCCACTCTGGAGAAGTGTACGGTGTGTCCTGAAACATCTGAAAAACACAGCTTAGAGAGCATAGGGCACTTCCACTCATGGGGGTATAAATTTGGAAAATTAAAAATCAGCAAGACACAAGCACCCCAAAGTTTAGGGCTGCTCTGTTGACAAGGACCTCCACTTCATTCCACCTTAAATGTCCAACGAAAGAGAAAAATGGATAAAGAAGTTGTGGTCCTTATGTACAATGGAATATCACTCAACCATGAAATCAATGTCATAAGGTTAGTAGCAGCATGATGAGTGGATTTAGGTACGACGATTCTAAGTGAAATAAGTCACACAGAAAAGGACAATTCTCATAAGGTATCACTTTTAGAGGGAATGTAAAAACCGTTACACTTGAACTGAATTACAAAACAGAACAGAGTCACACATGCAGAAAACACACTATGGCTGCTTAACGGGAAAGGTGAGGTGGGGTGATACATAAAACAAGGGTATCAAATTAGCTCAGATACCGTTCCATAAACCCAATATGTAGTAGACAAGACCTACTCCTTGCTCAGAGAACTGGACTCAACACGCCCTATTCACCGCACAAGAATATATCTGACTAGTAATAATCTTAAAACCTATGTATTGATATCTCTCTGTTAGTGTGTCAAGTGGGTGTAAAGCGGCATAAACACAGCCGTGAAAAGCAGCTAAACCGCATTATGAAAATAAATTACTTTGAAAAACCCATGAAACAACGACAGTGAAAGAGAGAGAAATTCGTACACAATGCGTTCAGGGGCTGTGATGCAACCTGGATTGACCATATCTAGACCCACAGCTGGATGAGACATAAGGGTGGACACTCTTGGGGCTGAGAGGTTTGGTGAGGTTGGGTGAGCAAACGCAGACCCTTTAAAGTAATACTGCGTGGTACCCATCGCATGGTTCCCAAATCTCCAGCTTCAAGGGCATCTTCCTACATCGAAAACATGCATGAGAAACCCAGAAGATGGTACACCGTGTGATAGGGAAAGGTTTCTAAAATGCACCTCATTTCTCATCTCCTTGTGCCCGGGTTCGCCATTCCAGCCGCTTTACTAGCAATCTCCCTACTTGGAGCATCAGCACCTTTAACCTCCTGTTCTGTACAGGTTGCAATTTGTCCTGAGGATTTACGGGAAGACGGGGAACCAACGAGAGACAAGCTCTTGGTGTCGGGACAGGCACAGGTCACTCTATTTTCCCATCAGGAAGAAGAATTAACCACAGGCTCAGCCTGCCCCCCGGAACCAGAACAGGGCCTGAAGCCATCCTGCGCTTTTGCGGCCAGCTCCCAAAAAAGCGAGTTGTAAAATGGAGGTTCAGGGCACTGCAATTCACAAACCTGCAGAGTTATAAATGATAACTCTCGTCCACAAATATATTGAGGGAAGGCAAAGAAGAGGATTTGAAATCAAGGCAGAATTGCACGAAACAGATTTCAGGAGGTAGATACGAATCGCCTTTAAAGCACATGAAAAGCGGCAAAACGTTGACAATGATGCCCTTGGCCAAAAAGGGCGTATGCGTTTTTTCCTGAATATATTCAGGAAAAAACGCATACGCCCTTTTTGGCCAACCAAGCAACCTGGAAAGGCAAATCAGCGCTACAGAGAAGTCTCGCTTCCCATCGGTCAAAAGGGCCATGCTGAAAAAAGTGTCAAAACCAGAAATGCAGGACAGGCCATGGAGAAATGGGAGCCTTGCTACACTGATGGGCGGGATGTAAATTGCCAACAGCCACTCTGGAGAAGTGTACGGTGTGTCCTGAAACATCTGAAAAACACAGCTTAGAGAGCATAGGGCACTTCCACTCATGGGGGTATAAATTGGGAAAATTAAAAATCAGCAAGACACAAGCACCCCAAAGTTGAGGGCTGCTCTGTTGACAAGGACCTCCACTTCATTCCACCTTCAATATCCCAGGAAAGAGAAAAATGGATAAAGAAGTTGTGGTCCTTATGTACAATGGAATATCACTCAGCCATGAAATCAATGTCATAAGGTTAGTAGCAGCATGATGAGTGGATTTAGGTACGACGATTCTAAGTGAAATAAGTCACACAGAAAAGGACACTTCTCATAAGGTATCACTGATAGAGGGAATGTAAAAACCGTTACACTTGAACTGAATTACAAAACAGAACAGAGTCACACATGCAGAAAACACACTATGGCTGCTTAACGGGAAAGGTGAGGTGGGGTGATACATAAAACAAGGGTATCAAATTAGCTCAGATACCGTTCCATAAACCCAATATGTAGTAGACAAGACCTACTCCTTGCTCAGAGAACTGGACTCAACACGCCCTATTCACCGCACAAGAATATATCTGACTAGTAATAATCTTAAAACCTATGTATTGATATCTCTCTGTTAGTGTGTCAAGTGGGTGTAAAGCGGCATAAACACAGCCGTGAAAAGCAGCTAAACCGCATTATGAAAATAAATTACTTTGAAAAACCCATGAAACAACGACAGTGAAAGAGATAGAAATTCTTACACAATGCGTTCAGGGGCTGTGATGCAACCTGGATTGACCATATCTAGACCCACAGCTGGATGAGACATAAGGGTGGACACTCTTGGGGCTGAGAGGTTTGGTGAGGTTGGGTGAGCAAACTCAGACCCTTTAAAGTAATACTTCGTGGTACCCATCGCATGGGTCCCAAATCTCCAGCTTCAAGGGCATCTTCCTACATCGAAAACATGCATGAGAAACCCAGAAGATAGTACACCGTGTGATGGGGAAAGTTTTCTAAAACGCACCTCATTTCTCATCTCCTTGTGCCCGGGTTCGCCATTCCAGCCGCTTTACTAGCAATCTCCCTACTTGGAGCATCAGCACCTTTAACCTCCTGTTCCGTACAGGTTGCAATTTGTCCTGAGGATGAACGGGAAGACGGGGAACCAACGAGAGACTAGCTCTTGGTGTTGGGACAGGCACAGGTCACTCTATTTTCCCATCAGGAAGAAGAATTAACCACAGGCTCAGCCTGCCCCCCGGAACCAGAACAGGGCCTGAAGCCATCCTGCGCTTTTGCGGCCAGCTCCCAAAAAAGCGAGTTGTAAAATGGAGGTTCAGGGCACTGCAATTCACAAACCTGCAGAGTTATAAATGATAACTCTCGTCCACAAATATATTGAGGGAAGGCAAAGAAGAGGATTTGAAATCAAGGCAGAATTGCAGGAAACAGATTTCAGGAGGTAGATTCGAATCGCCTTTAAAGCACATGAAAAGCGGCAAAATGTTGACAATGATGCCCTTGGCCAAAAAGGGCGTATGCGTTTTTTCCTGAATATATTCAGGAAAAAACGCATACGCCCTTTTAGGCCAACCAAGCAACCTGGAAAGGCAAATCAGCGCTACAAAGAAGTCTCGCTTCCCATCGGTCAAAAGGGCTATGCTGATAAATGTGTCAAAACCAGAAATGCAGGACAGGCCATGGAGAAATGGGAGCCTTGCTACACTGATGGGCGGGATGTAAATTGCCAACAGCCACTCTGGAGAAGTGTACGGTGTGTCCAGAAACATCTAAAAAACACAGCTTAGAGAGCATAGGGCACTTCCACTCATGGGGGTATAAATTGGGAAAATGAAAAATCAGCAAGACACAAGCACCCCAAAGTTTAGGGCTGCTCTGTTGACAAGGACCTCCACTTCATTCCACCTTCAATATCCCAGGAAAGAGAAAAATGGATAAAGAAGTTGTGGTCCTTATGTACAATGGAATATCACTCAGCCATGAAATCAATGTCATAAGGCTAGTAGCAGCATGATGAGTGGATTTAGGTACGACGATTCTAAGTGAAATAAGTCACACAGAAAAGGACACTTCTCATAAGGTACCACTTTTAGAGGGAATGTAAAAACCGTTACACTTGAACTGAATTACAAAACAGAACAGAGTCACACATGCAGAAAACAGACTATGGCTGCTTAACGGGAAAGGTGAGGTGGGGTGATACATAAAACAAGGGTATCAAATTAGCTCAGATACCGTTCCATAAACCCAATATGTTGTAGACAAGACCTACTCCTTGCTCAGAGAACTGGACTCAACACGCCCTATTCACCGCACAAGAATATACCTGACTAGTAATAATCTTAAAACCTATGTATTGATATCTCTCTGTTAGTGTGTCAAGTGGGTGTAAAGCGGCATAAACACAGCAGTGAAAAGCAGCTAAACCCCATTATCAAAATAAATTACTTTGAAACACCCATGAAACAAAGACAGTGAAAGAGAGAGAAATTCTTACACAATGCGTTCAGGGGCTGTGATGCAACCTGGATTGACCATATCTAGACCCACAGCTGGATGAGACATAAGGGTGGACACTCTTGGGGCTGAGAGGTTTGGTGAGGTTGGGTGAGCAAACGCAGACCCTTTAAAGTAATACTGCGTGGTACCCATCGCATGGGTCCCAAATCTCCAGCTTCAAGGGCATCTTCCTACATCGAAAACATGCATGAGAAACCCAGAAGATAGTACACCGTGTGATGGGGAAAGGTTTCTAAAACGCACCTCATTTCTCATCTCCTTGTGCCCGGGTTCGCCATTCCAGCCGCTTTACTAGCAATCTCCCTACTTGGAGCATCAGCACCTTTAACCTCCTGTTCCGTACAGGTTGCAATTTGTCCTGAGGATGAACGGGAAGACGGGGAACCAACGAGAGACTAGCTCTTGGTGTTGGGACAGGCACAGGTCACTCTATTTTCCCATCAGGAAGAAGAATTAACCACAGGCTCAGCCTGCCCCCCGGAACCAGAACAGGGCATGAAGCCATCCTGCGCTTTTGCGGCCAGCTCCCAAAAAAGCGAGTTGTAAAATGGAGGTTCAGGGCACTGCAATTCACAAACCTGCAGAGTTATAAATGATAACTCTCGTCCACAAATATATTGAGGGAAGGCAAAGAAGAGGATTTGAAATCAAGGCAGAATTGCAGGAAACAGATTTCAGGAGGTAGATTCGAATCGCCTTTAAAGCACATGAAAAGCGGCAAAATGTTGACAATGATGCCCTTGGCCAAAAAGGGCGTATGCGTTTTTTCCTGAATATATTCAGGAAAAAACGCATAGCCCTTTTTGGCCAACCAAGCAACCTGGAAAGGCAAATCAGCGCTACAAAGAAGTCTCGCTTCCCATCGGTCAAAAGGGCCATGCTGAAAAAAGTGTCAAAACCAGAAATGCAGGACAGGCCATGGAGAAATGAGAGCCTTGCTACACTGATGGGAGGGATGTAAACTGCCAACAGCCACTCTGGAGAAGTGTACGGTGTGTCCTGAAACATCTGAAAAACACAGCTTAGAGAGCATAGGGCACTTCCACTCATGGGGGTATAAATTTGGAAAATTAAAAATCAGCAAGACACAAGCACCCCAAAGTTTAGGGCTGCTCTGTTGACAAGGACCTCCACTTCATTCCACCTTAAATGTCCAACGAAAGAGAAAAATGGATAAAGAAGTTGTGGTCCTTATGTACAATGGAATATCACTCAACCATGAAATCAATGTCATAAGGTTAGTAGCAGCATGATGAGTGGATTTAGGTACGACGATTCTAAGTGAAATAAGTCACACAGAAAAGGACAATTCTCATAAGGTATCACTTTTAGAGGGAATGTAAAAACCGTTACACTTGAACTGAATTACAAAACAGAACAGAGTCACACATGCAGAAAACACACTATGGCTGCTTAACGGGAAAGGTGAGGTGGGGTGATACATAAAACAAGGGTATCAAATTAGCTCAGATACCGTTCCATAAACCCAATATGTAGTAGACAAGACCTACTCCTTGCTCAGAGAACTGGACTCAACACGCCCTATTCACCGCACAAGAATATACCTGACTAGTAATAATCTTAAAACCTATGTATTGATATCTCTCTGTTAGTGTGTCAAGTGGGTGTAAAGCGGCATAAACACAGCAGTGAAAAGCAGCTAAACCCCATTATCAAAATAAATTACTTTGAAACACCCATGAAACAAAGACAGTGAAAGAGAGAGAAATTCTTACACAATGCGTTCAGGGGCTGTGATGCAACCTGGATTGACCATATCTAGACCCACAGCTGGATGAGACATAAGGGTGGACACTCTTGGGGCTGAGAGGTTTGGTGAGGTTGGGTGAGCAAACGCAGACCCTTTAAAGTAATACTGCGTGGTACCCATCGCATGGGTCCCAAATCTCCAGCTTCAAGGGCATCTTCCTACATCGAAAACATGCATGAGAAACCCAGAAGATAGTACACCGTGTGATGGGGAAAGGTTTCTAAAACGCACCTCATTTCTCATCTCCTTGTGCCCGGGTTCGCCATTCCAGCCGCTTTACTAGCAATCTCCCTACTTGGAGCATCAGCACCTTTAACCTCCTGTTCCGTACAGGTTGCAATTTGTCCTGAGGATGAACGGGAAGACGGGGAACCAACGAGAGACTAGCTCTTGGTGTTGGGACAGGCACAGGTCACTCTATTTTCCCATCAGGAAGAAGAATTAACCACAGGCTCAGCCTGCCCCCCGGAACCAGAACAGGGCATGAAGCCATCCTGCGCTTTTGCGGCCAGCTCCCAAAAAAGCGAGTTGTAAAATGGAGGTTCAGGGCACTGCAATTCACAAACCTGCAGAGTTATAAATGATAACTCTCGTCCACAAATATATTGAGGGAAGGCAAAGAAGAGGATTTGAAATCAAGGCAGAATTGCAGGAAACAGATTTCAGGAGGTAGATTCGAATCGCCTTTAAAGCACATGAAAAGCGGCAAAATGTTGACAATGATGCCCTTGGCCAAAAAGGGCGTATGCGTTTTTTCCTGAATATATTCAGGAAAAAACGCATAGCCCTTTTTGGCCAACCAAGCAACCTGGAAAGGCAAATCAGCGCTACAAAGAAGTCTCGCTTCCCATCGGTCAAAAGGGCCATGCTGAAAAAAGTGTCAAAACCAGAAATGCAGGACAGGCCATGGAGAAATGAGAGCCTTGCTACACTGATGGGAGGGATGTAAATTGCCAACAGCCACTCTGGAGAAGTGTACGGTGTGTCCAGAAACATCTAAAAAACACAGCTTAGAGAGCATAGGGCACTTCCACTCATGGGGGTATAAATTGGGAAAATGAAAAATCAGCAAGACACAAGCACCCCAAAGTTTAGGGCTGCTCTGTTGACAAGGACCTCCACTTCATTCCACCTTCAATATCCCAGGAAAGAGAAAAATGGATAAAGAAGTTGTGGTCCTTATGTACAATGGAATATCACTCAGCCATGAAATCAATGTCATAAGGCTAGTAGCAGCATGATGAGTGGATTTAGGTACGACGATTCTAAGTGAAATAAGTCACACAGAAAAGGACACTTCTCATAAGGTACCACTTTTAGAGGGAATGTAAAAACCGTTACACTTGAACTGAATTACAAAACAGAACAGAGTCACACATGCAGAAAACAGACTATGGCTGCTTAACGGGAAAGGTGAGGTGGGGTGATACATAAAACAAGGGTATCAAATTAGCTCAGATACCGTTCCATAAACCCAATATGTTGTAGACAAGACCTACTCCTTGCTCAGAGAACTGGACTCAACACGCCCTATTCACCGCACAAGAATATACCTGACTAGTAATAATCTTAAAACCTATGTATTGATATCTCTCTGTTAGTGTGTCAAGTGGGTGTAAAGCGGCATAAACACAGCAGTGAAAAGCAGCTAAACCCCATTATCAAAATAAATTACTTTGAAACACCCATGAAACAAAGACAGTGAAAGAGAGAGAAATTCTTACACAATGCGTTCAGGGGCTGTGATGCAACCTGGATTGACCATATCTAGACCCACAGCTGGATGAGACATAAGGGTGGACACTCTTGGGGCTGAGAGGTTTGGTGAGGTTGGGTGAGCAAACGCAGACCCTTTAAAGTAATACTGCGTGGTACCCATCGCATGGGTCCCAAATCTCCAGCTTCAAGGGCATCTTCCTACATCGAAAACATGCATGAGAAACCCAGAAGATAGTACACCGTGTGATGGGGAAAGGTTTCTAAAACGCACCTCATTTCTCATCTCCTTGTGCCCGGGTTCGCCATTCCAGCCGCTTTACTAGCAATCTCCCTACTTGGAGCATCAGCACCTTTAACCTCCTGTTCCGTACAGGTTGCAATTTGTCCTGAGGATGAACGGGAAGACGGGGAACCAACGAGAGACTAGCTCTTGGTGTTGGGACAGGCACAGGTCACTCTATTTTCCCATCAGGAAGAAGAATTAACCACAGGCTCAGCCTGCCCCCCGGAACCAGAACAGGGCATGAAGCCATCCTGCGCTTTTGCGGCCAGCTCCCAAAAAAGCGAGTTGTAAAATGGAGGTTCAGGGCACTGCAATTCACAAACCTGCAGAGTTATAAATGATAACTCTCGTCCACAAATATATTGAGGGAAGGCAAAGAAGAGGATTTGAAATCAAGGCAGAATTGCAGGAAACAGATTTCAGGAGGTAGATTCGAATCGCCTTTAAAGCACATGAAAAGCGGCAAAATGTTGACAATGATGCCCTTGGCCAAAAAGGGCGTATGCGTTTTTTCCTGAATATATTCAGGAAAAAACGCATAGCCCTTTTTGGCCAACCAAGCAACCTGGAAAGGCAAATCAGCGCTACAAAGAAGTCTCGCTTCCCATCGGTCAAAAGGGCCATGCTGAAAAAAGTGTCAAAACCAGAAATGCAGGACAGGCCATGGAGAAATGAGAGCCTTGCTACACTGATGGGAGGGATGTAAACTGCCAACAGCCACTCTGGAGAAGTGTACGGTGTGTCCTGAAACATCTGAAAAACACAGCTTAGAGAGCATAGGGCACTTCCACTCATGGGGGTATAAATTTGGAAAATTAAAAATCAGCAAGACACAAGCACCCCAAAGTTTAGGGCTGCTCTGTTGACAAGGACCTCCACTTCATTCCACCTTAAATGTCCAACGAAAGAGAAAAATGGATAAAGAAGTTGTGGTCCTTATGTACAATGGAATATCACTCAACCATGAAATCAATGTCATAAGGTTAGTAGCAGCATGATGAGTGGATTTAGGTACGACGATTCTAAGTGAAATAAGTCACACAGAAAAGGACAATTCTCATAAGGTATCACTTTTAGAGGGAATGTAAAAACCGTTACACTTGAACTGAATTACAAAACAGAACAGAGTCACACATGCAGAAAACACACTATGGCTGCTTAACGGGAAAGGTGAGGTGGGGTGATACATAAAACAAGGGTATCAAATTAGCTCAGATACCGTTCCATAAACCCAATATGTAGTAGACAAGACCTACTCCTTGCTCAGAGAACTGGACTCAACACGCCCTATTCACCGCACAAGAATATACCTGACTAGTAATAATCTTAAAACCTATGTATTGATATCTCTCTGTTAGTGTGTCAAGTGGGTGTAAAGCGGCATAAACACAGCAGTGAAAAGCAGCTAAACCCCATTATCAAAATAAATTACTTTGAAACACCCATGAAACAAAGACAGTGAAAGAGAGAGAAATTCTTACACAATGCGTTCAGGGGCTGTGATGCAACCTGGATTGACCATATCTAGACCCACAGCTGGATGAGACATAAGGGTGGACACTCTTGGGGCTGAGAGGTTTGGTGAGGTTGGGTGAGCAAACGCAGACCCTTTAAAGTAATACTGCGTGGTACCCATCGCATGGGTCCCAAATCTCCAGCTTCAAGGGCATCTTCCTACATCGAAAACATGCATGAGAAACCCAGAAGATAGTACACCGTGTGATGGGGAAAGGTTTCTAAAACGCACCTCATTTCTCATCTCCTTGTGCCCGGGTTCGCCATTCCAGCCGCTTTACTAGCAATCTCCCTACTTGGAGCATCAGCACCTTTAACCTCCTGTTCCGTACAGGTTGCAATTTGTCCTGAGGATGAACGGGAAGACGGGGAACCAACGAGAGACTAGCTCTTGGTGTTGGGACAGGCACAGGTCACTCTATTTTCCCATCAGGAAGAAGAATTAACCACAGGCTCAGCCTGCCCCCCGGAACCAGAACAGGGCATGAAGCCATCCTGCGCTTTTGCGGCCAGCTCCCAAAAAAGCGAGTTGTAAAATGGAGGTTCAGGGCACTGCAATTCACAAACCTGCAGAGTTATAAATGATAACTCTCGTCCACAAATATATTGAGGGAAGGCAAAGAAGAGGATTTGAAATCAAGGCAGAATTGCAGGAAACAGATTTCAGGAGGTAGATTCGAATCGCCTTTAAAGCACATGAAAAGCGGCAAAATGTTGACAATGATGCCCTTGGCCAAAAAGGGCGTATGCGTTTTTTCCTGAATATATTCAGGAAAAAACGCATAGCCCTTTTTGGCCAACCAAGCAACCTGGAAAGGCAAATCAGCGCTACAAAGAAGTCTCGCTTCCCATCGGTCAAAAGGGCCATGCTGAAAAAAGTGTCAAAACCAGAAATGCAGGACAGGCCATGGAGAAATGAGAGCCTTGCTACACTGATGGGAGGGATGTAAACTGCCAACAGCCACTCTGGAGAAGTGTACGGTGTGTCCTGAAACATCTGAAAAACACAGCTTAGAGAGCATAGGGCACTTCCACTCATGGGGGTATAAATTTGGAAAATTAAAAATCAGCAAGACACAAGCACCCCAAAGTTTAGGGCTGCTCTGTTGACAAGGACCTCCACTTCATTCCACCTTAAATGTCCAACGAAAGAGAAAAATGGATAAAGAAGTTGTGGTCCTTATGTACAATGGAATATCACTCAACCATGAAATCAATGTCATAAGGTTAGTAGCAGCATGATGAGTGGATTTAGGTACGACGATTCTAAGTGAAATAAGTCACACAGAAAAGGACAATTCTCATAAGGTATCACTTTTAGAGGGAATGTAAAAACCGTTACACTTGAACTGAATTACAAAACAGAACAGAGTCACACATGCAGAAAACACACTATGGCTGCTTAACGGGAAAGGTGAGGTGGGGTGATACATAAAACAAGGGTATCAAATTAGCTCAGATACCGTTCCATAAACCCAATATGTAGTAGACAAGACCTACTCCTTGCTCAGAGAACTGGACTCAACACGCCCTATTCACCGCACAAGAATATATCTGACTAGTAATAATCTTAAAACCTATGTATTGATATCTCTCTGTTAGTGTGTCAAGTGGGTGTAAAGCGGCATAAACACAGCCGTGAAAAGCAGCTAAACCGCATTATGAAAATAAATTACTTTGAAAAACCCATGAAACAACGACAGTGAAAGAGAGAGAAATTCGTACACAATGCGTTCAGGGGCTGTGATGCAACCTGGATTGACCATATCTAGACCCACAGCTGGATGAGACATAAGGGTGGACACTCTTGGGGCTGAGAGGTTTGGTGAGGTTGGGTGAGCAAACGCAGACCCTTTAAAGTAATACTGCGTGGTACCCATCGCATGGTTCCCAAATCTCCAGCTTCAAGGGCATCTTCCTACATTGAAAACATGCATGAGAAACCCAGAAGATGGTACACCGTGTGATAGGGAAAGGTTTCTAAAATGCACCTCATTTCTCATCTCCTTGTGCCCGGGTTCGCCATTCCAGCCGCTTTACTAGCAATCTCCCTACTTGGAGCATCAGCACCTTTAACCTCCTGTTCTGTACAGGTTGCAATTTGTCCTGAGGATTTACGGGAAGACGGGGAACCAACGAGAGACAAGCTCTTGGTGTCGGGACAGGCACAGGTCACTCTATTTTCCCATCAGGAAGAAGAATTAACCACAGGCTCAGCCTGCCCCCCGGAACCAGAACAGGGCCTGAAGCCATCCTGCGCTTTTGCGGCCAGCTCCCAAAAAAGCGAGTTGTAAAATGGAGGTTCAGGGCACTGCAATTCACAAACCTGCAGAGTTATAAATGATAACTCTCGTCCACAAATATATTGAGGGAAGGCAAAGAAGAGGATTTGAAATCAAGGCAGAATTGCACGAAACAGATTTCAGGAGGTAGATACGAATCGCCTTTAAAGCACATGAAAAGCGGCAAAACGTTGACAATGATGCCCTTGGCCAAAAAGGGCGTATGCGTTTTTTCCTGAATATATTCAGGAAAAAACGCATACGCCCTTTTTGGCCAACCAAGCAACCTGGAAAGGCAAATCAGCGCTACAGAGAAGTCTCGCTTCCCATCGGTCAAAAGGGCCATGCTGAAAAAAGTGTCAAAACCAGAAATGCAGGACAGGCCATGGAGAAATGGGAGCCTTGCTACACTGATGGGCGGGATGTAAATTGCCAACAGCCACTCTGGAGAAGTGTACGGTGTGTCCTGAAACATCTGAAAAACACAGCTTAGAGAGCATAGGGCACTTCCACTCATGGGGGTATAAATTGGGAAAATTAAAAATCAGCAAGACACAAGCACCCCAAAGTTGAGGGCTGCTCTGTTGACAAGGACCTCCACTTCATTCCACCTTCAATATCCCAGGAAAGAGAAAAATGGATAAAGAAGTTGTGGTCCTTATGTACAATGGAATATCACTCAGCCATGAAATCAATGTCATAAGGTTAGTAGCAGCATGATGAGTGGATTTAGGTACGACGATTCTAAGTGAAATAAGTCACACAGAAAAGGACACTTCTCATAAGGTATCACTGATAGAGGGAATGTAAAAACCGTTACACTTGAACTGAATTACAAAACAGAACAGAGTCACACATGCAGAAAACACACTATGGCTGCTTAACGGGAAAGGTGAGGTGGGGTGATACATAAAACAAGGGTATCAAATTAGCTCAGATACCGTTCCATAAACCCAATATGTAGTAGACAAGACCTACTCCTTGCTCAGAGAACTGGACTCAACACGCCCTATTCACCGCACAAGAATATATCTGACTAGTAATAATCTTAAAACCTATGTATTGATATCTCTCTGTTAGTGTGTCAAGTGGGTGTAAAGCGGCATAAACACAGCCGTGAAAAGCAGCTAAACCGCATTATGAAAATAAATTACTTTGAAAAACCCATGAAACAACGACAGTGAAAGAGATAGAAATTCTTACACAATGCGTTCAGGGGCTGTGATGCAACCTGGATTGACCATATCTAGACCCACAGCTGGATGAGACATAAGGGTGGACACTCTTGGGGCTGAGAGGTTTGGTGAGGTTGGGTGAGCAAACTCAGACCCTTTAAAGTAATACTTCGTGGTACCCATCGCATGGGTCCCAAATCTCCAGCTTCAAGGGCATCTTCCTACATCGAAAACTTGCATGAGAAACCCAGAAGATAGTATACCGTGTGATGGGGAAAGGTTTCTAAAACGCACCTCATTTCTCATCTCCTTGTGCCCGGGTTCGCCATTCCAGCCGCTTTACTAGCAATCTCCCTACTTGGAGCATCAGCACCTTTAACCTCCTGTTCCGTACAGGTTGCAATTTGTCCTGAGGATGAACGGGAAGACGGGGAACCAACGAGAGACTAGCTCTTGGTGTTGGGACAGGCACAGGTCACTCTATTTTCCCATCAGGAAGAAGAATTAACCACAGGCTCAGCCTGCCCCCCGGAACCAGAACAGGGCCTGAAGCCATCCTGCGCTTTTGCGGCCAGCTCCCAAAAAAGCGAGTTGTAAAATGGAGGTTCAGGGCACTGCAATTCACAAACCTGCAGAGTTATAAATGATAACTCTCGTCCACAAATATATTGAGGGAAGGCAAAGAAGAGGATTTGAAATCAAGGCAGAATTGCAGGAAACAGATTTCAGGAGGTAGATTCGAATCGCCTTTAAAGCACATGAAAAGCGGCAAAATGTTGACAATGATGCCCTTGGCCAAAAAGGGCGTATGCGTTTTTTCCTGAATATATTCAGGAAAAAACGCATACGCCCTTTTAGGCCAACCAAGCAACCTGGAAAGGCAAATCAGCGCTACAAAGAAGTCTCGCTTCCCATCGGTCAAAAGGGCTATGCTGATAAATGTGTCAAAACCAGAAATGCAGGACAGGCCATGGAGAAATGGGAGCCTTGCTACACTGATGGGCGGGATGTAAATTGCCAACAGCCACTCTGGAGAAGTGTACGGTGTGTCCAGAAACATCTAAAAAACACAGCTTAGAGAGCATAGGGCACTTCCACTCATGGGGGTATAAATTGGGAAAATGAAAAATCAGCAAGACACAAGCACCCCAAAGTTTAGGGCTGCTCTGTTGACAAGGACCTCCACTTCATTCCACCTTCAATATCCCAGGAAAGAGAAAAATGGATAAAGAAGTTGTGGTCCTTATGTACAATGGAATATCACTCAGCCATGAAATCAATGTCATAAGGCTAGTAGCAGCATGATGAGTGGATTTAGGTACGACGATTCTAAGTGAAATAAGTCACACAGAAAAGGACACTTCTCATAAGGTACCACTTTTAGAGGGAATGTAAAAACCGTTACACTTGAACTGAATTACAAAACAGAACAGAGTCACACATGCAGAAAACAGACTATGGCTGCTTAACGGGAAAGGTGAGGTGGGGTGATACATAAAACAAGGGTATCAAATTAGCTCAGATACCGTTCCATAAACCCAATATGTTGTAGACAAGACCTACTCCTTGCTCAGAGAACTGGACTCAACACGCCCTATTCACCGCACAAGAATATACCTGACTAGTAATAATCTTAAAACCTATGTATTGATATCTCTCTGTTAGTGTGTCAAGTGGGTGTAAAGCGGCATAAACACAGCAGTGAAAAGCAGCTAAACCCCATTATCAAAATAAATTACTTTGAAACACCCATGAAACAAAGACAGTGAAAGAGAGAGAAATTCTTACACAATGCGTTCAGGGGCTGTGATGCAACCTTGATTGACCATATCTAGACCCACAGCTGGATGAGACATAAGGGTGGACACTCTTGGGGCTGAGAGGTTTGGTGAGGTTGGGTGAGCAAACGCAGACCCTTTAAAGTAATACTGCGTGGTACCCATCGCATGGGTCCCAAATCTCCAGCTTCAAGGGCATCTTCCTACATCGAAAACATGCATGAGAAACCCAGAAGATAGTACACCGTGTGATGGGGAAAGGTTTCTAAAACGCACCTCATTTCTCATCTCCTTGTGCCCGGGTTCGCCATTCCAGCCGCTTTACTAGCAATCTCCCTACTTGGAGCATCAGCACCTTTAACCTCCTGTTCCGTACAGGTTGCAATTTGTCCTGAGGATGAACGGGAAGACGGGGAACCAACGAGAGACTAGCTCTTGGTGTTGGGACAGGCACAGGTCACTCTATTTTCCCATCAGGAAGAAGAATTAACCACAGGCTCAGCCTGCCCCCCGGAACCAGAACAGGGCATGAAGCCATCCTGCGCTTTTGCGGCCAGCTCCCAAAAAAGCGAGTTGTAAAATGGAGGTTCAGGGCACTGCAATTCACAAACCTGCAGAGTTATAAATGATAACTCTCGTCCACAAATATATTGAGGGAAGGCAAAGAAGAGGATTTGAAATCAAGGCAGAATTGCAGGAAACAGATTTCAGGAGGTAGATTCGAATCGCCTTTAAAGCACATGAAAAGCGGCAAAATGTTGACAATGATGCCCTTGGCCAAAAAGGGCGTATGCGTTTTTTCCTGAATATATTCAGGAAAAAACGCATAGCCCTTTTTGGCCAACCAAGCAACCTGGAAAGGCAAATCAGCGCTACAAAGAAGTCTCGCTTCCCATCGGTCAAAAGGGCCATGCTGAAAAAAGTGTCAAAACCAGAAATGCAGGACAGGCCATGGAGAAATGAGAGCCTTGCTACACTGATGGGAGGGATGTAAACTGCCAACAGCCACTCTGGAGAAGTGTACGGTGTGTCCTGAAACATCTGAAAAACACAGCTTAGAGAGCATAGGGCACTTCCACTCATGGGGGTATAAATTTGGAAAATTAAAAATCAGCAAGACACAAGCACCCCAAAGTTTAGGGCTGCTCTGTTGACAAGGACCTCCACTTCATTCCACCTTAAATGTCCAACGAAAGAGAAAAATGGATAAAGAAGTTGTGGTCCTTATGTACAATGGAATATCACTCAACCATGAAATCAATGTCATAAGGTTAGTAGCAGCATGATGAGTGGATTTAGGTACGACGATTCTAAGTGAAATAAGTCACACAGAAAAGGACACTTCTCATAAGGTATCACTTTTAGAGGGAATGTAAAAACCGTTACACTTGAACTGAATTACAAAACAGAACAGAGTCACACATGCAGAAAACACACTATGGCTGCTTAACGGGAAAGGTGAGGTGGGGTGATACATAAAACAAGGGTATCAAATTAGCTCAGATACCGTTCCATAAACCCAATATGTAGTAGACAAGACCTACTCCTTGCTCAGAGAACTGGACTCAACACGCCCTATTCACCGCACAAGAATATATCTGACTAGTAATAATCTTAAAACCTATGTATTGATATCTCTCTGTTAGTGTGTCAAATGGGTGTAAAGCGGCATAAACACAGCAGTGAAAAGCAGCTAAACCCCATTATGAAAATAAATTACTTTGAAAAACCCATGAAACAACGACAGTGAAAGAGAGAGAAATTCTTACACAATGCGTTCAGGGGCTGTGATGCAACCTGGATTGACCATATCTAGACCCACAGCTGGATGAGACATAAGGGTGGACACTCTTGGGGCTGAGAGGTTTGGTGAGGTTGGGTGAGCAAACGCAGACCCTTTAAAGTAATACTGCGTGGTACCCATCGCATGGGTCCCAAATCTCCAGCTTCAAGGGCATCTTCCTACATCGAAAACATGCATGAGAAACCCAGAAGATAGTACACCGTGTGATGGGGAAAGGTTTCTAAAACGCACCTCATTTCTCATCTCCTTGTGCCCGGGTTCGCCATTCCAGCCGCTTTACTAGCAATCTCCCTACTTGGAGCATCAGCACCTTTAACCTCCTGTTCCGTACAGGTTGCAATTTGTCCTGAGGATGAACGGGAAGACGGGGAACCAACGAGAGACTAGTTCTTGGTGTTGGGACAGGCACAGGTCTCTCTATTTTCCCATCAGGAAGAAGAATTAACCACAGGCTCAGCCTGCCCCCCGGAAGCAGAACAGGGCCTGAAGCCATCCTGCGCTTTTGCGGCCAGCTCCCAAAAAAGCGAGTTGTAAAATGGAGGTTCAGGGCACTGCAATTCACAAACCTGCAGAGTTATAAATGATAACTCTCGTCCACAAATATATTGAGGGAAGGCAAAGAAGAGGATTTGAAATCAAGGCAGAATTGCAGGAAACAGATTTCAGGAGGTAGATTCAAATCGCCTTTAAAGCACATGAAAAGCAGCAAAATGTTGACAATGATGCCCTTGGCCAAAAAGGGCGTATGCGTTTTTTCCTGAATATATTCAGGAAAAAACGCATACGCCCTTTTTGGCCAACCAAGCAACCTGGAAAGGCAAATCAGCGCTACAAAGAAGTCTCGCTTCCCATCAGTCAAAAGGGCCATGCTGAAAAAAGTGTCAAAACCAGAAATGCAGGACAGGCCATGGAGAAATGAGAGCCTTGCTACACTGATGGGCGGGATGTAAATTGCCAACAGCCACTCTGGAGAAGTGTACGGTGTGTCCTGAAACATGTGAAAAACACAGCTTAGAGAGCATAGGGCACTTCCACTCATGGGGGTATAAATTGGGAAAATGAAAAATCAGCAAGACACAAGCACCCCAAAGTTTAGGGCTGCTCTGTTGACAAGGACCTCCACTTCATTCCACCTTAAATATCCAAGGAAAGAGAAAAATGGATAAAGAAGTTGTGGTCCTTATGTACAATGGAATATCACTCAGCCATGAAATCAATGTCATAAGGTTAGTAGCAGCATGATGAGTGGATTTAGGTACGACGATTCTAAGTGAAATAAGTCACACAGAAAAGGACACTTCTCATAAGGTACCACTTTTAGAGGGAATGTAAAAACCGTTACACTTGAACTGAATTACAAAACAGAACAGAGTCACACATGCAGAAAACAGACTATGGCTGCTTAACGGGAAAGGTGAGGTGGGGTGATACATAAAACAAGGGTATCAAATTAGCTCAGATACCGTTCCATAAACCCAATATGTTGTAGACAAGACCTACTCCTTGCTCAGAGAACTGGACTCAACACGCCCTATTCACCGCACAAGAATATACCTGACTAGTAATAATCTTAAAACCTATGTATTGATATCTCTCTGTTAGTGTGTCAAGTGGGTGTAAAGCGGCATAAACACAGCAGTGAAAAGCAGCTAAACCCCATTATCAAAATAAATTACTTTGAAACACCCATGAAACAAAGACAGTGAAAGAGAGAGAAATTCTTACACAATGCGTTCAGGGGCTGTGATGCAACCTGGATTGACCATATCTAGACCCACAGCTGGATGAGACATAAGGGTGGACACTCTTGGGGCTGAGAGGTTTGGTGAGGTTGGGTGAGCAAACGCAGACCCTTTAAAGTAATACTGCGTGGTACCCATCGCATGGGTCCCAAATCTCCAGCTTCAAGGGCATCTTCCTACATCGAAAACATGCATGAGAAACCCAGAAGATAGTACACCGTGTGATGGGGAAAGGTTTCTAAAACGCACCTCATTTCTCATCTCCTTGTGCCCGGGTTCGCCATTCCAGCCGCTTTACTAGCAATCTCCCTACTTGGAGCATCAGCACCTTTAACCTCCTGTTCCGTACAGGTTGCAATTTGTCCTGAGGATGGACGGGAAGACGGGGAACCAACGAGAGACTAGCTCTTGGTGTTGGGACAGGCACAGGTCACTCTATTTTCCCATCAGGAAGAAGAATTAACCACAGGCTCAGCCTGCCCCCCGGAACCAGAACAGGGCATGAAGCCATCCTGCGCTTTTGCGGCCAGCTCCCAAAAAAGCGAGTTGTAAAATGGAGGTTCAGGGCACTGCAATTCACAAACCTGCAGAGTTATAAATGATAACTCTCGTCCACAAATATATTGAGGGAAGGCAAAGAAGAGGATTTGAAATCAAGGCAGAATTGCAGGAAACAGATTTCAGGAGGTAGATTCGAATCGCCTTTAAAGCACATGAAAAGCGGCAAAATGTTGACAATGATGCCCTTGGCCAAAAAGGGCGTATGCGTTTTTTCCTGAATATATTCAGGAAAAAACGCATAGCCCTTTTTGGCCAACCAAGCAACCTGGAAAGGCAAATCAGCGCTACAAAGAAGTCTCGCTTCCCATCGGTCAAAAGGGCCATGCTGAAAAAAGTGTCAAAACCAGAAATGCAGGACAGGCCATGGAGAAATGAGAGCCTTGCTACACTGATGGGAGGGATGTAAACTGCCAACAGCCACTCTGGAGAAGTGTATGGTGTGTCCTGAAACATCTGAAAAACACAGCTTAGAGAGCATAGGGCACTTCCACTCATGGGGGTATAAATTTGGAAAATTAAAAATCAGCAAGACACAAGCACCCCAAAGTTTAGGGCTGCTCTGTTGACAAGGACCTCCACTTCATTCCACCTTAAATGTCCAACGAAAGAGAAAAATGGATAAAGAAGTTGTGGTCCTTATGTACAATGGAATATCACTCAACCATGAAATCAATGTCATAAGGTTAGTAGCAGCATGATGAGTGGATTTAGGTACGACGATTCTAAGTGAAATAAGTCACACAGGAAAGGACAATTCTCATAAGGTATCACTTTTAGAGGGAATGTAAAAACCGTTACACTTGAACTGAATTACAAAACAGAACAGAGTCACACATGCAGAAAACACACTATGGCTGCTTAACGGGAAAGGTGAGGTGGGGTGATACATAAAACAAGGGTATCAAATTAGCTCAGATACCGTTCCATAAACCCAATATGTAGTAGACAAGACCTACTCCTTGCTCAGAGAACTGGACTCAACACGCCCTATTCACCGCACAAGAATATACCTGACTAGTAATAATCTTAAAACCTATGTATTGATATCTCTCTGTTAGTGTGTCAAGTGGGTGTAAAGCGGCATAAACACAGCAGTGAAAAGCAGCTAAACCCCATTATCAAAATAAATTACTTTGAAACACCCATGAAACAAAGACAGTGAAAGAGAGAGAAATTCTTACACAATGCGTTCAGGGGCTGTGATGCAACCTGGATTGACCATATCTAGACCCACAGCTGGATGAGACATAAGGGTGGACACTCTTGGGGCTGAGAGGTTTGGTGAGGTTGGGTGAGCAAACGCAGACCCTTTAAAGTAATACTGCGTGGTACCCATCGCATGGGTCCCAAATCTCCAGCTTCAAGGGCATCTTCCTACATCGAAAACATGCATGAGAAACCCAGAAGATAGTACACCGTGTGATGGGGAAAGGTTTCTAAAACGCACCTCATTTCTCATCTCCTTGTGCCCGGGTTCGCCATTCCAGCCGCTTTACTAGCAATCTCCCTACTTGGAGCATCAGCACATTTAACCTCCTGTTCCGTACAGGTTGCAATTTGTCCTGAGGATGAACGGGAAGACGGGGAACCAACGAGAGACTAGCTCTTGGTGTTGGGACAGGCACAGGTCACTCTATTTTCCCATCAGGAAGAAGAATTAACCACAGGCTCAGCCTGCCCCCCGGAACCAGAACAGGGCATGAAGCCATCCTGCGCTTTTGCGGCCAGCTCCCAAAAAAGCGAGTTGTAAAATGGAGGTTCAGGGCACTGCAATTCACAAACCTGCAGAGTTATAAATGATAACTCTCGTCCACAAATATATTGAGGGAAGGCAAAGAAGAGGATTTGAAATCAAGGCAGAATTGCAGGAAACAGATTTCAAGAGGTAGATTCGAATCGCCTTTAAAGCACATGAAAAGCGGCAAAATGTTGACAATGATGCCCTTGGCCAAAAAGGGCGTATGCGTTTTTTCCTGAATATATTCAGGAAAAAACGCATAGCCCTTTTTGGCCAACCAAGCAACCTGGAAAGGCAAATCAGCGCTACAAAGAAGTCTCGCTTCCCATCGGTCAAAAGGGCCATGCTGAAAAAAGTGTCAAAACCAGAAATGCAGGACAGGCCATGGAGAAATGAGAGCCTTGCTACACTGATGGGAGGGATGTAAACTGCCAACAGCCACTCTGGAGAAGTGTACGGTGTGTCCTGAAACATCTGAAAAACACAGCTTAGAGAGCATAGGGCACTTCCACTCATGGGGGTATAAATTTGGAAAATTAAAAATCAGCAAGACACAAGCACCCCAAAGTTTAGGGCTGCTCTGTTGACAAGGACCTCCACTTCATTCCACCTTAAATGTCCAACGAAAGAGAAAAATGGATAAAGAAGTTGTGGTCCTTATGTACAATGGAATATCACTCAGCCATGAAATCAATGTCATAAGGTTAGTAGCAGCATGATGAGTGGATTTAGGTACGACGATTCTAAGTGAAATAAGTCACACAGAAAAGGACACTTCTCATAAGGTACCACTTTTAGAGGGAATGTAAAAACCGTTACACTTGAACTGAATTACAAAACAGAACAGAGTCACACATGCAGAAAACAGACTATGGCTGCTTAACGGGAAAGGTGAGGTGGGGTGATACATAAAACAAGGGTATCAAATTAGCTCAGATACCGTTCCATAAACCCAATATGTTGTAGACAAGACCTACTCCTTGCTCAGAGAACTGGACTCAACACGCCCTATTCACCGCACAAGAATATACCTGACTAGTAATAATCTTAAAACCTATGTATTGATATCTCTCTGTTAGTGTGTCAAGTGGGTGTAAAGCGGCATAAACACAGCAGTGAAAAGCAGCTAAACCCCATTATCAAAATAAATTACTTTGAAACACCCATGAAACAAAGACAGTGAAAGAGAGAGAAATTCTTACACAATGCGTTCAGGGGCTGTGATGCAACCTGGATTGACCATATCTAGACCCACAGCTGGATGAGACATAAGGGTGGACACTCTTGGGGCTGAGAGGTTTGGTGAGGTTGGGTGAGCAAACGCAGACCCTTTAAAGTAATACTGCGTGGTACCCATCGCATGGTTCCCAAATCTCCAGCTTCAAGGGCATCTTCCTACATCGAAAACATGCATGAGAAACCCAGAAGATGGTACACCGTGTGATAGGGAAAGGTTTCTAAAATGCACCTCATTTCTCATCTCCTTGTGCCCGGGTTCGCCATTCCAGCCGCTTTACTAGCAATCTCCCTACTTGGAGCATCAGCACCTTTAACCTCCTGTTCTGTACAGGTTGCAATTTGTCCTGAGGATTTACGGGAAGACGGGGAACCAACGAGAGACAAGCTCTTGGTGTCGGGACAGGCACAGGTCACTCTATTTTCCCATCAGGAAGAAGAATTAACCACAGGCTCAGCCTGCCCCCCGGAACCAGAACAGGGCCTGAAGCCATCCTGCGCTTTTGCGGCCAGCTCCCAAAAAAGCGAGTTGTAAAATGGAGGTTCAGGGCACTGCAATTCACAAACCTGCAGAGTTATAAATGATAACTCTCGTCCACAAATATATTGAGGGAAGGCAAAGAAGAGGATTTGAAATCAAGGCAGAATTGCACGAAACAGATTTCAGGAGGTAGATACGAATCGCCTTTAAAGCACATGAAAAGCGGCAAAACGTTGACAATGATGCCCTTGGCCAAAAAGGGCGTATGCGTTTTTTCCTGAATATATTCAGGAAAAAACGCATACGCCCTTTTTGGCCAACCAAGCAACCTGGAAAGGCAAATCAGCGCTACAGAGAAGTCTCGCTTCCCATCGGTCAAAAGGGCCATGCTGAAAAAAGTGTCAAAACCAGAAATGCAGGACAGGCCATGGAGAAATGGGAGCCTTGCTACACTGATGGGCGGGATGTAAATTGCCAACAGCCACTCTGGAGAAGTGTACGGTGTGTCCTGAAACATCTGAAAAACACAGCTTAGAGAGCATAGGGCACTTCCACTCATGGGGGTATAAATTGGGAAAATTAAAAATCAGCAAGACACAAGCACCCCAAAGTTGAGGGCTGCTCTGTTGACAAGGACCTCCACTTCATTCCACCTTCAATATCCCAGGAAAGAGAAAAATGGATAAAGAAGTTGTGGTCCTTATGTACAATGGAATATCACTCAGCCATGAAATCAATGTCATAAGGCTAGTAGCAGCATGATGAGTGGATTTAGGTACGACGATTCTAAGTGAAATAAGTCACACAGAAAAGGACACTTCTCATAAGGTACCACTTTTAGAGGGAATGTAAAAACCGTTACACTTGAACTGAATTACAAAACAGAACAGAGTCACACATGCAGAAAACAGACTATGGCTGCTTAACGGGAAAGGTGAGGTGGGGTGATACATAAAACAAGGGTATCAAATTAGCTCAGATACCGTTCCATAAACCCAATATGTTGTAGACAAGACCTACTCCTTGCTCAGAGAACTGGACTCAACACGCCCTATTCACCGCACAAGAATATACCTGACTAGTAATAATCTTAAAACCTATGTATTGATATCTCTCTGTTAGTGTGTCAAGTGGGTGTAAAGCGGCATAAACACAGCAGTGAAAAGCAGCTAAACCCCATTATCAAAATAAATTACTTTGAAACACCCATGAAACAAAGACAGTGAAAGAGAGAGAAATTCTTACACAATGCGTTCAGGGGCTGTGATGCAACCTTGATTGACCATATCTAGACCCACAGCTGGATGAGACATAAGGGTGGACACTCTTGGGGCTGAGAGGTTTGGTGAGGTTGGGTGAGCAAACGCAGACCCTTTAAAGTAATACTGCGTGGTACCCATCGCATGGGTCCCAAATCTCCAGCTTCAAGGGCATCTTCCTACATCGAAAACATGCATGAGAAACCCAGAAGATAGTACACCGTGTGATGGGGAAAGGTTTCTAAAACGCACCTCATTTCTCATCTCCTTGTGCCCGGGTTCGCCATTCCAGCCGCTTTACTAGCAATCTCCCTACTTGGAGCATCAGCACCTTTAACCTCCTGTTCCGTACAGGTTGCAATTTGTCCTGAGGATGAACGGGAAGACGGGGAACCAACGAGAGACTAGCTCTTGGTGTTGGGACAGGCACAGGTCACTCTATTTTCCCATCAGGAAGAAGAATTAACCACAGGCTCAGCCTGCCCCCCGGAACCAGAACAGGGCATGAAGCCATCCTGCGCTTTTGCGGCCAGCTCCCAAAAAAGCGAGTTGTAAAATGGAGGTTCAGGGCACTGCAATTCACAAACCTGCAGAGTTATAAATGATAACTCTCGTCCACAAATATATTGAGGGAAGGCAAAGAAGAGGATTTGAAATCAAGGCAGAATTGCAGGAAACAGATTTCAGGAGGTAGATTCGAATCGCCTTTAAAGCACATGAAAAGCGGCAAAATGTTGACAATGATGCCCTTGGCCAAAAAGGGCGTATGCGTTTTTTCCTGAATATATTCAGGAAAAAACGCATAGCCCTTTTTGGCCAACCAAGCAACCTGGAAAGGCAAATCAGCGCTACAAAGAAGTCTCGCTTCCCATCGGTCAAAAGGGCCATGCTGAAAAAAGTGTCAAAACCAGAAATGCAGGACAGGCCATGGAGAAATGAGAGCCTTGCTACACTGATGGGAGGGATGTAAACTGCCAACAGCCACTCTGGAGAAGTGTACGGTGTGTCCTGAAACATCTGAAAAACACAGCTTAGAGAGCATAGGGCACTTCCACTCATGGGGGTATAAATTTGGAAAATTAAAAATCAGCAAGACACAAGCACCCCAAAGTTTAGGGCTGCTCTGTTGACAAGGACCTCCACTTCATTCCACCTTAAATGTCCAACGAAAGAGAAAAATGGATAAAGAAGTTGTGGTCCTTATGTACAATGGAATATCACTCAACCATGAAATCAATGTCATAAGGTTAGTAGCAGCATGATGAGTGGATTTAGGTACGACGATTCTAAGTGAAATAAGTCACACAGAAAAGGACACTTCTCATAAGGTATCACTTTTAGAGGGAATGTAAAAACCGTTACACTTGAACTGAATTACAAAACAGAACAGAGTCACACATGCAGAAAACACACTATGGCTGCTTAACGGGAAAGGTGAGGTGGGGTGATACATAAAACAAGGGTATCAAATTAGCTCAGATACCGTTCCATAAACCCAATATGTAGTAGACAAGACCTACTCCTTGCTCAGAGAACTGGACTCAACACGCCCTATTCACCGCACAAGAATATATCTGACTAGTAATAATCTTAAAACCTATGTATTGATATCTCTCTGTTAGTGTGTCAAATGGGTGTAAAGCGGCATAAACACAGCAGTGAAAAGCAGCTAAACCCCATTATGAAAATAAATTACTTTGAAAAACCCATGAAACAACGACAGTGAAAGAGAGAGAAATTCTTACACAATGCGTTCAGGGGCTGTGATGCAACCTGGATTGACCATATCTAGACCCACAGCTGGATGAGACATAAGGGTGGACACTCTTGGGGCTGAGAGGTTTGGTGAGGTTGGGTGAGCAAACGCAGACCCTTTAAAGTAATACTGCGTGGTACCCATCGCATGGGTCCCAAATCTCCAGCTTCAAGGGCATCTTCCTACATCGAAAACATGCATGAGAAACCCAGAAGATAGTACACCGTGTGATGGGGAAAGGTTTCTAAAACGCACCTCATTTCTCATCTCCTTGTGCCCGGGTTCGCCATTCCAGCCGCTTTACTAGCAATCTCCCTACTTGGAGCATCAGCACCTTTAACCTCCTGTTCCGTACAGGTTGCAATTTGTCCTGAGGATGAACGGGAAGACGGGGAACCAACGAGAGACTAGTTCTTGGTGTTGGGACAGGCACAGGTCTCTCTATTTTCCCATCAGGAAGAAGAATTAACCACAGGCTCAGCCTGCCCCCCGGAAGCAGAACAGGGCCTGAAGCCATCCTGCGCTTTTGCGGCCAGCTCCCAAAAAAGCGAGTTGTAAAATGGAGGTTCAGGGCACTGCAATTCACAAACCTGCAGAGTTATAAATGATAACTCTCGTCCACAAATATATTGAGGGAAGGCAAAGAAGAGGATTTGAAATCAAGGCAGAATTGCAGGAAACAGATTTCAGGAGGTAGATTCAAATCGCCTTTAAAGCACATGAAAAGCAGCAAAATGTTGACAATGATGCCCTTGGCCAAAAAGGGCGTATGCGTTTTTTCCTGAATATATTCAGGAAAAAACGCATACGCCCTTTTTGGCCAACCAAGCAACCTGGAAAGGCAAATCAGCGCTACAAAGAAGTCTCGCTTCCCATCAGTCAAAAGGGCCATGCTGAAAAAAGTGTCAAAACCAGAAATGCAGGACAGGCCATGGAGAAATGAGAGCCTTGCTACACTGATGGGCGGGATGTAAATTGCCAACAGCCACTCTGGAGAAGTGTACGGTGTGTCCTGAAACATGTGAAAAACACAGCTTAGAGAGCATAGGGCACTTCCACTCATGGGGGTATAAATTGGGAAAATGAAAAATCAGCAAGACACAAGCACCCCAAAGTTTAGGGCTGCTCTGTTGACAAGGACCTCCACTTCATTCCACCTTAAATATCCAAGGAAAGAGAAAAATGGATAAAGAAGTTGTGGTCCTTATGTACAATGGAATATCACTCAGCCATGAAATCAATGTCATAAGGTTAGTAGCAGCATGATGAGTGGATTTAGGTACGACGATTCTAAGTGAAATAAGTCACACAGAAAAGGACACTTCTCATAAGGTACCACTTTTAGAGGGAATGTAAAAACCGTTACACTTGAACTGAATTACAAAACAGAACAGAGTCACACATGCAGAAAACAGACTATGGCTGCTTAACGGGAAAGGTGAGGTGGGGTGATACATAAAACAAGGGTATCAAATTAGCTCAGATACCGTTCCATAAACCCAATATGTTGTAGACAAGACCTACTCCTTGCTCAGAGAACTGGACTCAACACGCCCTATTCACCGCACAAGAATATACCTGACTAGTAATAATCTTAAAACCTATGTATTGATATCTCTCTGTTAGTGTGTCAAGTGGGTGTAAAGCGGCATAAACACAGCAGTGAAAAGCAGCTAAACCCCATTATCAAAATAAATTACTTTGAAACACCCATGAAACAAAGACAGTGAAAGAGAGAGAAATTCTTACACAATGCGTTCAGGGGCTGTGATGCAACCTGGATTGACCATATCTAGACCCACAGCTGGATGAGACATAAGGGTGGACACTCTTGGGGCTGAGAGGTTTGGTGAGGTTGGGTGAGCAAACGCAGACCCTTTAAAGTAATACTGCGTGGTACCCATCGCATGGGTCCCAAATCTCCAGCTTCAAGGGCATCTTCCTACATCGAAAACATGCATGAGAAACCCAGAAGATAGTACACCGTGTGATGGGGAAAGGTTTCTAAAACGCACCTCATTTCTCATCTCCTTGTGCCCGGGTTCGCCATTCCAGCCGCTTTACTAGCAATCTCCCTACTTGGAGCATCAGCACCTTTAACCTCCTGTTCCGTACAGGTTGCAATTTGTCCTGAGGATGGACGGGAAGACGGGGAACCAACGAGAGACTAGCTCTTGGTGTTGGGACAGGCACAGGTCACTCTATTTTCCCATCAGGAAGAAGAATTAACCACAGGCTCAGCCTGCCCCCCGGAACCAGAACAGGGCATGAAGCCATCCTGCGCTTTTGCGGCCAGCTCCCAAAAAAGCGAGTTGTAAAATGGAGGTTCAGGGCACTGCAATTCACAAACCTGCAGAGTTATAAATGATAACTCTCGTCCACAAATATATTGAGGGAAGGCAAAGAAGAGGATTTGAAATCAAGGCAGAATTGCAGGAAACAGATTTCAGGAGGTAGATTCGAATCGCCTTTAAAGCACATGAAAAGCGGCAAAATGTTGACAATGATGCCCTTGGCCAAAAAGGGCGTATGCGTTTTTTCCTGAATATATTCAGGAAAAAACGCATAGCCCTTTTTGGCCAACCAAGCAACCTGGAAAGGCAAATCAGCGCTACAAAGAAGTCTCGCTTCCCATCGGTCAAAAGGGCCATGCTGAAAAAAGTGTCAAAACCAGAAATGCAGGACAGGCCATGGAGAAATGAGAGCCTTGCTACACTGATGGGAGGGATGTAAACTGCCAACAGCCACTCTGGAGAAGTGTATGGTGTGTCCTGAAACATCTGAAAAACACAGCTTAGAGAGCATAGGGCACTTCCACTCATGGGGGTATAAATTTGGAAAATTAAAAATCAGCAAGACACAAGCACCCCAAAGTTTAGGGCTGCTCTGTTGACAAGGACCTCCACTTCATTCCACCTTAAATGTCCAACGAAAGAGAAAAATGGATAAAGAAGTTGTGGTCCTTATGTACAATGGAATATCACTCAACCATGAAATCAATGTCATAAGGTTAGTAGCAGCATGATGAGTGGATTTAGGTACGACGATTCTAAGTGAAATAAGTCACACAGGAAAGGACAATTCTCATAAGGTATCACTTTTAGAGGGAATGTAAAAACCGTTACACTTGAACTGAATTACAAAACAGAACAGAGTCACACATGCAGAAAACACACTATGGCTGCTTAACGGGAAAGGTGAGGTGGGGTGATACATAAAACAAGGGTATCAAATTAGCTCAGATACCGTTCCATAAACCCAATATGTAGTAGACAAGACCTACTCCTTGCTCAGAGAACTGGACTCAACACGCCCTATTCACCGCACAAGAATATACCTGACTAGTAATAATCTTAAAACCTATGTATTGATATCTCTCTGTTAGTGTGTCAAGTGGGTGTAAAGCGGCATAAACACAGCAGTGAAAAGCAGCTAAACCCCATTATCAAAATAAATTACTTTGAAACACCCATGAAACAAAGACAGTGAAAGAGAGAGAAATTCTTACACAATGCGTTCAGGGGCTGTGATGCAACCTGGATTGACCATATCTAGACCCACAGCTGGATGAGACATAAGGGTGGACACTCTTGGGGCTGAGAGGTTTGGTGAGGTTGGGTGAGCAAACGCAGACCCTTTAAAGTAATACTGCGTGGTACCCATCGCATGGGTCCCAAATCTCCAGCTTCAAGGGCATCTTCCTACATCGAAAACATGCATGAGAAACCCAGAAGATAGTACACCGTGTGATGGGGAAAGGTTTCTAAAACGCACCTCATTTCTCATCTCCTTGTGCCCGGGTTCGCCATTCCAGCCGCTTTACTAGCAATCTCCCTACTTGGAGCATCAGCACATTTAACCTCCTGTTCCGTACAGGTTGCAATTTGTCCTGAGGATGAACGGGAAGACGGGGAACCAACGAGAGACTAGCTCTTGGTGTTGGGACAGGCACAGGTCACTCTATTTTCCCATCAGGAAGAAGAATTAACCACAGGCTCAGCCTGCCCCCCGGAACCAGAACAGGGCATGAAGCCATCCTGCGCTTTTGCGGCCAGCTCCCAAAAAAGCGAGTTGTAAAATGGAGGTTCAGGGCACTGCAATTCACAAACCTGCAGAGTTATAAATGATAACTCTCGTCCACAAATATATTGAGGGAAGGCAAAGAAGAGGATTTGAAATCAAGGCAGAATTGCAGGAAACAGATTTCAAGAGGTAGATTCGAATCGCCTTTAAAGCACATGAAAAGCGGCAAAATGTTGACAATGATGCCCTTGGCCAAAAAGGGCGTATGCGTTTTTTCCTGAATATATTCAGGAAAAAACGCATAGCCCTTTTTGGCCAACCAAGCAACCTGGAAAGGCAAATCAGCGCTACAAAGAAGTCTCGCTTCCCATCGGTCAAAAGGGCCATGCTGAAAAAAGTGTCAAAACCAGAAATGCAGGACAGGCCATGGAGAAATGAGAGCCTTGCTACACTGATGGGAGGGATGTAAACTGCCAACAGCCACTCTGGAGAAGTGTACGGTGTGTCCTGAAACATCTGAAAAACACAGCTTAGAGAGCATAGGGCACTTCCACTCATGGGGGTATAAATTTGGAAAATTAAAAATCAGCAAGACACAAGCACCCCAAAGTTTAGGGCTGCTCTGTTGACAAGGACCTCCACTTCATTCCACCTTAAATGTCCAACGAAAGAGAAAAATGGATAAAGAAGTTGTGGTCCTTATGTACAATGGAATATCACTCAGCCATGAAATCAATGTCATAAGGTTAGTAGCAGCATGATGAGTGGATTTAGGTACGACGATTCTAAGTGAAATAAGTCACACAGAAAAGGACACTTCTCATAAGGTACCACTTTTAGAGGGAATGTAAAAACCGTTACACTTGAACTGAATTACAAAACAGAACAGAGTCACACATGCAGAAAACAGACTATGGCTGCTTAACGGGAAAGGTGAGGTGGGGTGATACATAAAACAAGGGTATCAAATTAGCTCAGATACCGTTCCATAAACCCAATATGTTGTAGACAAGACCTACTCCTTGCTCAGAGAACTGGACTCAACACGCCCTATTCACCGCACAAGAATATACCTGACTAGTAATAATCTTAAAACCTATGTATTGATATCTCTCTGTTAGTGTGTCAAGTGGGTGTAAAGCGGCATAAACACAGCAGTGAAAAGCAGCTAAACCCCATTATCAAAATAAATTACTTTGAAACACCCATGAAACAAAGACAGTGAAAGAGAGAGAAATTCTTACACAATGCGTTCAGGGGCTGTGATGCAACCTGGATTGACCATATCTAGACCCACAGCTGGATGAGACATAAGGGTGGACACTCTTGGGGCTGAGAGGTTTGGTGAGGTTGGGTGAGCAAACGCAGACCCTTTAAAGTAATACTGCGTGGTACCCATCGCATGGTTCCCAAATCTCCAGCTTCAAGGGCATCTTCCTACATCGAAAACATGCATGAGAAACCCAGAAGATGGTACACCGTGTGATAGGGAAAGGTTTCTAAAATGCACCTCATTTCTCATCTCCTTGTGCCCGGGTTCGCCATTCCAGCCGCTTTACTAGCAATCTCCCTACTTGGAGCATCAGCACCTTTAACCTCCTGTTCTGTACAGGTTGCAATTTGTCCTGAGGATTTACGGGAAGACGGGGAACCAACGAGAGACAAGCTCTTGGTGTCGGGACAGGCACAGGTCACTCTATTTTCCCATCAGGAAGAAGAATTAACCACAGGCTCAGCCTGCCCCCCGGAACCAGAACAGGGCCTGAAGCCATCCTGCGCTTTTGCGGCCAGCTCCCAAAAAAGCGAGTTGTAAAATGGAGGTTCAGGGCACTGCAATTCACAAACCTGCAGAGTTATAAATGATAACTCTCGTCCACAAATATATTGAGGGAAGGCAAAGAAGAGGATTTGAAATCAAGGCAGAATTGCACGAAACAGATTTCAGGAGGTAGATACGAATCGCCTTTAAAGCACATGAAAAGCGGCAAAACGTTGACAATGATGCCCTTGGCCAAAAAGGGCGTATGCGTTTTTTCCTGAATATATTCAGGAAAAAACGCATACGCCCTTTTTGGCCAACCAAGCAACCTGGAAAGGCAAATCAGCGCTACAGAGAAGTCTCGCTTCCCATCGGTCAAAAGGGCCATGCTGAAAAAAGTGTCAAAACCAGAAATGCAGGACAGGCCATGGAGAAATGGGAGCCTTGCTACACTGATGGGCGGGATGTAAATTGCCAACAGCCACTCTGGAGAAGTGTACGGTGTGTCCTGAAACATCTGAAAAACACAGCTTAGAGAGCATAGGGCACTTCCACTCATGGGGGTATAAATTGGGAAAATTAAAAATCAGCAAGACACAAGCACCCCAAAGTTGAGGGCTGCTCTGTTGACAAGGACCTCCACTTCATTCCACCTTCAATATCCCAGGAAAGAGAAAAATGGATAAAGAAGTTGTGGTCCTTATGTACAATGGAATATCACTCAGCCATGAAATCAATGTCATAAGGTTAGTAGCAGCATGATGAGTGGATTTAGGTACGACGATTCTAAGTGAAATAAGTCACACAGAAAAGGACACTTCTCATAAGGTATCACTGATAGAGGGAATGTAAAAACCGTTACACTTGAACTGAATTACAAAACAGAACAGAGTCACACATGCAGAAAACACACTATGGCTGCTTAACGGGAAAGGTGAGGTGGGGTGATACATAAAACAAGGGTATCAAATTAGCTCAGATACCGTTCCATAAACCCAATATGTAGTAGACAAGACCTACTCCTTGCTCAGAGAACTGGACTCAACACGCCCTATTCACCGCACAAGAATATATCTGACTAGTAATAATCTTAAAACCTATGTATTGATATCTCTCTGTTAGTGTGTCAAGTGGGTGTAAAGCGGCATAAACACAGCCGTGAAAAGCAGCTAAACCGCATTATGAAAATAAATTACTTTGAAAAACCCATGAAACAACGACAGTGAAAGAGATAGAAATTCTTACACAATGCGTTCAGGGGCTGTGATGCAACCTGGATTGACCATATCTAGACCCACAGCTGGATGAGACATAAGGGTGGACACTCTTGGGGCTGAGAGGTTTGGTGAGGTTGGGTGAGCAAACTCAGACCCTTTAAAGTAATACTTCGTGGTACCCATCGCATGGGTCCCAAATCTCCAGCTTCAAGGGCATCTTCCTACATCGAAAACATGCATGAGAAACCCAGAAGATAGTACACCGTGTGATGGGGAAAGTTTTCTAAAACGCACCTCATTTCTCATCTCCTTGTGCCCGGGTTCGCCATTCCAGCCGCTTTACTAGCAATCTCCCTACTTGGAGCATCAGCACCTTTAACCTCCTGTTCCGTACAGGTTGCAATTTGTCCTGAGGATGAACGGGAAGACGGGGAACCAACGAGAGACTAGCTCTTGGTGTTGGGACAGGCACAGGTCACTCTATTTTCCCATCAGGAAGAAGAATTAACCACAGGCTCAGCCTGCCCCCCGGAACCAGAACAGGGCATGAAGCCATCCTGCGCTTTTGCGGCCAGCTCCCAAAAAAGCGAGTTGTAAAATGGAGGTTCAGGGCACTGCAATTCACAAACCTGCAGAGTTATAAATGATAACTCTCGTCCACAAATATATTGAGGGAAGGCAAAGAAGAGGATTTGAAATCAAGGCAGAATTGCAGGAAACAGATTTCAAGAGGTAGATTCGAATCGCCTTTAAAGCACATGAAAAGCGGCAAAATGTTGACAATGATGCCCTTGGCCAAAAAGGGCGTATGCGTTTTTTCCTGAATATATTCAGGAAAAAACGCATAGCCCTTTTTGGCCAACCAAGCAACCTGGAAAGGCAAATCAGCGCTACAAAGAAGTCTCGCTTCCCATCGGTCAAAAGGGCCATGCTGAAAAAAGTGTCAAAACCAGAAATGCAGGACAGGCCATGGAGAAATGAGAGCCTTGCTACACTGATGGGAGGGATGTAAACTGCCAACAGCCACTCTGGAGAAGTGTACGGTGTGTCCTGAAACATCTGAAAAACACAGCTTAGAGAGCATAGGGCACTTCCACTCATGGGGGTATAAATTTGGAAAATTAAAAATCAGCAAGACACAAGCACCCCAAAGTTTAGGGCTGCTCTGTTGACAAGGACCTCCACTTCATTCCACCTTAAATGTCCAACGAAAGAGAAAAATGGATAAAGAAGTTGTGGTCCTTATGTACAATGGAATATCACTCAGCCATGAAATCAATGTCATAAGGTTAGTAGCAGCATGATGAGTGGATTTAGGTACGACGATTCTAAGTGAAATAAGTCACACAGAAAAGGACACTTCTCATAAGGTACCACTTTTAGAGGGAATGTAAAAACCGTTACACTTGAACTGAATTACAAAACAGAACAGAGTCACACATGCAGAAAACAGACTATGGCTGCTTAACGGGAAAGGTGAGGTGGGGTGATACATAAAACAAGGGTATCAAATTAGCTCAGATACCGTTCCATAAACCCAATATGTTGTAGACAAGACCTACTCCTTGCTCAGAGAACTGGACTCAACACGCCCTATTCACCGCACAAGAATATACCTGACTAGTAATAATCTTAAAACCTATGTATTGATATCTCTCTGTTAGTGTGTCAAGTGGGTGTAAAGCGGCATAAACACAGCAGTGAAAAGCAGCTAAACCCCATTATCAAAATAAATTACTTTGAAACACCCATGAAACAAAGACAGTGAAAGAGAGAGAAATTCTTACACAATGCGTTCAGGGGCTGTGATGCAACCTGGATTGACCATATCTAGACCCACAGCTGGATGAGACATAAGGGTGGACACTCTTGGGGCTGAGAGGTTTGGTGAGGTTGGGTGAGCAAACGCAGACCCTTTAAAGTAATACTGCGTGGTACCCATCGCATGGTTCCCAAATCTCCAGCTTCAAGGGCATCTTCCTACATCGAAAACATGCATGAGAAACCCAGAAGATGGTACACCGTGTGATAGGGAAAGGTTTCTAAAATGCACCTCATTTCTCATCTCCTTGTGCCCGGGTTCGCCATTCCAGCCGCTTTACTAGCAATCTCCCTACTTGGAGCATCAGCACCTTTAACCTCCTGTTCTGTACAGGTTGCAATTTGTCCTGAGGATTTACGGGAAGACGGGGAACCAACGAGAGACAAGCTCTTGGTGTCGGGACAGGCACAGGTCACTCTATTTTCCCATCAGGAAGAAGAATTAACCACAGGCTCAGCCTGCCCCCCGGAACCAGAACAGGGCCTGAAGCCATCCTGCGCTTTTGCGGCCAGCTCCCAAAAAAGCGAGTTGTAAAATGGAGGTTCAGGGCACTGCAATTCACAAACCTGCAGAGTTATAAATGATAACTCTCGTCCACAAATATATTGAGGGAAGGCAAAGAAGAGGATTTGAAATCAAGGCAGAATTGCACGAAACAGATTTCAGGAGGTAGATACGAATCGCCTTTAAAGCACATGAAAAGCGGCAAAACGTTGACAATGATGCCCTTGGCCAAAAAGGGCGTATGCGTTTTTTCCTGAATATATTCAGGAAAAAACGCATACGCCCTTTTTGGCCAACCAAGCAACCTGGAAAGGCAAATCAGCGCTACAGAGAAGTCTCGCTTCCCATCGGTCAAAAGGGCCATGCTGAAAAAAGTGTCAAAACCAGAAATGCAGGACAGGCCATGGAGAAATGGGAGCCTTGCTACACTGATGGGCGGGATGTAAATTGCCAACAGCCACTCTGGAGAAGTGTACGGTGTGTCCTGAAACATCTGAAAAACACAGCTTAGAGAGCATAGGGCACTTCCACTCATGGGGGTATAAATTGGGAAAATTAAAAATCAGCAAGACACAAGCACCCCAAAGTTGAGGGCTGCTCTGTTGACAAGGACCTCCACTTCATTCCACCTTCAATATCCCAGGAAAGAGAAAAATGGATAAAGAAGTTGTGGTCCTTATGTACAATGGAATATCACTCAGCCATGAAATCAATGTCATAAGGTTAGTAGCAGCATGATGAGTGGATTTAGGTACGACGATTCTAAGTGAAATAAGTCACACAGAAAAGGACACTTCTCATAAGGTATCACTGATAGAGGGAATGTAAAAACCGTTACACTTGAACTGAATTACAAAACAGAACAGAGTCACACATGCAGAAAACACACTATGGCTGCTTAACGGGAAAGGTGAGGTGGGGTGATACATAAAACAAGGGTATCAAATTAGCTCAGATACCGTTCCATAAACCCAATATGTAGTAGACAAGACCTACTCCTTGCTCAGAGAACTGGACTCAACACGCCCTATTCACCGCACAAGAATATATCTGACTAGTAATAATCTTAAAACCTATGTATTGATATCTCTCTGTTAGTGTGTCAAGTGGGTGTAAAGCGGCATAAACACAGCCGTGAAAAGCAGCTAAACCGCATTATGAAAATAAATTACTTTGAAAAACCCATGAAACAACGACAGTGAAAGAGATAGAAATTCTTACACAATGCGTTCAGGGGCTGTGATGCAACCTGGATTGACCATATCTAGACCCACAGCTGGATGAGACATAAGGGTGGACACTCTTGGGGCTGAGAGGTTTGGTGAGGTTGGGTGAGCAAACTCAGACCCTTTAAAGTAATACTTCGTGGTACCCATCGCATGGGTCCCAAATCTCCAGCTTCAAGGGCATCTTCCTACATCGAAAACATGCATGAGAAACCCAGAAGATAGTACACCGTGTGATGGGGAAAGTTTTCTAAAACGCACCTCATTTCTCATCTCCTTGTGCCCGGGTTCGCCATTCCAGCCGCTTTACTAGCAATCTCCCTACTTGGAGCATCAGCACCTTTAACCTCCTGTTCCGTACAGGTTGCAATTTGTCCTGAGGATGAACGGGAAGACGGGGAACCAACGAGAGACTAGCTCTTGGTGTTGGGACAGGCACAGGTCACTCTATTTTCCCATCAGGAAGAAGAATTAACCACAGGCTCAGCCTGCCCCCCGGAACCAGAACAGGGCCTGAAGCCATCCTGCGCTTTTGCGGCCAGCTCCCAAAAAAGCGAGTTGTAAAATGGAGGTTCAGGGCACTGCAATTCACAAACCTGCAGAGTTATAAATGATAACTCTCGTCCACAAATATATTGAGGGAAGGCAAAGAAGAGGATTTGAAATCAAGGCAGAATTGCAGGAAACAGATTTCAGGAGGTAGATTCGAATCGCCTTTAAAGCACATGAAAAGCGGCAAAATGTTGACAATGATGCCCTTGGCCAAAAAGGGCGTATGCGTTTTTTCCTGAATATATTCAGGAAAAAACGCATACGCCCTTTTAGGCCAACCAAGCAACCTGGAAAGGCAAATCAGCGCTACAAAGAAGTCTCGCTTCCCATCGGTCAAAAGGGCTATGCTGATAAATGTGTCAAAACCAGAAATGCAGGACAGGCCATGGAGAAATGGGAGCCTTGCTACACTGATGGGCGGGATGTAAATTGCCAACAGCCACTCTGGAGAAGTGTACGGTGTGTCCAGAAACATCTAAAAAACACAGCTTAGAGAGCATAGGGCACTTCCACTCATGGGGGTATAAATTGGGAAAATGAAAAATCAGCAAGACACAAGCACCCCAAAGTTTAGGGCTGCTCTGTTGACAAGGACCTCCACTTCATTCCACCTTCAATATCCAAGGAAAGAGAAAAATGGATAAAGAAGTTGTGGTCCTTATGTACAATGGAATATCACTCAGCCATGAAATCAATGTCATAAGGTTAGTAGCAGCATGATGAGTGGATTTAGGTACGACGATTCTAAGTGAAATAAGTCACACAGAAAAGGACACTTCTCATAAGGTATCACTGATAGAGGGAATGTAAAAACCGTTACACTTGAACTGAATTACAAAACAGAACAGAGTCACACATGCAGAAAACACACTATGGCTGCTTAACGGGAAAGGTGAGGTGGGGTGATACATAAAACAAGGGTATCAAATTAGCTCAGATACCGTTCCATAAACCCAATATGTAGTAGACAAGACCTACTCCTTGCTCAGAGAACTGGACTCAACACGCCCTATTCACCGCACAAGAATATATCTGACTAGTAATAATCTTAAAACCTATGTATTGATATCTCTCTGTTAGTGTGTCAAGTGGGTGTAAAGCGGCATAAACACAGCCGTGAAAAGCAGCTAAACCGCATTATGAAAATAAATTACTTTGAAAAACCCATGAAACAACGACAGTGAAAGAGATAGAAATTCTTACACAATGCGTTCAGGGGCTGTGATGCAACCTGGATTGACCATATCTAGACCCACAGCTGGATGAGACATAAGGGTGGACACTCTTGGGGCTGAGAGGTTTGGTGAGGTTGGGTGAGCAAACGCAGACCCTTTAAAGTAATACTTCGTGGTACCCATCGCATGGGTCCCAAATCTCCAGCTTCAAGGGCATCTTCCTACATCGAAAACATGCATGAGAAACCCAGAAGATAGTACACCGTGTGATGGGGAAAGGTTTCTAAAACGCACCTCATTTCTCATCTCCTTGTGCCCGGGTTCGCCATTCCAGCCGCTTTACTAGCAATCTCCCTACTTGGAGCATCAGCACCTTTAACCTCCTGTTCCGTACAGGTTGCAATTTGTCCTGAGGATGAACGGGAAGACGGGGAACCAACGAGAGACTAGCTCTTGGTGTTGGGACAGGCGCAGGTCTCTCTATTTTCCCATCAGGAAGAAGAATTAACCACAGGCTCAGCCTGCCCCCCGGAACCAGAACAGGGCCTGAAGCCATCCTGCGCTTTTGCGGCCAGCTCCCAAAAAAGCGAGTTGTAAAATGGAGGTTCAGGGCACTGCAATTCACAAACCTGCAGAGTTATAAATGATAACTCTCGTCCACAAATATATTGAGGGAAGGCAAAGAAGAGGATTTGAAATCAAGGCAGAATTGCAGGAAACAGATTTCAGGAGGTAGATTCAAATCGCCTTTAAAGCACATGAAAAGCAGCAAAATGTTGACAATGATGCCCTTGGCCAAAAAGGGCGTATGCGTTTTTTCCTGAATATATTCAGGAAAAAACGCATACGCCCTTTTTGGCCAACCAAGCAACCTGGAAAGGCAAATCAGCGCTACAAAGAAGTCTCGCTTCCCATCAGTCAAAAGGGCCATGCTGAAAAAAGTGTCAAAACCAGAAATGCAGGACAGGCCATGGAGAAATGAGAGCCTTGCTACACTGATGGGCGGGATGTAAATTGCCAACAGCCACTCTGGAGAAGTGTACGGTGTGTCCTGAAACATGTGAAAAACACAGCTTAGAGAGCATAGGGCACTTCCACTCATGGGGGTATAAATTGGGAAAATGAAAAATCAGCAAGACACAAGCACCCCAAAGTTTAGGGCTGCTCTGTTGACAAGGACCTCCACTTCATTCCACCTTCAATATCCCAGGAAAGAGAAAAATGGATAAAGAAGTTGTGGTCCTTATGTACAATGGAATATCACTCAGCCATGAAATCAATGTCATAAGGTTAGTAGCAGCATGATGAGTGGATTTAGGTACGACGATTCTAAGTGAAATAAGTCACACAGAAAAGGACACTTCTCATAAGGTATCACTGATAGAGGGAATGTAAAAACCGTTACACTTGAACTGAATTACAAAACAGAACAGAGTCACACATGCAGAAAACACACTATGGCTGCTTAACGGGAAAGGTGAGGTGGGGTGATACATAAAACAAGGGTATCAAATTAGCTCAGATACCGTTCCATAAACCCAATATGTAGTAGACAAGACCTACTCCTTGCTCAGAGAACTGGACTCAACACGCCCTATTCACCGCACAAGAATATACCTGACTAGTAATAATCTTAAAACCTATGTATTGATATCTCTCTGTTAGTGTGTCAAGTGGGTGTAAAGCGGCATAAACACAGCCGTGAAAAGCAGCTAAACCGCATTATGAAAATAAATTACTTTGAAAAACCCATGAAACAACGACAGTGAAAGAGATAGAAATTCTTACACAATGCGTTCAGGGGCTGTGATGCAACCTGGATTGACCATATCTAGACCCACAGCTGGATGAGACATAAGGGTGGACACTCTTGGGGCTGAGAGGTTTGGTGAGGTTGGGTGAGCAAACTCAGACCCTTTAAAGTAATACTTCGTGGTACCCATCGCATGGGTCCCAAATCTCCAGCTTCAAGGGCATCTTCCTACATCGAAAACATGCATGAGAAACCCAGAAGATAGTACACCGTGTGATGGGGAAAGGTTTCTAAAACGCACCTCATTTCTCATCTCCTTGTGCCCGGGTTCGCCATTCCAGCCGCTTTACTAGCAATCTCCCTACTTGGAGCATCAGCACCTTTAACCTCCTGTTCCGTACAGGTTGCAATTTGTCCTGAGGATGAACGGGAAGACGGGGAACCAACGAGAGACTAGCTCTTGGTGTTGGGACAGGCACAGGTCACTCTATTTTCCCATCAGGAAGAAGAATTAACCACAGGCTCAGCCTGCCCCCCGGAACCAGAACAGGGCATGAAGCCATCCTGCGCTTTTGCGGCCAGCTCCCAAAAAAGCGAGTTGTAAAATGGAGGTTCAGGGCACTGCAATTCACAAACCTGCAGAGTTATAAATGATAACTCTCGTCCACAAATATATTGAGGGAAGGCAAAGAAGAGGATTTGAAATCAAGGCAGAATTGCAGGAAACAGATTTCAGGAGGTAGATTCGAATCGCCTTTAAAGCACATGAAAAGCGGCAAAATGTTGACAATGATGCCCTTGGCCAAAAAGGGCGTATGCGTTTTTTCCTGAATATATTCAGGAAAAAACGCATACGCCCTTTTAGGCCAACCAAGCAACCTGGAAAGGCAAATCAGCGCTACAAAGAAGTCTCGCTTCCCATCGGTCAAAAGGGCTATGCTGATAAATGTGTCAAAACCAGAAATGCAGGACAGGCCATGGAGAAATGAGAGCCTTGCTACACTGATGGGAGGGATGTAAACTGCCAACAGCCACTCTGGAGAAGTGTACGGTGTGTCCTGAAACATCTGAAAAACACAGCTTAGAGAGCATAGGGCACTTCCACTCATGGGGGTATAAATTTGGAAAATTAAAAATCAGCAAGACACAAGCACCCCAAAGTTTAGGGCTGCTCTGTTGACAAGGACCTCCACTTCATTCCACCTTAAATGTCCAACGAAAGAGAAAAATGGATAAAGAAGTTGTGGTCCTTATGTACAATGGAATATCACTCAACCATGAAATCAATGTCATAAGGTTAGTAGCAGCATGATGAGTGGATTTAGGTACGACGATTCTAAGTGAAATAAGTCACACAGAAAAGGACACTTCTCATAAGGTATCACTGATAGAGGGAATGTAAAAACCTTTACACTTGAACTGAATTACAAAACAGAACAGAGTCACACATGCAGAAAACACACTATGGCTGCTTAACGGGAAAGGTGAGGTGGGGTGATACATAAAACAAGGGTATCAAATTAGCTCAGATACCGTTCCATAAACCCAATATGTAGTAGACAAGACCTACTCCTTGCTCAGAGAACTGGACTCAACACGCCCTATTCACCGCACAAGAATATATCTGACTAGTAATAATCTTAAAACCTATGTATTGATATCTCTCTGTTAGTGTGTCAAGTGGGTGTAAAGCGGCATAAACACAGCCGTGAAAAGCAGCTAAACCGCATTATGAAAATAAATTACTTTGAAAAACCCATGAAACAACGACAGTGAAAGAGAGAGAAATTCTTACACAATGCGTTCAGGGGCTGTGATGCAACCTGGATTGACCATATCTAGACCCACAGCTGGATGAGACATAAGGGTGGACACTCTTGGGGCTGAGAGGTTTGGTGAGGTTGGGTGAGCAAACGCAGACCCTTTAAAGTAATACTGCGTGGTACCCATCGCATGGGTCCCAAATCTCCAGCTTCAAGGGCATCTTCCTACATCGAAAACATGCATGAGAAACCCAGAAGATAGTACACCGTGTGATGGGGAAAGGTTTCTAAAACGCACCTCATTTCTCATCTCCTTGTGCCCGGGTTCACCATTCCAGCCGCTTTACTAGCAATCTCCCTACTTGGAGCATCAGCACCTTTAACCTCCTGTTCCGTACAGGTTGCAATTTGTCCTGAGGATGAACGGGAAGACGGGGAACCAACGAGAGACTAGCTCTTGGTGTTGGGACAGGCACAGGTCACTCTATTCTCCCATCAGGAAGAAGAATTAACCACAGGCTCAGCCTGCCCCCCGGAACCAGAACAGGGCCTGAAGCCATCCTGCGCTTTTGCGGCCAGCTCCCAAAAAAGCGAGTTGTAAAATGGAGGTTCAGGGCACTGCAATTCACAAACCTGCAGAGTTATAAATGATAACTCTCGTCCACAAATATATTGAGGGAAGGCAAAGAAGAGGATTTGAAATCAAGGCAGAATTGCAGGAAACAGATTTCAGGAGGTAGATTCGAATCGCCTTTAAAGCACATGAAAAGCGGCAAAATGTTGACAATGATGCCCTTGGCCAAAAAGGGCGTATGCGTTTTTTCCTGAATATATTCAGGAAAAAACGCATACGCCCTTTTAGGCCAACCAAGCAACCTGGAAAGGCAAATCAGCGCTACAAAGAAGTCTCGCTTCCCATCGGTCAAAAGGGCTATGCTGATAAATGTGTCAAAACCAGAAATGCAGGACAGGCCATGGAGAAATGAGAGCCTTGCTACACTGATGGGAGGGATGTAAACTGCCAACAGCCACTCTGGAGAAGTGTACGGTGTGTCCTGAAACATCTGAAAAACACAGCTTAGAGAGCATAGGGCACTTCCACTCATGGGGGTATAAATTTGGAAAATTAAAAATCAGCAAGACACAAGCACCCCAAAGTTTAGGGCTGCTCTGTTGACAAGGACCTCCACTTCATTCCACCTTAAATGTCCAACGAAAGAGAAAAATGGATAAAGAAGTTGTGGTCCTTATGTACAATGGAATATCACTCAACCATGAAATCAATGTCATAAGGTTAGTAGCAGCATGATGAGTGGATTTAGGTACGACGATTCTAAGTGAAATAAGTCACACAGAAAAGGACACTTCTCATAAGGTATCACTGATAGAGGGAATGTAAAAACCGTTACACTTGAACTGAATTACAAAACAGAACAGAGTCACACATGCAGAAAACACACTATGGCTGCTTAACGGGAAAGGTGAGGTGGGGTGATACATAAAACAAGGGTATCAAATTAGCTCAGATACCGTTCCATAAACCCAATATGTAGTAGACAAGACCTACTCCTTGCTCAGAGAACTGGACTCAACACGCCCTATTCACCGCACAAGAATATATCTGACTAGTAATAATCTTAAAACCTATGTATTGATATCTCTCTGTTAGTGTGTCAAGTGGGTGTAAAGCGGCATAAACACAGCCGTGAAAAGCAGCTAAACCGCATTATGAAAATAAATTACTTTGAAAAACCCATGAAACAACGACAGTGAAAGAGAGAGAAATTCTTACACAATGCGTTCAGGGGCTGTGATGCAACCTGGATTGACCATATCTAGACCCACAGCTGGATGAGACATAAGGGTGGACACTCTTGGGGCTGAGAGGTTTGGTGAGGTTGGGTGAGCAAACTCAGACCCTTTAAAGTAATACTTCGTGGTACCCATCGCATGGGTCCCAAATCTCCAGCTTCAAGGGCATCTTCCTACATCGAAAACATGCATGAGAAACCCAGAAGATAGTACACCGTGTGATGGGGAAAGGTTTCTAAAACGCACCTCATTTCTCATCTCCTTGTGCCCGGGTTCGCCATTCCAGCCGCTTTACTAGCAATCTCCCTACTTGGAGCATCAGCACCTTTAACCTCCTGTTCCGTACAGGTTGCAATTTGTCCTGAGGATGAACGGGAAGACGGGGAACCAACGAGAGACTAGCTCTTGGTGTTGGGACAGGCACAGGTCACTCTATTTTCCCATCAGGAAGAAGAATTAACCACAGGCTCAGCCTGCCCCCCGGAACCAGAACAGGGCCTGAAGCCATCCTGCGCTTTTGCGGCCAGCTCCCAAAAAAGCGAGTTGTAAAATGGAGGTTCAGGGCACTGCAATTCACAAACCTGCAGAGTTATAAATGATAACTCTCGTCCACAAATATATTGAGGGAAGGCAAAGAAGAGGATTTGAAATCAAGGCAGAATTGCAGGAAACAGATTTCAGGAGGTAGATTCGAATCGCCTTTAAAGCACATGAAAAGCGGCAAAATGTTGACAATGATGCCCTTGGCCAAAAAGGGCGTATGCGTTTTTTCCTGAATATATTCAGGAAAAAACGCATACGCCCTTTTAGGCCAACCAAGCAACCTGGAAAGGCAAATCAGCGCTACAAAGAAGTCTCGCTTCCCATCGGTCAAAAGGGCTATGCTGATAAATGTGTCAAAACCAGAAATGCAGGACAGGCCATGGAGAAATGAGAGCCTTGCTACACTGATGGGAGGGATGTAAACTGCCAACAGCCACTCTGGAGAAGTGTACGGTGTGTCCTGAAACATCTGAAAAACACAGCTTAGAGAGCATAGGGCACTTCCACTCATGGGGGTATAAATTTGGAAAATTAAAAATCAGCAAGACACAAGCACCCCAAAGTTTAGGGCTGCTCTGTTGACAAGGACCTCCACTTCATTCCACCTTAAATGTCCAACGAAAGAGAAAAATGGATAAAGAAGTTGTGGTCCTTATGTACAATGGAATATCACTCAACCATGAAATCAATGTCATAAGGTTAGTAGCAGCATGATGAGTGGATTTAGGTACGACGATTCTAAGTGAAATAAGTCACACAGAAAAGGACACTTCTCATAAGGTATCACTTTTAGAGGGAATGTAAAAACCGTTACACTTGAACTGAATTACAAAACAGAACAGAGTCACACATGCAGAAAACAGACTATGGCTGCTTAACGGGAAAGGTGAGGTGGGGTGATACATAAAACAAGGGTATCAAATTAGCTCAGATACCGTTCCATAAACCCAATATGTAGTAGACAAGACCTACTCCTTGCTCAGAGAACTGGACTCAACACGCCCTATTCACCGCACAAGAATATATCTGACTAGTAATAATCTTAAAACCTATGTATTGATATCTCTCTGTTAGTGTGTCAAGTGGGTGTAAAGCGGCATAAACACAGCCGTGAAAAGCAGCTAAACCGCATTATGAAAATAAATTACTTTGAAAAACCCATGAAACAACGACAGTGAAAGAGAGAGAAATTCTTACACAATGCGTTCAGGGGCTGTGATGCAACCTGGATTGACCATATCTAGACCCACAGCTGGATGAGACATAAGGGTGGACACTCTTGGGGCTGAGAGGTTTGGTGAGGTTGGGTGAGCAAACTCAGACCCTTTAAAGTAATACTTCGTGGTACCCATCGCATGGGTCCCAAATCTCCAGCTTCAAGGGCATCTTCCTACATCGAAAACATGCATGAGAAACCCAGAAGATAGTACACCGTGTGATGGGGAAAGGTTTCTAAAACGCACCTCATTTCTCATCTCCTTGTGCCCGGGTTCGCCATTCCAGCCGCTTTACTAGCAATCTCCCTACTTGGAGCATCAGCACCTTTAACCTCCTGTTCCGTACAGGTTGCAATTTGTCCTGAGGATGAACGGGAAGACGGGGAACCAACGAGAGACTAGCTCTTGGTGTTGGGACAGGCACAGGTCACTCTATTTTCCCATCAGGAAGAAGAATTAACCACAGGCTCAGCCTGCCCCCCGGAACCAGAACAGGGCCTGAAGCCATCCTGCGCTTTTGCGGCCAGCTCCCAAAAAAGCGAGTTGTAAAATGGAGGTTCAGGGCACTGCAATTCACAAACCTGCAGAGTTATAAATGATAACTCTCGTCCACAAATATATTGAGGGAAGGCAAAGAAGAGGATTTGAAATCAAGGCAGAATTGCAGGAAACAGATTTCAGGAGGTAGATTCGAATCGCCTTTAAAGCACATGAAAAGCGGCAAAATGTTGACAATGATGCCCTTGGCCAAAAAGGGCGTATGCGTTTTTTCCTGAATATATTCAGGAAAAAACGCATACGCCCTTTTAGGCCAACCAAGCAACCTGGAAAGGCAAATCAGCGCTACAAAGAAGTCTCGCTTCCCATCGGTCAAAAGGGCTATGCTGATAAATGTGTCAAAACCAGAAATGCAGGACAGGCCATGGAGAAATGAGAGCCTTGCTACACTGATGGGAGGGATGTAAACTGCCAACAGCCACTCTGGAGAAGTGTACGGTGTGTCCTGAAACATCTGAAAAACACAGCTTAGAGAGCATAGGGCACTTCCACTCATGGGGGTATAAATTTGGAAAATTAAAAATCAGCAAGACACAAGCACCCCAAAGTTTAGGGCTGCTCTGTTGACAAGGACCTCCACTTCATTCCACCTTCAATATCCAAGGAAAGAGAAAAATGGATAAAGAAGTTGTGGTCCTTATGTACAATGGAATATCACTCAGCCATGAAATCAATGTCATAAGGTTAGTAGCAGCATGATGAGTGGATTTAGGTACGACGATTCTAAGTGAAATAAGTCACACAGAAAAGGACACTTCTCATAAGGTATCACTGATAGAGGGAATGTAAAAACCGTTACACTTGAACTGAATTACAAAACAGAACAGAGTCACACATGCAGAAAACACACTATGGCTGCTTAACGGGAAAGGTGAGGTGGGGTGATACATAAAACAAGGGTATCAAATTAGCTCAGATACCGTTCCATAAACCCAATATGTAGTAGACAAGACCTACTCCTTGCTCAGAGAACTGGACTCAACACGCCCTATTCACCGCACAAGAATATATCTGACTAGTAATAATCTTAAAACCTATGTATTGATATCTCTCTGTTAGTGTGTCAAGTGGGTGTAAAGCGGCATAAACACAGCCGTGAAAAGCAGCTAAACCGCATTATGAAAATAAATTACTTTGAAAAACCCATGAAACAACGACAGTGAAAGAGAGAGAAATTCTTACACAATGCGTTCAGGGGCTGTGATGCAACCTGGATTGACCATATCTAGACCCACAGCTGGATGAGACATAAGGGTGGACACTCTTGGGGCTGAGAGGTTTGGTGAGGTTGGGTGAGCAAACGCAGACCCTTTAAAGTAATACTGCGTGGTACCCATCGCATGGGTCCCAAATCTCCAGCTTCAAGGGCATCTTCCTACATCGAAAACATGCATGAGAAACCCAGAAGATAGTACACCGTGTGATGGGGAAAGGTTTCTAAAACGCACCTCATTTCTCATCTCCTTGTGCCCGGGTTCACCATTCCAGCCGCTTTACTAGCAATCTCCCTACTTGGAGCATCAGCACCTTTAACCTCCTGTTCCGTACAGGTTGCAATTTGTCCTGAGGATGAACGGGAAGACGGGGAACCAACGAGAGACTAGCTCTTGGTGTTGGGACAGGCACAGGTCACTCTATTCTCCCATCAGGAAGAAGAATTAACCACAGGCTCAGCCTGCCCCCCGGAACCAGAACAGGGCCTGAAGCCATCCTGCGCTTTTGCGGCCAGCTCCCAAAAAAGCGAGTTGTAAAATGGAGGTTCAGGGCACTGCAATTCACAAACCTGCAGAGTTATAAATGATAACTCTCGTCCACAAATATATTGAGGGAAGGCAAAGAAGAGGATTTGAAATCAAGGCAGAATTGCAGGAAACAGATTTCAGGAGGTAGATTCGAATCGCCTTTAAAGCACATGAAAAGCGGCAAAATGTTGACAATGATGCCCTTGGCCAAAAAGGGCGTATGCGTTTTTTCCTGAATATATTCAGGAAAAAACGCATACGCCCTTTTAGGCCAACCAAGCAACCTGGAAAGGCAAATCAGCGCTACAAAGAAGTCTCGCTTCCCATCGGTCAAAAGGGCTATGCTGATAAATGTGTCAAAACCAGAAATGCAGGACAGGCCATGGAGAAATGAGAGCCTTGCTACACTGATGGGAGGGATGTAAACTGCCAACAGCCACTCTGGAGAAGTGTACGGTGTGTCCTGAAACATCTGAAAAACACAGCTTAGAGAGCATAGGGCACTTCCACTCATGGGGGTATAAATTTGGAAAATTAAAAATCAGCAAGACACAAGCACCCCAAAGTTTAGGGCTGCTCTGTTGACAAGGACCTCCACTTCATTCCACCTTAAATGTCCAACGAAAGAGAAAAATGGATAAAGAAGTTGTGGTCCTTATGTACAATGGAATATCACTCAACCATGAAATCAATGTCATAAGGTTAGTAGCAGCATGATGAGTGGATTTAGGTACGACGATTCTAAGTGAAATAAGTCACACAGAAAAGGACACTTCTCATAAGGTATCACTGATAGAGGGAATGTAAAAACCGTTACACTTGAACTGAATTACAAAACAGAACAGAGTCACACATGCAGAAAACACACTATGGCTGCTTAACGGGAAAGGTGAGGTGGGGTGATACATAAAACAAGGGTATCAAATTAGCTCAGATACCGTTCCATAAACCCAATATGTAGTAGACAAGACCTACTCCTTGCTCAGAGAACTGGACTCAACACGCCCTATTCACCGCACAAGAATATATCTGACTAGTAATAATCTTAAAACCTATGTATTGATATCTCTCTGTTAGTGTGTCAAGTGGGTGTAAAGCGGCATAAACACAGCCGTGAAAAGCAGCTAAACCGCATTATGAAAATAAATTACTTTGAAAAACCCATGAAACAACGACAGTGAAAGAGAGAGAAATTCTTACACAATGCGTTCAGGGGCTGTGATGCAACCTGGATTGACCATATCTAGACCCACAGCTGGATGAGACATAAGGGTGGACACTCTTGGGGCTGAGAGGTTTGGTGAGGTTGGGTGAGCAAACTCAGACCCTTTAAAGTAATACTTCGTGGTACCCATCGCATGGGTCCCAAATCTCCAGCTTCAAGGGCATCTTCCTACATCGAAAACATGCATGAGAAACCCAGAAGATAGTACACCGTGTGATGGGGAAAGGTTTCTAAAACGCACCTCATTTCTCATCTCCTTGTGCCCGGGTTCGCCATTCCAGCCGCTTTACTAGCAATCTCCCTACTTGGAGCATCAGCACCTTTAACCTCCTGTTCCGTACAGGTTGCAATTTGTCCTGAGGATGAACGGGAAGACGGGGAACCAACGAGAGACTAGCTCTTGGTGTTGGGACAGGCACAGGTCACTCTATTTTCCCATCAGGAAGAAGAATTAACCACAGGCTCAGCCTGCCCCCCGGAACCAGAACAGGGCCTGAAGCCATCCTGCGCTTTTGCGGCCAGCTCCCAAAAAAGCGAGTTGTAAAATGGAGGTTCAGGGCACTGCAATTCACAAACCTGCAGAGTTATAAATGATAACTCTCGTCCACAAATATATTGAGGGAAGGCAAAGAAGAGGATTTGAAATCAAGGCAGAATTGCAGGAAACAGATTTCAGGAGGTAGATTCGAATCGCCTTTAAAGCACATGAAAAGCGGCAAAATGTTGACAATGATGCCCTTGGCCAAAAAGGGCGTATGCGTTTTTTCCTGAATATATTCAGGAAAAAACGCATACGCCCTTTTAGGCCAACCAAGCAACCTGGAAAGGCAAATCAGCGCTACAAAGAAGTCTCGCTTCCCATCGGTCAAAAGGGCTATGCTGATAAATGTGTCAAAACCAGAAATGCAGGACAGGCCATGGAGAAATGAGAGCCTTGCTACACTGATGGGAGGGATGTAAACTGCCAACAGCCACTCTGGAGAAGTGTACGGTGTGTCCTGAAACATCTGAAAAACACAGCTTAGAGAGCATAGGGCACTTCCACTCATGGGGGTATAAATTTGGAAAATTAAAAATCAGCAAGACACAAGCACCCCAAAGTTTAGGGCTGCTCTGTTGACAAGGACCTCCACTTCATTCCACCTTAAATGTCCAACGAAAGAGAAAAATGGATAAAGAAGTTGTGGTCCTTATGTACAATGGAATATCACTCAACCATGAAATCAATGTCATAAGGTTAGTAGCAGCATGATGAGTGGATTTAGGTACGACGATTCTAAGTGAAATAAGTCACACAGAAAAGGACACTTCTCATAAGGTATCACTTTTAGAGGGAATGTAAAAACCGTTACACTTGAACTGAATTACAAAACAGAACAGAGTCACACATGCAGAAAACAGACTATGGCTGCTTAACGGGAAAGGTGAGGTGGGGTGATACATAAAACAAGGGTATCAAATTAGCTCAGATACCGTTCCATAAACCCAATATGTAGTAGACAAGACCTACTCCTTGCTCAGAGAACTGGACTCAACACGCCCTATTCACCGCACAAGAATATATCTGACTAGTAATAATCTTAAAACCTATGTATTGATATCTCTCTGTTAGTGTGTCAAGTGGGTGTAAAGCGGCATAAACACAGCCGTGAAAAGCAGCTAAACCGCATTATGAAAATAAATTACTTTGAAAAACCCATGAAACAACGACAGTGAAAGAGAGAGAAATTCTTACACAATGCGTTCAGGGGCTGTGATGCAACCTGGATTGACCATATCTAGACCCACAGCTGGATGAGACATAAGGGTGGACACTCTTGGGGCTGAGAGGTTTGGTGAGGTTGGGTGAGCAAACTCAGACCCTTTAAAGTAATACTTCGTGGTACCCATCGCATGGGTCCCAAATCTCCAGCTTCAAGGGCATCTTCCTACATCGAAAACATGCATGAGAAACCCAGAAGATAGTACACCGTGTGATGGGGAAAGGTTTCTAAAACGCACCTCATTTCTCATCTCCTTGTGCCCGGGTTCGCCATTCCAGCCGCTTTACTAGCAATCTCCCTACTTGGAGCATCAGCACCTTTAACCTCCTGTTCCGTACAGGTTGCAATTTGTCCTGAGGATGAACGGGAAGACGGGGAACCAACGAGAGACTAGCTCTTGGTGTTGGGACAGGCACAGGTCACTCTATTTTCCCATCAGGAAGAAGAATTAACCACAGGCTCAGCCTGCCCCCCGGAACCAGAACAGGGCCTGAAGCCATCCTGCGCTTTTGCGGCCAGCTCCCAAAAAAGCGAGTTGTAAAATGGAGGTTCAGGGCACTGCAATTCACAAACCTGCAGAGTTATAAATGATAACTCTCGTCCACAAATATATTGAGGGAAGGCAAAGAAGAGGATTTGAAATCAAGGCAGAATTGCAGGAAACAGATTTCAGGAGGTAGATTCGAATCGCCTTTAAAGCACATGAAAAGCGGCAAAATGTTGACAATGATGCCCTTGGCCAAAAAGGGCGTATGCGTTTTTTCCTGAATATATTCAGGAAAAAACGCATACGCCCTTTTAGGCCAACCAAGCAACCTGGAAAGGCAAATCAGCGCTACAAAGAAGTCTCGCTTCCCATCGGTCAAAAGGGCTATGCTGATAAATGTGTCAAAACCAGAAATGCAGGACAGGCCATGGAGAAATGAGAGCCTTGCTACACTGATGGGAGGGATGTAAACTGCCAACAGCCACTCTGGAGAAGTGTACGGTGTGTCCTGAAACATCTGAAAAACACAGCTTAGAGAGCATAGGGCACTTCCACTCATGGGGGTATAAATTTGGAAAATTAAAAATCAGCAAGACACAAGCACCCCAAAGTTTAGGGCTGCTCTGTTGACAAGGACCTCCACTTCATTCCACCTTCAATATCCAAGGAAAGAGAAAAATGGATAAAGAAGTTGTGGTCCTTATGTACAATGGAATATCACTCAGCCATGAAATCAATGTCATAAGGTTAGTAGCAGCATGATGAGTGGATTTAGGTACGACGATTCTAAGTGAAATAAGTCACACAGAAAAGGACACTTCTCATAAGGTATCACTGATAGAGGGAATGTAAAAACCGTTACACTTGAACTGAATTACAAAACAGAACAGAGTCACACATGCAGAAAACACACTATGGCTGCTTAACGGGAAAGGTGAGGTGGGGTGATACATAAAACAAGGGTATCAAATTAGCTCAGATACCGTTCCATAAACCCAATATGTAGTAGACAAGACCTACTCCTTGCTCAGAGAACTGGACTCAACACGCCCTATTCACCGCACAAGAATATATCTGACTAGTAATAATCTTAAAACCTATGTATTGATATCTCTCTGTTAGTGTGTCAAGTGGGTGTAAAGCGGCATAAACACAGCCGTGAAAAGCAGCTAAACCGCATTATGAAAATAAATTACTTTGAAAAACCCATGAAACAACGACAGTGAAAGAGATAGAAATTCTTACACAATGCGTTCAGGGGCTGTGATGCAACCTGGATTGACCATATCTAGACCCACAGCTGGATGAGACATAAGGGTGGACACTCTTGGGGCTGAGAGGTTTGGTGAGGTTGGGTGAGCAAACTCAGACCCTTTAAAGTAATACTTCGTGGTACCCATCGCATGGGTCCCAAATCTCCAGCTTCAAGGGCATCTTCCTACATCGAAAACATGCATGAGAAACCCAGAAGATAGTACACCGTGTGATGGGGAAAGGTTTCTAAAACGCACCTCATTTCTCATCTCCTTGTGCCCGGGTTCGCCATTCCAGCCGCTTTACTAGCAATCTCCCTACTTGGAGCATCAGCACCTTTAACCTCCTGTTCCGTACAGGTTGCAATTTGTCCTGAGGATGAACGGGAAGACGGGGAACCAACGAGAGACTAGCTCTTGGTGTTGGGACAGGCACAGGTCACTCTATTTTCCCATCAGGAAGAAGAATTAACCACAGGCTCAGCCTGCCCCCCGGAACCAGAACAGGGCCTGAAGCCATCCTGCGCTTTTGCGGCCACCTCCCAAAAAAGCGAGTTGTAAAATGGAGGTTCAGGGCACTGCAATTCACAAACCTGCAGAGTTATAAATGATAACTCTCGTCCACAAATATATTGAGGGAAGGCAAAGAAGAGGATTTGAAATCAAGGCAGAATTGCAGGAAACAGATTTCAGGAGGTAGATTCGAATCGCCTTTAAAGCACATGAAAAGCGGCAAAATGTTGACAATGATGCCCTTGGCCAAAAAGGGCGTATGCGTTTTTTCCTGAATATATTCAGGAAAAAACGCATACGCCCTTTTAGGCCAACCAAGCAACCTGGAAAGGCAAATCAGCGCTACAAAGAAGTCTCGCTTCCCATCGGTCAAAAGGGCTATGCTGATAAATGTGTCAAAACCAGAAATGCAGGACAGGCCATGGAGAAATGAGAGCCTTGCTACACTGATGGGAGGGATGTAAACTGCCAACAGCCACTCTGGAGAAGTGTACGGTGTGTCCTGAAACATCTGAAAAACACAGCTTAGAGAGCATAGGGCACTTCCACTCATGGGGGTATAAATTTGGAAAATTAAAAATCAGCAAGACACAAGCACCCCAAAGTTTAGGGCTGCTCTGTTGACAAGGACCTCCACTTCATTCCACCTTCAATATCCCAGGAAAGAGAAAAATGGATAAAGAAGTTGTGGTCCTTATGTACAATGGAATATCACTCAGCCATGAAATCAATGTCATAAGGTTAGTAGCAGCATGATGAGTGGATTTAGGTACGACGATTCTAAGTGAAATAAGTCACACAGAAAAGGACACTTCTCATAAGGTATCACTGATAGAGGGAATGTAAAAACCGTTACACTTGAACTGAATTACAAAACAGAACAGAGTCACACATGCAGAAAACACACTATGGCTGCTTAACGGGAAAGGTGAGGTGGGGTGATACATAAAACAAGGGTATCAAATTAGCTCAGATACCGTTCCATAAACCCAATATGTAGTAGACAAGACCTACTCCTTGCTCAGAGAACTGGACTCAACACGCCCTATTCACCGCACAAGAATATATCTGACTAGTAATAATCTTAAAACCTATGTATTGATATCTCTCTGTTAGTGTGTCAAGTGGGTGTAAAGCGGCATAAACACAGCCGTGAAAAGCAGCTAAACCGCATTATGAAAATAAATTACTTTGAAAAACCCATGAAACAACGACAGTGAAAGAGAGAGAAATTCTTACACAATGCGTTCAGGGGCTGTGATGCAACCTGGATTGACCATATCTAGACCCACAGCTGGATGAGACATAAGGGTGGACACTCTTGGGGCTGAGAGGTTTGGTGAGGTTGGGTGAGCAAACGCAGACCCTTTAAAGTAATACTGCGTGGTACCCATCGCATGGGTCCCAAATCTCCAGCTTCAAGGGCATCTTCCTACATCGAAAACATGCATGAGAAACCCAGAAGATAGTACACCGTGTGATGGGGAAAGGTTTCTAAAACGCACCTCATTTCTCATCTCCTTGTGCCCGGGTTCACCATTCCAGCCGCTTTACTAGCAATCTTCCTACTTGGAGCATCAGCACCTTTAACCTCCTGTTCCGTACAGGTTGCAATTTGTCCTGAGGATGAACGGGAAGACGGGGAACCAACGAGAGACTAGCTCTTGGTGTTGGGACAGGCACAGGTCACTCTATTTTCCCATCAGGAAGAAGAATTAACCACAGGCTCAGCCTGCCCCCCGGAACCAGAACAGGGCCTGAAGCCATCCTGCGCTTTTGCGGCCAGCTCCCAAAAAAGCGAGTTGTAAAATGGAGGTTCAGGGCACTGCAATTCACAAACCTGCAGAGTTATAAATGATAACTCTCGTCCACAAATATATTGAGGGAAGGCAAAGAAGAGGATTTGAAATCAAGGCAGAATTGCAGGAAACAGATTTCAGGAGGTAGATTCGAATCGCCTTTAAAGCACATGAAAAGCGGCAAAATGTTGACAATGATGCCCTTGGCCAAAAAGGGCGTATGCGTTTTTTCCTGAATATATTCAGGAAAAAACGCATACGCCCTTTTAGGCCAACCAAGCAACCTGGAAAGGCAAATCAGCGCTACAAAGAAGTCTCGCTTCCCATCGGTCAAAAGGGCTATGCTGATAAATGTGTCAAAACCAGAAATGCAGGACAGGCCATGGAGAAATGAGAGCCTTGCTACACTGATGGGAGGGATGTAAACTGCCAACAGCCACTCTGGAGAAGTGTACGGTGTGTCCTGAAACATCTGAAAAACACAGCTTAGAGAGCATAGGGCACTTCCACTCATGGGGGTATAAATTTGGAAAATTAAAAATCAGCAAGACACAAGCACCCCAAAGTTTAGGGCTGCTCTGTTGACAAGGACCTCCACTTCATTCCACCTTAAATGTCCAACGAAAGAGAAAAATGGATAAAGAAGTTGTGGTCCTTATGTACAATGGAATATCACTCAGCCATGAAATCAATGTCATAAGGTTAGTAGCAGCATGATGAGTGGATTTAGGTACGACGATTCTAAGTGAAATAAGTCACACAGAAAAGGACACTTCTCATAAGGTATCACTGATAGAGGGAATGTAAAAACCGTTACACTTGAACTGAATTACAAAACAGAACAGAGTCACACATGCAGAAAACACACTATGGCTGCTTAACGGGAAAGGTGAGGTGGGGTGATACATAAAACAAGGGTATCAAATTAGCTCAGATACCGTTCCATAAACCCAATATGTAGTAGACAAGACCTACTCCTTGCTCAGAGAACTGGACTCAACACGCCCTATTCACCGCACAAGAATATATCTGACTAGTAATAATCTTAAAACCTATGTATTGATATCTCTCTGTTAGTGTGTCAAGTGGGTGTAAAGCGGCATAAACACAGCCGTGAAAAGCAGCTAAACCGCATTATGAAAATAAATTACTTTGAAAAACCCATGAAACAACGACAGTGAAAGAGAGAGAAATTCTTACACAATGCGTTCAGGGGCTGTGATGCAACCTGGATTGACCATATCTAGACCCACAGCTGGATGAGACATAAGGGTGGACACTCTTGGGGCTGAGAGGTTTGGTGAGGTTGGGTGAGCAAACTCAGACCCTTTAAAGTAGTACTTCGTGGTACCCATCGCATGGGTCCCAAATCTCCAGCTTCAAGGGCATCTTCCTACATCGAAAACATGCATGAGAAACCCAGAAGATAGTACACCGTGTGATGGGGAAAGGTTTCTAAAACGCACCTCATTTCTCATCTCCTTGTGCCCGGGTTCGCCATTCCAGCCGCTTTACTAGCAATCTCCCTACTTGGAGCATCAGCACCTTTAACCTCCTGTTCCGTACAGGTTGCAATTTGTCCTGAGGATGAACGGGAAGACGGGGAACCAACGAGAGACTAGCTCTTGGTGTTGGGACAGGCACAGGTCACTCTATTTTCCCATCAGGAAGAAGAATTAACCACAGGCTCAGCCTGCCCCCCGGAACCAGAACAGGGCCTGAAGCCATCCTGCGCTTTTGCGGCCAGCTCCCAAAAAAGCGAGTTGTAAAATGGAGGTTCAGGGCACTGCAATTCACAAACCTGCAGAGTTATAAATGATAACTCTCGTCCACAAATATATTGAGGGAAGGCAAAGAAGAGGATTTGAAATCAAGGCAGAATTGCAGGAAACAGATTTCAGGAGGTAGATTCGAATCGCCTTTAAAGCACATGAAAAGCGGCAAAATGTTGACAATGATGCCCTTGGCCAAAAAGGGCGTATGCGTTTTTTCCTGAATATATTCAGGAAAAAACGCATACGCCCTTTTAGGGCAACCAAGCAACCTGGAAAGGCAAATCAGCGCTACAAAGAAGTCTCGCTTCCCATCGGTCAAAAGGGCTATGCTGATAAATGTGTCAAAACCAGAAATGCAGGACAGGCCATGGAGAAATGAGAGCCTTGCTACACTGATGGGAGGGATGTAAACTGCCAACAGCCACTCTGGAGAAGTGTACGGTGTGTCCTGAAACATCTGAAAAACACAGCTTAGAGAGCATAGGGCACTTCCACTCATGGGGGTATAAATTTGGAAAATTAAAAATCAGCAAGACACAAGCACCCCAAAGTTTAGGGCTGCTCTGTTGACAAGGACCTCCACTTCATTCCACCTTAAATGTCCAACGAAAGAGAAAAATGGATAAAGAAGTTGTGGTCCTTATGTACAATGGAATATCACTCAACCATGAAATCAATGTCATAAGGTTAGTAGCAGCATGATGAGTGGATTTAGGTACGACGATTCTAAGTGAAATAAGTCACACAGAAAAGGACACTTCTCATAAGGTATCACTGATAGAGGGAATGTAAAAACCTTTACACTTGAACTGAATTACAAAACAGAACAGAGTCACACATGCAGAAAACACACTATGGCTGCTTAACGGGAAAGGTGAGGTGGGGTGATACATAAAACAAGGGTATCAAATTAGCTCAGATACCGTTCCATAAACCCAATATGTAGTAGACAAGACCTACTCCTTGCTCAGAGAACTGGACTCAACACGCCCTATTCACCGCACAAGAATATATCTGACTAGTAATAATCTTAAAACCTATGTATTGATATCTCTCTGTTAGTGTGTCAAGTGGGTGTAAAGCGGCATAAACACAGCCGTGAAAAGCAGCTAAACCGCATTATGAAAATAAATTACTTTGAAAAACCCATGAAACAACGACAGTGAAAGAGAGAGAAATTCTTACACAATGCGTTCAGGGGCTGTGATGCAACCTGGATTGACCATATCTAGACCCACAGCTGGATGAGACATAAGGGTGGACACTCTTGGGGCTGAGAGGTTTGGTGAGGTTGGGTGAGCAAACGCAGACCCTTTAAAGTAATACTGCGTGGTACCCATCGCATGGGTCCCAAATCTCCAGCTTCAAGGGCATCTTCCTACATCGAAAACATGCATGAGAAACCCAGAAGATAGTACACCGTGTGATGGGGAAAGGTTTCTAAAACGCACCTCATTTCTCATCTCCTTGTGCCCGGGTTCACCATTCCAGCCGCTTTACTAGCAATCTCCCTACTTGGAGCATCAGCACCTTTAACCTCCTGTTCCGTACAGGTTGCAATTTGTCCTGAGGATGAACGGGAAGACGGGGAACCAACGAGAGACTAGCTCTTGGTGTTGGGACAGGCACAGGTCACTCTATTTTCCCATCAGGAAGAAGAATTAACCACAGGCTCAGCCTGCCCCCCGGAACCAGAACAGGGCCTGAAGCCATCCTGCGCTTTTGTGGCCAGCTCCCAAAAAAGCGAGTTGTAAAATGGAGGTTCAGGGCACTGCAATTCACAAACCTGCAGAGTTATAAATGATAACTCTCGTCCACAAATATATTGAGGGAAGGCAAAGAAGAGGATTTGAAATCAAGGCAGAATTGCAGGAAACAGATTTCAGGAGGTAGATTCGAATCGCCTTTAAAGCACATGAAAAGCGGCAAAATGTTGACAATGATGCCCTTGGCCAAAAAGGGCGTATGCGTTTTTTCCTGAATATATTCAGGAAAAAACGCATACGCCCTTTTTGGCCAACCAAGCAACCTGGAAAGGCAAATCAGCGCTACAAAGAAGTCTCGCTTCCCATCGGTCAAAAGGGCTATGCTGAAAAATGTGTCAAAACCAGAAATGCAGGACAGGCCATGGAGAAATGAGAGCCTTGCTACACTGATGGGAGGGATGTAAACTGCCAACAGCCACTCTGGAGAAGTGTACGGTGTGTCCTGAAACATCTGAAAAACACAGCTTAGAGAGCATAGGGCACTTCCACTCATGGGGGTATAAATTTGGAAAATTAAAAATCAGCAAGACACAAGCACCCCAAAGTTTAGGGCTGCTCTGTTGACAAGGACCTCCACTTCATTCCACCTTAAATGTCCAGCGAAAGAGAAAAATGGATAAAGAAGTTGTGGTCCTTATGTACAATGGAATATCACTCAACCATGAAATCAATGTCATAAGGTTAGTAGCAGCATGATGAGTGGATTTAGGTACGACGATTCTAAGTGAAATAAGTCACACAGAAAAGGACACTTCTCATAAGGTATCACTTTTAGAGGGAATGTAAAAACCGTTACACTTGAACTGAATTACAAAACAGAACAGAGTCACACATGCAGAAAACAGACTATGGCTGCTTAACGGGAAAGGTGAGGTGGGGTGATACATAAAACAAGGGTATCAAATTAGCTCAGATACCGTTCCATAAACCCAATATGTAGTAGACAAGACCTACTCCTTGCTCAGAGAACTGGACTCAACACGCCCTATTCACCGCACAAGAATATATCTGACTAGTAATAATCTTAAAACCTATGTATTGATATCTCTCTGTTAGTGTGTCAAGTGGGTGTAAAGCGGCATAAACACAGCCGTGAAAAGCAGCTAAACCGCATTATGAAAATAAATTACTTTGAAAAACCCATGAAACAACGACAGTGAAAGAGATAGAAATTCTTACACAATGCGTTCAGGGGCTGTGATGCAACCTGGATTGACCATATCTAGACCCACAGCTGGATGAGACATAAGGGTGGACACTCTTGGGGCTGAGAGGTTTGGTGAGGTTGGGTGAGCAAACTCAGACCCTTTAAAGTAATACCTCGTGGTACCCATCGCATGGGTCCCAAATCTCCAGCTTCAAGGGCATCTTCCTACATCGAAAACATGCATGAGAAACCCAGAAGATAGTACACCGTGTGATGGGGAAAGGTTTCTAAAACGCACCTCATTTCTCATCTCCTTGTGCCCGGGTTCGCCATTCCAGCCGCTTTACTAGCAATCTCCCTACTTGGAGCATCAGCACCTTTAACCTCCTGTTCCGTACAGGTTGCAATTTGTCCTGAGGATGAACGGGAAGACGGGGAACCAACGAGAGACTAGCTCTTGGTGTTGGGACAGGCACAGGTCACTCTATTTTCCCATCAGGAAGAAGAATTAACCACAGGCTCAGCCTGCCCCCCGGAACCAGAACAGGGCCTGAAGCCATCCTGCGCTTTTGCGGCCAGCTCCCAAAAAAGCGAGTTGTAAAATGGAGGTTCAGGGCACTGCAATTCACAAACCTGCAGAGTTATAAATGATAACTCTCGTCCACAAATATATTGAGGGAAGGCAAAGAAGAGGATTTGAAATCAAGGCAGAATTGCAGGAAACAGATTTCAGGAGGTAGATTCGAATCGCCTTTAAAGCACATGAAAAGCGGCAAAATGTTGACAATGATGCCCTTGGCCAAAAAGGGCGTATGCGTTTTTTCCTGAATATATTCAGGAAAAAACGCATACGCCCTTTTAGGCCAACCAAGCAACCTGGAAAGGCAAATCAGCGCTACAAAGAAGTCTCGCTTCCCATCGGTCAAAAGGGCTATGCTGATAAATGTGTCAAAACCAGAAATGCAGGACAGGCCATGGAGAAATGAGAGCCTTGCTACACTGATGGGAGGGATGTAAACTGCCAACAGCCACTCTGGAGAAGTGTACGGTGTGTCCTGAAACATCTGAAAAACACAGCTTAGAGAGCATAGGGCACTTCCACTCATGGGGGTATAAATTTGGAAAATTAAAAATCAGCAAGACACAAGCACCCCAAAGTTTAGGGCTGCTCTGTTGACAAGGACCTCCACTTCATTCCACCTTAAATGTCCAACGAAAGAGAAAAATGGATAAAGAAGTTGTGGTCCTTATGTACAATGGAATATCACTCAGCCATGAAATCAATGTCATAAGGTTAGTAGCAGCATGATGAGTGGATTTAGGTACGACGATTCTAAGTGAAATAAGTCACACAGAAAAGGACACTTCTCATAAGGTATCACTGATAGAGGGAATGTAAAAACCGTTACACTTGAACTGAATTACAAAACAGAACAGAGTCACACATGCAGAAAACACACTATGGCTGCTTAACGGGAAAGGTGAGGTGGGGTGATACATAAAACAAGGGTATCAAATTAGCTCAGATACCGTTCCATAAACCCAATATGTAGTAGACAAGACCTACTCCTTGCTCAGAGAACTGGACTCAACACGCCCTATTCACCGCACAAGAATATATCTGACTAGTAATAATCTTAAAACCTATGTATTGATATCTCTCTGTTAGTGTGTCAAGTGGGTGTAAAGCGGCATAAACACAGCCGTGAAAAGCAGCTAAACCGCATTATGAAAATAAATTACTTTGAAAAACCCATGAAACAACGACAGTGAAAGAGAGAGAAATTCTTACACAATGCGTTCAGGGGCTGTGATGCAACCTGGATTGACCATATCTAGACCCACAGCTGGATGAGACATAAGGGTGGACACTCTTGGGGCTGAGAGGTTTGGTGAGGTTGGGTGAGCAAACTCAGACCCTTTAAAGTAGTACTTCGTGGTACCCATCGCATGGGTCCCAAATCTCCAGCTTCAAGGGCATCTTCCTACATCGAAAACATGCATGAGAAACCCAGAAGATAGTACACCGTGTGATGGGGAAAGGTTTCTAAAACGCACCTCATTTCTCATCTCCTTGTGCCCGGGTTCGCCATTCCAGCCGCTTTACTAGCAATCTCCCTACTTGGAGCATCAGCACCTTTAACCTCCTGTTCCGTACAGGTTGCAATTTGTCCTGAGGATGAACGGGAAGACGGGGAACCAACGAGAGACTAGCTCTTGGTGTTGGGACAGGCACAGGTCACTCTATTTTCCCATCAGGAAGAAGAATTAACCACAGGCTCAGCCTGCCCCCCGGAACCAGAACAGGGCCTGAAGCCATCCTGCGCTTTTGCGGCCAGCTCCCAAAAAAGCGAGTTGTAAAATGGAGGTTCAGGGCACTGCAATTCACAAACATGCAGAGTTATAAATGATAACTCTCGTCCACAAATATATTGAGGGAAGGCAAAGAAGAGGATTTGAAATCAAGGCAGAATTGCAGGAAACAGATTTCAGGAGGTAGATTCGAATCGCCTTTAAAGCACATGAAAAGCGGCAAAATGTTGACAATGATGCCCTTGGCCAAAAAGGGCGTATGCGTTTTTTCCTGAATATATTCAGGAAAAAACGCATACGCCCTTTTAGGCCAACCAAGCAACCTGGAAAGGCAAATCAGCGCTACAAAGAAGTCTCGCTTCCCATCGGTCAAAAGGGCTATGCTGATAAATGTGTCAAAACCAGAAATGCAGGACAGGCCATGGAGAAATGAGAGCCTTGCTACACTGATGGGAGGGATGTAAACTGCCAACAGCCACTCTGGAGAAGTGTACGGTGTGTCCTGAAACATCTGAAAAACACAGCTTAGAGAGCATAGGGCACTTCCACTCATGGGGGTATAAATTTGGAAAATTAAAAATCAGCAAGACACAAGCACCCCAAAGTTTAGGGCTGCTCTGTTGACAAGGACCTCCACTTCATTCCACCTTAAATGTCCAACGAAAGAGAAAAATGGATAAAGAAGTTGTGGTCCTTATGTACAATGGAATATCACTCAACCATGAAATCAATGTCATAAGGTTAGTAGCAGCATGATGAGTGGATTTAGGTACGACGATTCTAAGTGAAATAAGTCACACAGAAAAGGACACTTCTCATAAGGTATCACTGATAGAGGGAATGTAAAAACCTTTACACTTGAACTGAATTACAAAACAGAACAGAGTCACACATGCAGAAAACACACTATGGCTGCTTAACGGGAAAGGTGAGGTGGGGTGATACATAAAACAAGGGTATCAAATTAGCTCAGATACCGTTCCATAAACCCAATATGTAGTAGACAAGACCTACTCCTTGCTCAGAGAACTGGACTCAACACGCCCTATTCACCGCACAAGAATATATCTGACTAGTAATAATCTTAAAACCTATGTATTGATATCTCTCTGTTAGTGTGTCAAGTGGGTGTAAAGCGGCATAAACACAGCCGTGAAAAGCAGCTAAACCGCATTATGAAAATAAATTACTTTGAAAAACCCATGAAACAACGACAGTGAAAGAGAGAGAAATTCTTACACAATGCGTTCAGGGGCTGTGATGCAACCTGGATTGACCATATCTAGACCCACAGCTGGATGAGACATAAGGGTGGACACTCTTGGGGCTGAGAGGTTTGGTGAGGTTGGGTGAGCAAACGCAGACCCTTTAAAGTAATACTGCGTGGTACCCATCGCATGGGTCCCAAATCTCCAGCTTCAAGGGCATCTTCCTACATCGAAAACATGCATGAGAAACCCAGAAGATAGTACACCGTGTGATGGGGAAAGGTTTCTAAAACGCACCTCATTTCTCATCTCCTTGTGCCCGGGTTCACCATTCCAGCCGCTTTACTAGCAATCTCCCTACTTGGAGCATCAGCACCTTTAACCTCCTGTTCCGTACAGGTTGCAATTTGTCCTGAGGATGAACGGGAAGACGGGGAACCAACGAGAGACTAGCTCTTGGTGTTGGGACAGGCACAGGTCACTCTATTCTCCCATCAGGAAGAAGAATTAACCACAGGCTCAGCCTGCCCCCCGGAACCAGAACAGGGCCTGAAGCCATCCTGCGCTTTTGCGGCCAGCTCCCAAAAAAGCGAGTTGTAAAATGGAGGTTCAGGGCACTGCAATTCACAAACCTGCAGAGTTATAAATGATAACTCTCGTCCACAAATATATTGAGGGAAGGCAAAGAAGAGGATTTGAAATCAAGGCAGAATTGCAGGAAACAGATTTCAGGAGGTAGATTCGAATCGCCTTTAAAGCACATGAAAAGCGGCAAAATGTTGACAATGATGCCCTTGGCCAAAAAGGGCGTATGCGTTTTTTCCTGAATATATTCAGGAAAAAACGCATACGCCCTTTTTGGCCAACCAAGCAACCTGGAAAGGCAAATCAGCGCTACAAAGAAGTCTCGCTTCCCATCGGTCAAAAGGGCTATGCTGAAAAATGTGTCAAAACCAGAAATGCAGGACAGGCCATGGAGAAATGAGAGCCTTGCTACACTGATGGGAGGGATGTAAACTGCCAACAGCCACTCTGGAGAAGTGTACGGTGTGTCCTGAAACATCTGAAAAACACAGCTTAGAGAGCATAGGGCACTTCCACTCATGGGGGTATAAATTTGGAAAATTAAAAATCAGCAAGACACAAGCACCCCAAAGTTTAGGGCTGCTCTGTTGACAAGGACCTCCACTTCATTCCACCTTAAATGTCCAGCGAAAGAGAAAAATGGATAAAGAAGTTGTGGTCCTTATGTACAATGGAATATCACTCAACCATGAAATCAATGTCATAAGGTTAGTAGCAGCATGATGAGTGGATTTAGGTACGACGATTCTAAGTGAAATAAGTCACACAGAAAAGGACACTTCTCATAAGGTATCACTTTTAGAGGGAATGTAAAAACCGTTACACTTGAACTGAATTACAAAACAGAACAGAGTCACACATGCAGAAAACAGACTATGGCTGCTTAACGGGAAAGGTGAGGTGGGGTGATACATAAAACAAGGGTATCAAATTAGCTCAGATACCGTTCCATAAACCCAATATGTAGTAGACAAGACCTACTCCTTGCTCAGAGAACTGGACTCAACACGCCCTATTCACCGCACAAGAATATATCTGACTAGTAATAATCTTAAAACCTATGTATTGATATCTCTCTGTTAGTGTGTCAAGTGGGTGTAAAGCGGCATAAACACAGCCGTGAAAAGCAGCTAAACCGCATTATGAAAATAAATTACTTTGAAAAACCCATGAAACAACGACAGTGAAAGAGATAGAAATTCTTACACAATGCGTTCAGGGGCTGTGATGCAACCTGGATTGACCATATCTAGACCCACAGCTGGATGAGACATAAGGGTGGACACTCTTGGGGCTGAGAGGTTTGGTGAGGTTGGGTGAGCAAACTCAGACCCTTTAAAGTAATACCTCGTGGTACCCATCGCATGGGTCCCAAATCTCCAGCTTCAAGGGCATCTTCCTACATCGAAAACATGCATGAGAAACCCAGAAGATAGTACACCGTGTGATGGGGAAAGGTTTCTAAAACGCACCTCATTTCTCATCTCCTTGTGCCCGGGTTCGCCATTCCAGCCGCTTTACTAGCAATCTCCCTACTTGGAGCATCAGCACCTTTAACCTCCTGTTCCGTACAGGTTGCAATTTGTCCTGAGGATGAACGGGAAGACGGGGAACCAACGAGAGACTAGCTCTTGGTGTTGGGACAGGCACAGGTCACTCTATTTTCCCATCAGGAAGAAGAATTAACCACAGGCTCAGCCTGCCCCCCGGAACCAGAACAGGGCCTGAAGCCATCCTGCGCTTTTGCGGCCAGCTCCCAAAAAAGCGAGTTGTAAAATGGAGGTTCAGGGCACTGCAATTCACAAACCTGCAGAGTTATAAATGATAACTCTCGTCCACAAATATATTGAGGGAAGGCAAAGAAGAGGATTTGAAATCAAGGCAGAATTGCAGGAAACAGATTTCAGGAGGTAGATTCGAATCGCCTTTAAAGCACATGAAAAGCGGCAAAATGTTGACAATGATGCCCTTGGCCAAAAAGGGCGTATGCGTTTTTTCCTGAATATATTCAGGAAAAAACGCATACGCCCTTTTAGGCCAACCAAGCAACCTGGAAAGGCAAATCAGCGCTACAAAGAAGTCTCGCTTCCCATCGGTCAAAAGGGCTATGCTGATAAATGTGTCAAAACCAGAAATGCAGGACAGGCCATGGAGAAATGAGAGCCTTGCTACACTGATGGGAGGGATGTAAACTGCCAACAGCCACTCTGGAGAAGTGTACGGTGTGTCCTGAAACATCTGAAAAACACAGCTTAGAGAGCATAGGGCACTTCCACTCATGGGGGTATAAATTTGGAAAATTAAAAATCAGCAAGACACAAGCACCCCAAAGTTTAGGGCTGCTCTGTTGACAAGGACCTCCACTTCATTCCACCTTCAATATCCCAGGAAAGAGAAAAATGGATAAAGAAGTTGTGGTCCTTATGTACAATGGAATATCACTCAGCCATGAAATCAATGTCATAAGGTTAGTAGCAGCATGATGAGTGGATTTAGGTACGACGATTCTAAGTGAAATAAGTCACACAGAAAAGGACACTTCTCATAAGGTATCACTGATAGAGGGAATGTAAAAACCGTTACACTTGAACTGAATTACAAAACAGAACAGAGTCACACATGCAGAAAACACACTATGGCTGCTTAACGGGAAAGGTGAGGTGGGGTGATACATAAAACAAGGGTATCAAATTAGCTCAGATACCGTTCCATAAACCCAATATGTAGTAGACAAGACCTACTCCTTGCTCAGAGAACTGGACTCAACACGCCCTATTCACCGCACAAGAATATATCTGACTAGTAATAATCTTAAAACCTATGTATTGATATCTCTCTGTTAGTGTGTCAAGTGGGTGTAAAGCGGCATAAACACAGCCGTGAAAAGCAGCTAAACCGCATTATGAAAATAAATTACTTTGAAAAACCCATGAAACAACGACAGTGAAAGAGATAGAAATTCTTACACAATGCGTTCAGGGGCTGTGATGCAACCTGGATTGACCATATCTAGACCCACAGCTGGATGAGACATAAGGGTGGACACTCTTGGGGCTGAGAGGTTTGGTGAGGTTGGGTGAGCAAACTCAGACCCTTTAAAGTAATACTTCGTGGTACCCATCGCATGGGTCCCAAATCTCCAGCTTCAAGGGCATCTTCCTACATCGAAAACATGCATGAGAAACCCAGAAGATAGTACACCGTGTGATGGGGAAAGGTTTCTAAAACGCACCTCATTTCTCATCTCCTTGTGCCCGGGTTCGCCATTCCAGCTGCTTTACTAGCAATCTCCCTACTTGGAGCATCAGCACCTTTAACCTCCTGTTCCGTACAGGTTGCAATTTGTCCTGAGGATGAACGGGAAGACGGGGAACCAACGAGAGACTAGCTCTTGGTGTTGGGACAGGCACAGGTCACTCTATTTTCCCATCAGGAAGAAGAATTAACCACAGGCTCAGCCTGCCCCCCGGAACCAGAACAGGGCCTGAAGCCATCCTGCGCTTTTGCGGCCACCTCGCAAAAAAGCGAGTTGTAAAATGGAGGTTCAGGGCACTGCAATTCACAAACCTGCAGAGTTATAAATGATAACTCTCGTCCACAAATATATTGAGGGAAGGCAAAGAAGAGGATTTGAAATCAAGGCAGAATTGCAGGAAACAGATTTCAGGAGGTAGATTCGAATCGCCTTTAAAGCACATGAAAAGCGGCAAAATGTTGACAATGATGCCCTTGGCCAAAAAGGGCGTATGCGTTTTTTCCTGAATATATTCAGGAAAAAACGCATACGCCCTTTTTGGCCAACCAAGCAACCTGGAAAGGCAAATCAGCGCTACAAAGAAGTCTCGCTTCCCATCGGTCAAAAGGGCTATGCTGATAAATGTGTCAAAACCAGAAATGCAGGACAGGCCATGGAGAAATGAGAGCCTTGCTACACTGATGGGAGGGATGTAAACTGCCAACAGCCACTCTGGAGAAGTGTACGGTGTGTCCTGAAACATCTGAAAAACACAGCTTAGAGAGCATAGGGCACTTCCACTCATGGGGGTATAAATTTGGAAAATTAAAAATCAGCAAGACACAAGCACCCCAAAGTTTAGGGCTGCTCTGTTGACAAGGACCTCCACTTCATTCCACCTTAAATGTCCAGCGAAAGAGAAAAATGGATAAAGAAGTTGTGGTCCTTATGTACAATGGAATATCACTCAACCATGAAATCAATGTCATAAGGTTAGTAGCAGCATGATGAGTGGATTTAGGTACGACGATTCTAAGTGAAATAAGTCACACAGAAAAGGACACTTCTCATAAGGTATCACTTTTAGAGGGAATGTAAAAACCGTTACACTTGAACTGAATTACAAAACAGAACAGAGTCACACATGCAGAAAACAGACTATGGCTGCTTAACGGGAAAGGTGAGGTGGGGTGATACATAAAACAAGGGTATCAAATTAGCTCAGATACCGTTCCATAAACCCAATATGTAGTAGACAAGACCTACTCCTTGCTCAGAGAACTGGACTCAACACGCCCTATTCACCGCACAAGAATATATCTGACTAGTAATAATCTTAAAACCTATGTATTGATATCTCTCTGTTAGTGTGTCAAGTGGGTGTAAAGCGGCATAAACACAGCCGTGAAAAGCAGCTAAACCGCATTATGAAAATAAATTACTTTGAAAAACCCATGAAACAACGACAGTGAAAGAGATAGAAATTCTTACACAATGCGTTCAGGGGCTGTGATGCAACCTGTATTGACCATATCTAGACCCACAGCTGGATGAGACATAAGGGTGGACACTCTTGGGGCTGAGAGGTTTGGTGAGGTTGGGTGAGCAAACTCAGACCCTTTAAAGTAATACCTCGTGGTACCCATCGCATGGGTCCCAAATCTCCAGCTTCAAGGGCATCTTCCTACATCGAAAACATGCATGAGAAACCCAGAAGATAGTACACCGTGTGATGGGGAAAGGTTTCTAAAACGCACCTCATTTCTCATCTCCTTGTGCCCGGGTTCGCCATTCCAGCCGCTTTACTAGCAATCTCCCTACTTGGAGCATCAGCACCTTTAACCTCCTGTTCCGTACAGGTTGCAATTTGTCCTGAGGATGAACGGGAAGACGGGGAACCAACGAGAGACTAGCTCTTGGTGTTGGGACAGGCACAGGTCACTCTATTTTCCCATCAGGAAGAAGAATTAACCACAGGCTCAGCCTGCCCCCCGGAACCAGAACAGGGCCTGAAGCCATCCTGCGCTTTTGCGGCCAGCTCCCAAAAAAGCGAGTTGTAAAATGGAGGTTCAGGGCACTGCAATTCACAAACCTGCAGAGTTATAAATGATAACTCTCGTCCACAAATATATTGAGGGAAGGCAAAGAAGAGGATTTGAAATCAAGGCAGAATTGCAGGAAACAGATTTCAGGAGGTAGATTCGAATCGCCTTTAAAGCACATGAAAAGCGGCAAAATGTTGACAATGATGCCCTTGGCCAAAAAGGGCGTATGCGTTTTTTCCTGAATATATTCAGGAAAAAACGCATACGCCCTTTTAGGCCAACCAAGCAACCTGGAAAGGCAAATCAGCGCTACAAAGAAGTCTCGCTTCCCATCGGTCAAAAGGGCTATGCTGATAAATGTGTCAAAACCAGAAATGCAGGACAGGCCATGGAGAAATGAGAGCCTTGCTACACTGATGGGAGGGATGTAAACTGCCAACAGCCACTCTGGAGAAGTGTACGGTGTGTCCTGAAACATCTGAAAAACACAGCTTAGAGAGCATAGGGCACTTCCACTCATGGGGGTATAAATTTGGAAAATTAAAAATCAGCAAGACACAAGCACCCCAAAGTTTAGGGCTGCTCTGTTGACAAGGACCTCCACTTCATTCCACCTTCAATATCCCAGGAAAGAGAAAAATGGATAAAGAAGTTGTGGTCCTTATGTACAATGGAATATCACTCAGCCATGAAATCAATGTCATAAGGTTAGTAGCAGCATGATGAGTGGATTTAGGTACGACGATTCTAAGTGAAATAAGTCACACAGAAAAGGACACTTCTCATAAGGTATCACTGATAGAGGGAATGTAAAAACCGTTACACTTGAACTGAATTACAAAACAGAACAGAGTCACACATGCAGAAAACACACTATGGCTGCTTAACGGGAAAGGTGAGGTGGGGTGATACATAAAACAAGGGTATCAAATTAGCTCAGATACCGTTCCATAAACCCAATATGTAGTAGACAAGACCTACTCCTTGCTCAGAGAACTGGACTCAACACGCCCTATTCACCGCACAAGAATATATCTGACTAGTAATAATCTTAAAACCTATGTATTGATATCTCTCTGTTAGTGTGTCAAGTGGGTGTAAAGCGGCATAAACACAGCCGTGAAAAGCAGCTAAACCGCATTATGAAAATAAATTACTTTGAAAAACCCATGAAACAACGACAGTGAAAGAGATAGAAATTCTTACACAATGCGTTCAGGGGCTGTGATGCAACCTGGATTGACCATATCTAGACCCACAGCTGGATGAGACATAAGGGTGGACACTCTTGGGGCTGAGAGGTTTGGTGAGGTTGGGTGAGCAAACTCAGACCCTTTAAAGTAATACTTCGTGGTACCCATCGCATGGGTCCCAAATCTCCAGCTTCAAGGGCATCTTCCTACATCGAAAACATGCATGAGAAACCCAGAAGATAGTACACCGTGTGATGGGGAAAGGTTTCTAAAACGCACCTCATTTCTCATCTCCTTGTGCCCGGGTTCGCCATTCCAGCTGCTTTACTAGCAATCTCCCTACTTGGAGCATCAGCACCTTTAACCTCCTGTTCCGTACAGGTTGCAATTTGTCCTGAGGATGAACGGGAAGACGGGGAACCAACGAGAGACTAGCTCTTGGTGTTGGGACAGGCACAGGTCACTCTATTTTCCCATCAGGAAGAAGAATTAACCACAGGCTCAGCCTGCCCCCCGGAACCAGAACAGGGCCTGAAGCCATCCTGCGCTTTTGCGGCCACCTCGCAAAAAAGCGAGTTGTAAAATGGAGGTTCAGGGCACTGCAATTCACAAACCTGCAGAGTTATAAATGATAACTCTCGTCCACAAATATATTGAGGGAAGGCAAAGAAGAGGATTTGAAATCAAGGCAGAATTGCAGGAAACAGATTTCAGGAGGTAGATTCGAATCGCCTTTAAAGCACATGAAAAGCGGCAAAATGTTGACAATGATGCCCTTGGCCAAAAAGGGCGTATGCGTTTTTTCCTGAATATATTCAGGAAAAAACGCATACGCCCTTTTTGGCCAACCAAGCAACCTGGAAAGGCAAATCAGCGCTACAAAGAAGTCTCGCTTCCCATCGGTCAAAAGGGCTATGCTGATAAATGTGTCAAAACCAGAAATGCAGGACAGGCCATGGAGAAATGAGAGCCTTGCTACACTGATGGGAGGGATGTAAACTGCCAACAGCCACTCTGGAGAAGTGTACGGTGTGTCCTGAAACATCTGAAAAACACAGCTTAGAGAGCATAGGGCACTTCCACTCATGGGGGTATAAATTTGGAAAATGAAAAATCAGCAAGACACAAGCACCCCAAAGTTTAGGGCTGCTCTGTTGACAAGGACCTCCACTTCATTCCACCTTAAATATCCAAGGAAAGAGAAAAATGGATAAAGAAGTTGTGGTCCTTATGTACAATGGAATATCACTCAGCCATGAAATCAATGTCATAAGGTTAGTAGCAGCATGATGAGTGGATTTAGGTACGACGATTCTAAGTGAAATAAGTCACACAGAAAAGGACACTTCTCATAAGGTACCACTTTTAGAGGGAATGTAAAAACCGTTACACTTGAACTGAATTACACAACAGAACAGAGTCACACATGCAGAAAACAGACTATGGCTGCTTAACGGGAAAGGTGAGGTGGGGTGATACATAAAACAAGGGTATCAAATTAGCTCAGATACCGTTCCATAAACCCAATATGTTGTAGACAAGACCTACTCCTTGCTCAGAGAACTGGACTCAACACGCCCTATTCACCGCACAAGAATATACCTGACTAGTAATCATCTTAAAACCTATGTATTGATATCTCTCTGTTAGTGTGTCAAGTGGGTGTAAAGCGGCATAAACACAGCAGTGAAAAGCAGCTAAACCCCATTATCAAAATAAATTACTTTGAAACACCCATGAAACAAAGACAGTGAAAGAGAGAGAAATTCTTACACAATGCGTTCAGGGGCTGTGATGCAACCTGGATTGACCATATCTAGACCCACAGCTGGATGAGACATAAGGGTGGACACTCTTGGGGCTGAGAGGTTTGGTGAGGTTGGGTGAGCAAACGCAGACCCTTTAAAGTAATACTGCGTGGTACCCATCGCATGGGTCCCAAATCTCCAGCTTCAAGGGCATCTTCCTACATCGAAAACATGCATGAGAAACCCAGAAGATAGTACACCGTGTGATGGGGAAAGGTTTCTAAAACGCACCTCATTTCTCATCTCCTTGTGCCCGGGTTCGCCATTCCAGCCGCTTTACTAGCAATCTCCCTACTTGGAGCATCAGCACCTTTAACCTCCTGTTCCGTACAGGTTGCAATTTGTCCTGAGGATGAACGGGAAGACGGGGAACCAACGAGAGACTAGCTCTTGGTGTTGGGACAGGCACAGGTCACTCTATTTTCCCATCAGGAAGAAGAATTAACCACAGGCTCAGCCTGCCCCCCGGAACCAGAACAGGGCCTGAAGCCATCCTGCGCTTTTGCGGCCAGCTCCCAAAAAAGCGAGTTGTAAAATGGAGGTTCAGGGCACTGCAATTCACAAACCTGCAGAGTTATAAATGATAACTCTCGTCCACAAATATATTGAGGGAAGGCAAAGAAGAGGATTTGAAATCAAGGCAGAATTGCAGGAAACAGATTTCAGGAGGTAGATTCAAATCGCCTTTAAAGCACATGAAAAGCAGCAAAATGTTGACAATGATGCCCTTGGCCAAAAAGGGCGTATGCGTTTTTTCCTGAATATATTCAGGAAAAAACGCATACGCCCTTTTTGGCCAACCAAGCAACCTGGAAAGGCAAATCAGCGCTACAAAGAAGTCTCGCTTCCCATCAGTCAAAAGGGCCATGCTGAAAAAAGTGTCAAAACCAGAAATGCAGGACAGGCCATGGAGAAATGAGAGCCTTGCTACACTGATGGGCGGGATGTAAATTGCCAACAGCCACTCTGGAGAAGTGTACGGTGTGTCCTGAAACATGTGAAAAACACAGCTTAGAGAGCATAGGGCACTTCCACTCATGGGGGTATAAATTGGGAAAATGAAAAATCAGCAAGACACAAGCACCCCAAAGTTTAGGGCTGCTCTGTTGACAAGGACCTCCACTTCATTCCACCTTAAATATCCAAGGAAAGAGAAAAATGGATAAAGAAGTTGTGGTCCTTATGTACAATGGAATATCACTCAGCCATGAAATCAATGTCATAAGGTTAGTAGCAGCATGATGAGTGGATTTAGGTACGACGATTCTAAGTGAAATAAGTCACACAGAAAAGGACACTTCTCATAAGGTACCACTTTTAGAGGGAATGTAAAAACCGTTACACTTGAACTGAATTACACAACAGAACAGAGTCACACATGCAGAAAACAGACTATGGCTGCTTAACGGGAAAGGTGAGGTGGGGTGATACATAAAACAAGGGTATCAAATTAGCTCAGATACCGTTCCATAAACCCAATATGTTGTAGACAAGACCTACTCCTTGCTCAGAGAACTGGACTCAACACGCCCTATTCACCGCACAAGAATATACCTGACTAGTAATCATCTTAAAACCTATGTATTGATATCTCTCTGTTAGTGTGTCAAGTGGGTGTAAAGCGGCATAAACACAGCAGTGAAAAGCAGCTAAACCCCATTATCAAAATAAATTACTTTGAAACACCCATGAAACAAAGACAGTGAAAGAGAGAGAAATTCTTACACAATGCGTTCAGGGGCTGTGATGCAACCTGGATTGACCATATCTAGACCCACAGCTGGATGAGACATAAGGGTGGACACTCTTGGGGCTGAGAGGTTTGGTGAGGTTGGGTGAGCAAACGCAGACCCTTTAAAGTAATACTGCGTGGTACCCATCGCATGGGTCCCAAATCTCCAGCTTCAAGGGCATCTTCCTACATCGAAAACATGCATGAGAAACCCAGAAGATAGTACACCGTGTGATGGGGAAAGGTTTCTAAAACGCACCTCATTTCTCATCTCCTTGTGCCCGGGTTCGCCATTCCAGCCGCTTTACTAGCAATCTCCCTACTTGGAGCATCAGCACCTTTAACCTCCTGTTCCGTACAGGTTGCAATTTGTCCTGAGGATGAACGGGAAGACGGGGAACCAACGAGAGACTAGCTCTTGGTGTTGGGACAGGCACAGGTCACTCTATTTTCCCATCAGGAAGAAGAATTAACCACAGGCTCAGCCTGCCCCCCGGAACCAGAACAGGGCCTGAAGCCATCCTGCGCTTTTGCGGCCAGCTCCCAAAAAAGCGAGTTGTAAAATGGAGGTTCAGGGCACTGCAATTCACAAACCTGCAGAGTTATAAATGATAACTCTCGTCCACAAATATATTGAGGGAAGGCAAAGAAGAGGATTTGAAATCAAGGCAGAATTGCAGGAAACAGATTTCAGGAGGTAGATTCGAATCGCCTTTAAAGCACATGAAAAGCGGCAAAATGTTGACAATGATGCCCTTGGCCAAAAAGGGCGTATGCGTTTTTTCCTGAATATATTCAGGAAAAAACGCATAGCCTTTTTTGGCCAACCAAGCAACCTGGAAAGGCAAATCAGCGCTACAGAGAAGTCTCGCTTCCCATCGGTCAAAAGGGCCATGCTGAAAAAAGTGTCAAAACCAGAAATGCAGGACAGGCCATGGAGAAATGGGAGCCTTGCTACACTGATGGGCGGGATGTAAATTGCCAACAGCCACTCTGGAGAAGTGTACGGTGTGTCCTGAAACATCTGAAAAACACAGCTTAGAGAGCATAGGGCACTTCCACTCATGGGGGTATAAATTGGGAAAATGAAAAATCAGCAAGACACAAGCACCCCAAAGTTTAGGGCTGCTCTGTTGACAAGGACCTCCACTTCATTCCACCTTCAATATCCCAGGAAAGAGAAAAATGGATAAAGAAGTTGTGGTCCTTATGTACAATGGAATATCACTCAGCCATGAAATCAATGTCATAAGGTTAGTAGCAGCATGATGAGTGGATTTAGGTACGACGATTCTAAGTGAAATAAGTCACACAGAAAAGGACACTTCTCATAAGGTATCACTGATAGAGGGAATGTAAAAACCGTTACACTTGAACTGAATTACAAAACAGAACAGAGTCACACATGCAGAAAACACACTATGGCTGCTTAACGGGAAAGGTGAGGTGGGGTGATACATAAAACAAGGGTATCAAATTAGCTCAGATACCGTTCCATAAACCCAATATGTAGTAGACAAGACCTACTCCTTGCTCAGAGAACTGGACTCAACACGCCCTATTCACCGCACAAGAATATATCTGACTAGTAATAATCTTAAAACCTATGTATTGATATCTCTCTGTTAGTGTGTCAAGTGGGTGTAAAGCGGCATAAACACAGCAGTGAAAAGCAGCTAAACCCCATTATCAAAATAAATTACTTTGAAACACCCATGAAACAAAGACAGTGAAAGAGAGAGAAATTCTTACACAATGCGTTCAGGGGCTGTGATGCAACCTGGATTGACCATATCTAGACCCACAGCTGGATGAGACATAAGGGTGGACACTCTTGGGGCTGAGAGGTTTGGTGAGGTTGGGTGAGCAAACGCAGACCCTTTAAAGTAATACTGCGTGGTACCCATCGCATGGGTCCCAAATCTCCAGCTTCAAGGGCATCTTCCTACATCGAAAACATGCATGAGAAACCCAGAAGATAGTACACCGTGTGATGGGGAAAGGTTTCTAAAACGCACCTCATTTCTCATCTCCTTGTGCCCGGGTTCGCCATTCCAGCCGCTTTACTAGCAATCTCCCTACTTGGAGCATCAGCACCTTTAACCTCCTGTTCCGTACAGGTTGCAATTTGTCCTGAGGATGAACGGGAAGACGGGGAACCAACGAGAGACTAGCTCTTGGTGTTGGGACAGGCACAGGTCACTCTATTTTCCCATCAGGAAGAAGAATTAACCACAGGCTCAGCCTGCCCCCCGGAACCAGAACAGGGCCTGAAGCCATCCTGCGCTTTTGCGGCCAGCTCCCAAAAAAGCGAGTTGTAAAATGGAGGTTCAGGGCACTGCAATTCACAAACCTGCAGAGTTATAAATGATAACTCTCGTCCACAAATATATTGAGGGAAGGCAAAGAAGAGGATTTGAAATCAAGGCAGAATTGCAGGAAACAGATTTCAGGAGGTAGATTCGAATCGCCTTTAAAGCACATGAAAAGCGGCAAAATGTTGACAATGATGCCCTTGGCCAAAAAGGGCGTATGCGTTTTTTCCTGAATATATTCAGGAAAAAACGCATAGCCTTTTTTGGCCAACCAAGCAACCTGGAAAGGCAAATCAGCGCTACAGAGAAGTCTCGCTTCCCATCGGTCAAAAGGGCCATGCTGAAAAAAGTGTCAAAACCAGAAATGCAGGACAGGCCATGGAGAAATGGGAGCCTTGCTACACTGATGGGCGGGATGTAAATTGCCAACAGCCACTCTGGAGAAGTGTACGGTGTGTCCTGAAACATCTGAAAAACACAGCTTAGAGAGCATAGGGCACTTCCACTCATGGGGGTATAAATTGGGAAAATTAAAAATCAGCAAGACACAAGCACCCCAAAGTTTAGGGCTGCTCTGTTGACAAGGACCTCCACTTCATTCCACCTTCAATATCCCAGGAAAGAGAAAAATGGATAAAGAAGTTGTGGTCCTTATGTACAATGGAATATCACTCAGCCATGAAATCAATGTCATAAGGTTAGTAGCAGCATGATGAGTGGATTTAGGTACGACGATTCTAAGTGAAATAAGTCACACAGAAAAGGACACTTCTCATAAGGTATCACTGATAGAGGGAATGTAAAAACCGTTACACTTGAACTGAATTACAAAACAGAACAGAGTCACACATGCAGAAAACACACTATGGCTGCTTAACGGGAAAGGTGAGGTGGGGTGATACATAAAACAAGGGTATCAAATTAGCTCAGATACCGTTCCATAAACCCAATATGTAGTAGACAAGACCTACTCCTTGCTCAGAGAACTGGACTCAACACGCCCTATTCACCGCACAAGAATATATCTGACTAGTAATAATCTTAAAACCTATGTATTGATATCTCTCTGTTAGTGTGTCAAGTGGGTGTAAAGCGGCATAAACACAGCCGTGAAAAGCAGCTAAACCGCATTATGAAAATAAATTACTTTGAAAAACCCATGAAACAACGACAGTGAAAGAGAGAGAAATTCTTACACAATGCGTTCAGGGGCTGTGATGCAACCTGGATTGACCATATCTAGACCCACAGCTGGATGAGACATAAGGGTGGACACTCTTGGGGCTGAGAGGTTTGGTGAGGTTGGGTGAGCAAACGCAGACCCTTTAAAGTAATACTGCGTGGTACCCATCGCATGGGTCCCAAATCTCCAGCTTCAAGGGCATCTTCCTACATCGAAAACATGCATGAGAAACCCAGAAGATAGTACACCGTGTGATGGGGAAAGGTTTCTAAAACGCACCTCATTTCTCATCTCCTTGTGCCCGGGTTCACCATTCCAGCCGCTTTACTAGCAATCTCCCTACTTGGAGCATCAGCACCTTTAACCTCCTGTTCCGTACAGGTTGCAATTTGTCCTGAGGATGAACGGGAAGACGGGGAACCAACGAGAGACTAGTTCTTGGTGTTGGGACAGGCGCAGGTCTCTCTATTTTCCCATCAGGAAGAAGAATTAACCACAGGCTCAGCCTGCCCCCCGGAACCAGAACAGGGCCTGAAGCCATCCTGCGCTTTTGCGGCCAGCTCCCAAAAAAGCGAGTTGTAAAATGGAGGTTCAGGGCACTGCAATTCACAAACCTGCAGAGTTATAAATGATAACTCTCGTCCACAAATATATTGAGGGAAGGCAAAGAAGAGGATTTGAAATCAAGGCAGAATTGCAGGAAACAGATTTCAGGAGGTAGATTCGAATCGCCTTTAAAGCACATGAAAAGCGGCAAAATGTTGACAATGATGCCCTTGGCCAAAAAGGGCGTATGCGTTTTTTCCTGAATATATTCAGGAAAAAACGCATACGCCCTTTTAGGCCAACCAAGCAACCTGGAAAGGCAAATCAGCGCTACAAAGAAGTCTCGCTTCCCATCGGTCAAAAGGGCTATGCTGATAAATGTGTCAAAACCAGAAATGCAGGACAGGCCATGGAGAAATGAGAGCCTTGCTACACTGATGGGAGGGATGTAAACTGCCAACAGCCACTCTGGAGAAGTGTACGGTGTGTCCTGAAACATCTGAAAAACACAGCTTAGAGAGCATAGGGCACTTCCACTCATGGGGGTATAAATTTGGAAAATTAAAAATCAGCAAGACACAAGCACCCCAAAGTTTAGGGCTGCTCTGTTGACAAGGACCTCCACTTCATTCCACCTTAAATGTCCAACGAAAGAGAAAAATGGATAAAGAAGTTGTGGTCCTTATGTACAATGGAATATCACTCAACCATGAAATCAATGTCATAAGGTTAGTAGCAGCATGATGAGTGGATTTAGGTACGACGATTCTAAGTGAAATAAGTCACACAGAAAAGGACACTTCTCATAAGGTATCACTGATAGAGGGAATGTAAAAACCTTTACACTTGAACTGAATTACAAAACAGAACAGAGTCACACATGCAGAAAACACACTATGGCTGCTTAACGGGAAAGGTGAGGTGGGGTGATACATAAAACAAGGGTATCAAATTAGCTCAGATACCGTTCCATAAACCCAATATGTAGTAGACAAGACCTACTCCTTGCTCAGAGAACTGGACTCAACACGCCCTATTCACCGCACAAGAATATATCTGACTAGTAATAATCTTAAAACCTATGTATTGATATCTCTCTGTTAGTGTGTCAAGTGGGTGTAAAGCGGCATAAACACAGCCGTGAAAAGCAGCTAAACCGCATTATGAAAATAAATTACTTTGAAAAACCCATGAAACAACGACAGTGAAAGAGAGAGAAATTCTTACACAATGCGTTCAGGGGCTGTGATGCAACCTGGATTGACCATATCTAGACCCACAGCTGGATGAGACATAAGGGTGGACACTCTTGGGGCTGAGAGGTTTGGTGAGGTTGGGTGAGCAAACGCAGACCCTTTAAAGTAATACTGCGTGGTACCCATCGCATGGGTCCCAAATCTCCAGCTTCAAGGGCATCTTCCTACATCGAAAACATGCATGAGAAACCCAGAAGATAGTACACCGTGTGATGGGGAAAGGTTTCTAAAACGCACCTCATTTCTCATCTCCTTGTGCCCGGGTTCACCATTCCAGCCGCTTTACTAGCAATCTCCCTACTTGGAGCATCAGCACCTTTAACCTCCTGTTCCGTACAGGTTGCAATTTGTCCTGAGGATGAACGGGAAGACGGGGAACCAACGAGAGACTAGTTCTTGGTGTTGGGACAGGCACAGGTCTCTCTATTTTCCCATCAGGAAGAAGAATTAACCACAGGCTCAGCCTGCCCCCCGGAAGCAGAACAGGGCCTGAAGCCATCCTGCGCTTTTGCGGCCAGCTCCCAAAAAAGCGAGTTGTAAAATGGAGGTTCAGGGCACTGCAATTCACAAACCTGCAGAGTTATAAATGATAACTCTCGTCCACAAATATATTGAGGGAAGGCAAAGAAGAGGATTTGAAATCAAGGCAGAATTGCAGGAAACAGATTTCAGGAGGTAGATTCAAATCGCCTTTAAAGCACATGAAAAGCAGCAAAATGTTGACAATGATGCCCTTGGCCAAAAAGGGCGTATGCGTTTTTTCCTGAATATATTCAGGAAAAAACGCATACGCCCTTTTTGGCCAACCAAGCAACCTGGAAAGGCAAATCAGCGCTACAAAGAAGTCTCGCTTCCCATCAGTCAAAAGGGCCATGCTGAAAAAAGTGTCAAAACCAGAAATGCAGGACAGGCCATGGAGAAATGAGAGCCTTGCTACACTGATGGGCGGGATGTAAATTGCCAACAGCCACTCTGGAGAAGTGTACGGTGTGTCCTGAAACATGTGAAAAACACAGCTTAGAGAGCATAGGGCACTTCCACTCATGGGGGTATAAATTGGGAAAATGAAAAATCAGCAAGACACAAGCACCCCAAAGTTTAGGGCTGCTCTGTTGACAAGGACCTCCACTTCATTCCACCTTAAATATCCAAGGAAAGAGAAAAATGGATAAAGAAGTTGTGGTCCTTATGTACAATGGAATATCACTCAGCCATGAAATCAATGTCATAAGGTTAGTAGCAGCATGATGAGTGGATTTAGGTACGACGATTCTAAGTGAAATAAGTCACACAGAAAAGGACACTTCTCATAAGGTACCACTTTTAGAGGGAATGTAAAAACCGTTACACTTGAACTGAATTACACAACAGAACAGAGTCACACATGCAGAAAACAGACTATGGCTGCTTAACGGGAAAGGTGAGGTGGGGTGATACATAAAACAAGGGTATCAAATTAGCTCAGATACCGTTCCATAAACCCAATATGTTGTAGACAAGACCTACTCCTTGCTCAGAGAACTGGACTCAACACGCCCTATTCACCGCACAAGAATATACCTGACTAGTAATCATCTTAAAACCTATGTATTGATATCTCTCTGTTAGTGTGTCAAGTGGGTGTAAAGCGGCATAAACACAGCAGTGAAAAGCAGCTAAACCCCATTATCAAAATAAATTACTTTGAAACACCCATGAAACAAAGACAGTGAAAGAGAGAGAAATTCTTACACAATGCGTTCAGGGGCTGTGATGCAACCTGGATTGACCATATCTAGACCCACAGCTGGATGAGACATAAGGGTGGACACTCTTGGGGCTGAGAGGTTTGGTGAGGTTGGGTGAGCAAACGCAGACCCTTTAAAGTAATACTGCGTGGTACCCATCGCATGGGTCCCAAATCTCCAGCTTCAAGGGCATCTTCCTACATCGAAAACATGCATGAGAAACCCAGAAGATAGTACACCGTGTGATGGGGAAAGGTTTCTAAAACGCACCTCATTTCTCATCTCCTTGTGCCCGGGTTCGCCATTCCAGCCGCTTTACTAGCAATCTCCCTACTTGGAGCATCAGCACCTTTAACCTCCTGTTCCGTACAGGTTGCAATTTGTCCTGAGGATGAACGGGAAGACGGGGAACCAACGAGAGACTAGTTCTTGGTGTTGGGACAGGCACAGGTCTCTCTATTTTCCCATCAGGAAGAAGAATTAACCACAGGCTCAGCCTGCCCCCCGGAACCAGAACAGGGCCTGAAGCCATCCTGCGCTTTTGCGGCCAGCTCCCAAAAAAGCGAGTTGTAAAATGGAGGTTCAGGGCACTGCAATTCACAAACCTGCAGAGTTATAAATGATAACTCTCGTCCACAAATATATTGAGGGAAGGCAAAGAAGAGGATTTGAAATCAAGGCAGAATTGCAGGAAACAGATTTCAGGAGGTAGATTCGAATCGCCTTTAAAGCACATGAAAAGCGGCAAAATGTTGACAATGATGCCCTTGGCCAAAAAGGGCGTATGCGTTTTTTCCTGAATATATTCAGGAAAAAACGCATACGCCCTTTTAGGCCAACCAAGCAACCTGGAAAGGCAAATCAGCGCTACAAAGAAGTCTCGCTTCCCATCGGTCAAAAGGGCTATGCTGATAAATGTGTCAAAACCAGAAATGCAGGACAGGCCATGGAGAAATGAGAGCCTTGCTACACTGATGGGAGGGATGTAAACTGCCAACAGCCACTCTGGAGAAGTGTACGGTGTGTCCTGAAACATCTGAAAAACACAGCTTAGAGAGCATAGGGCACTTCCACTCATGGGGGTATAAATTTGGAAAATTAAAAATCAGCAAGACACAAGCACCCCAAAGTTTAGGGCTGCTCTGTTGACAAGGACCTCCACTTCATTCCACCTTAAATATCCAAGGAAAGAGAAAAATGGATAAAGAAGTTGTGGTCCTTATGTACAATGGAATATCACTCAACCATGAAATCAATGTCATAAGGTTAGTAGCAGCATGATGAGTGGATTTAGGTACGACGATTCTAAGTGAAATAAGTCACACAGAAAAGGACACTTCTCATAAGGTATCACTGATAGAGGGAATGTAAAAACCTTTACACTTGAACTGAATTACAAAACAGAACAGAGTCACACATGCAGAAAACACACTATGGCTGCTTAACGGGAAAGGTGAGGTGGGGTGATACATAAAACAAGGGTATCAAATTAGCTCAGATACCGTTCCATAAACCCAATATGTAGTAGACAAGACCTACTCCTTGCTCAGAGAACTGGACTCAACACGCCCTATTCACCGCACAAGAATATATCTGACTAGTAATAATCTTAAAACCTATGTATTGATATCTCTCTGTTAGTGTGTCAAGTGGGTGTAAAGCGGCATAAACACAGCCGTGAAAAGCAGCTAAACCGCATTATGAAAATAAATTACTTTGAAAAACCCATGAAACAACGACAGTGAAAGAGAGAGAAATTCTTACACAATGCGTTCAGGGGCTGTGATGCAACCTGGATTGACCATATCTAGACCCACAGCTGGATGAGACATAAGGGTGGACACTCTTGGGGCTGAGAGGTTTGGTGAGGTTGGGTGAGCAAACGCAGACCCTTTAAAGTAATACTGCGTGGTACCCATCGCATGGGTCCCAAATCTCCAGCTTCAAGGGCATCTTCCTACAACGAAAACATGCATGAGAAACCCAGAAGATAGTACACCGTGTGATGGGGAAAGGTTTCTAAAACGCACCTCATTTCTCATCTCCTTGTGCCCGGGTTCACCATTCCAGCCGCTTTACTAGCAATCTCCCTACTTGGAGCATCAGCACCTTTAACCTCCTGTTCCGTACAGGTTGCAATTTGTCCTGAGGATGAACGGGAAGACGGGGAACCAACGAGAGACTAGTTCTTGGTGTTGGGACAGGCACAGGTCTCTCTATTTTCCCATCAGGAAGAAGAATTAACCACAGGCTCAGCCTGCCCCCCGGAAGCAGAACAGGGCCTGAAGCCATCCTGCGCTTTTGCGGCCAGCTCCCAAAAAAGCGAGTTGTAAAATGGAGGTTCAGGGCACTGCAATTCACAAACCTGCAGAGTTATAAATGATAACTCTCGTCCACAAATATATTGAGGGAAGGCAAAGAAGAGGATTTGAAATCAAGGCAGAATTGCAGGAAACAGATTTCAGGAGGTAGATTCAAATCGCCTTTAAAGCACATGAAAAGCAGCAAAATGTTGACAATGATGCCCTTGGCCAAAAAGGGCGTATGCGTTTTTTCCTGAATATATTCAGGAAAAAACGCATACGCCCTTTTTGGCCAACCAAGCAACCTGGAAAGGCAAATCAGCGCTACAAAGAAGTCTCGCTTCCCATCAGTCAAAAGGGCCATGCTGAAAAAAGTGTCAAAACCAGAAATGCAGGACAGGCCATGGAGAAATGAGAGCCTTGCTACACTGATGGGCGGGATGTAAATTGCCAACAGCCACTCTGGAGAAGTGTACGGTGTGTCCTGAAACATGTGAAAAACACAGCTTAGAGAGCATAGGGCACTTCCACTCATGGGGGTATAAATTGGGAAAATGAAAAATCAGCAAGACACAAGCACCCCAAAGTTTAGGGCTGCTCTGTTGACAAGGACCTCCACTTCATTCCACCTTAAATATCCAAGGAAAGAGAAAAATGGATAAAGAAGTTGTGGTCCTTATGTACAATGGAATATCACTCAGCCATGAAATCAATGTCATAAGGTTAGTAGCAGCATGATGAGTGGATTTAGGTACGACGATTCTAAGTGAAATAAGTCACACAGAAAAGGACACTTCTCATAAGGTACCACTTTTAGAGGGAATGTAAAAACCGTTACACTTGAACTGAATTACACAACAGAACAGAGTCACACATGCAGAAAACAGACTATGGCTGCTTAACGGGAAAGGTGAGGTGGGGTGATACATAAAACAAGGGTATCAAATTAGCTCAGATACCGTTCCATAAACCCAATATGTTGTAGACAAGACCTACTCCTTGCTCAGAGAACTGGACTCAACACGCCCTATTCACCGCACAAGAATATACCTGACTAGTAATCATCTTAAAACCTATGTATTGATATCTCTCTGTTAGTGTGTCAAGTGGGTGTAAAGCGGCATAAACACAGCAGTGAAAAGCAGCTAAACCCCATTATCAAAATAAATTACTTTGAAACACCCATGAAACAAAGACAGTGAAAGAGAGAGAAATTCTTACACAATGCGTTCAGGGGCTGTGATGCAACCTGGATTGACCATATCTAGACCCACAGCTGGATGAGACATAAGGGTGGACACTCTTGGGGCTGAGAGGTTTGGTGAGGTTGGGTGAGCAAACGCAGACCCTTTAAAGTAATACTGCGTGGTACCCATCGCATGGGTCCCAAATCTCCAGCTTCAAGGGCATCTTCCTACATCGAAAACATGCATGAGAAACCCAGAAGATAGTACACCGTGTGATGGGGAAAGGTTTCTAAAACGCACCTCATTTCTCATCTCCTTGTGCCCGGGTTCGCCATTCCAGCCGCTTTACTAGCAATCTCCCTACTTGGAGCATCAGCACCTTTAACCTCCTGTTCCGTACAGGTTGCAATTTGTCCTGAGGATGAACGGGAAGACGGGGAACCAACGAGAGACTAGCTCTTGGTGTTGGGACAGGCACAGGTCACTCTATTTTCCCATCAGGAAGAAGAATTAACCACAGGCTCAGCCTGCCCCCCGGAACCAGAACAGGGCATGAAGCCATCCTGCGCTTTTGCGGCCAGCTCCCAAAAAAGCGAGTTGTAAAATGGAGGTTCAGGGCACTGCAATTCACAAACCTGCAGAGTTATAAATGATAACTCTCGTCCACAAATATATTGAGGGAAGGCAAAGAAGAGGATTTGAAATCAAGGCAGAATTGCAGGAAACAGATTTCAGGAGGTAGATTCGAATCGCCTTTAAAGCACATGAAAAGCGGCAAAATGTTGACAATGATGCCCTTGGCCAAAAAGGGCGTATGCGTTTTTTCCTGAATATATTCAGGAAAAAACGCATACGCCCTTTTTGGCCAACCAAGCAACCTGGAAAGGCAAATCAGCGCTACAAAGAAGTCTCGCTTCCCATCAGTCAAAAGGGCCATGCTGAAAAAATTGTCAAAACCAGAAATGCAGGACAGGCCATGGAGAAATGAGAGCCTTGCTACACTGATGGGCGGGATGTAAATTGCCAACAGCCACTCTGGAGAAGTGTACGGTGTGTCCTGAAACATGTGAAAAACACAGCTTAGAGAGCATAGGGCACTTCCACTCATGGGGGTATAAATTGGGAAAATGAAAAATCAGCAAGACACAAGCACCCCAAAGGTGAGGGCTGCTCTGTTGACAAGGACCTCCACTTCATTCCACCTTCAATATCCCAGGAAAGAGAAAAATGGATAAAGAAGTTGTGGTCCTTATGTACAATGGAATATCACTCAGCCATGAAATCAATGTCATAAGGTTAGTAGCAGCATGATGAGTGGATTTAGGTACGACGAATCTAAGTGAAATAAGTCACACAGAAAAGGACACTTCTCCTAAGGTATCACTGATAGAGGGAATGTAAAAACCGTTACACTTGAACTGAATTACAAAACAGAACAGAGTCACACATGCAGAAAACACACTATGGCTGCTTAACGGGAAAGGTGAGGTGGGGTGATACATAAAACAAGGGTATCAAATTAGCTCAGATACCGTTCCATAAACCCAATATGTAGTAGACAAGACCTACTCCTTGCTCAGAGAACTGGACTCAACACGCCCTATTCACCGCACAAGAATATATCTGACTAGTAATAATCTTAAAACCTATGTATTGATATCTCTCTGTTAATGTGTCAAGTGGGTGTAAAGCGGCATAAACACAGCCGTGAAAAGCAGCTAAACCCCATCATGAAAATAAATTACTTTGAAAAACCCATGAAACAACGACAGTGAAAGAGATAGAAATTCTTACACAATGAGTTCAGGGGCTGTGATGCAACCTGGATTGACCATATCTAGACCCACAGCTGGATGAGACATAAGGGTGGACACTCTTGGGGCTGAGAGGTTTGGTGAGGTTGGGTGAGCAAACGCAGACCCTTTAAAGTAATACTGCGTGTTACCCATTGCATGGGTCCCAAATCTCCAGGTTCAAGGGCATCTTCCTACATCGAAAACATGCATGAGAAACCCAGAAGATGGTACACCGTATGATGGGGAAAGGTTTCTAAAACGCACCTCATTTCTCATCTCCTTGTGCCCGGGTTCGCCATTCCAGCCGCTTTACTAGCAATCTCCCTACTTGGAGCATCAGCACCTTTAACCTCCTGTTCCGTACAGGTTGCAATTTGTCCTGAGGATGAACGGGAAGACGGGGAACCAACGAGAGACTAGTTCTTGGTGTTGGGACAGGCGCAGGTCTCTCTATTTTCCCATCAGGAAGAAGAATTAACCACAGGCTCAGCCTGCCCCCCGGAACCAGAACAGGGCCTGAAGCCATCCTGCGCTTTTGCGGCCAGCTCCCAAAAAAGCGAGTTGTAAAATGGAGGTTCAGGGCACTGCAATTCACAAACCTGCAGAGTTATAAATGATAACTCTCGTCCACAAATATATTGAGGGAAGGCAAAGAAGAGGATTTGAAATCAAGGCAGAATTGCACGAAACAGATTTCAGGAGGTAGATACGAATCGCCTTTAAAGCACATGAAAAGCGGCAAAACGTTGACAATGATGCCCTTGGCCAAAAAGGGCGTATGCGTTTTTTCCTGAATATATTCAGGAAAAAACGCATACGCCCTTTTTGGCCAACCAAGCAACCTGGAAAGGCAAATCAGCGCTACAAAGAAGTCTCGCTTCCCATCGGTCAAAAGGGCCATGCTGAAAAAAGTGTCAAAACCAGAAATGCAGGACAGGCCATGGAGAAATGAGAGCCTTGCTACACTGATGGGAGGGATGTAAACTGCCAACAGCCACTCTGGAGAAGTGTACGGTGTGTCCTGAAACATCTGAAAAACACAGCTTAGAGAGCATAGGGCACTTCCACTCATGGGGGTATAAATTTGGAAAATTAAAAATCAGCAAGACACAAGCACCCCAAAGTTTAGGGCTGCTCTGTTGACAAGGACCTCCACTTCATTCCACCTTAAATGTCCAACGAAAGAGAAAAATGGATAAAGAAGTTGTGGTCCTTATGTACAATGGAATATCACTCAACCATGAAATCAATGTCATAAGGTTAGTAGCAGCATGATGAGTGGATTTAGGTACGACGATTCTAAGTGAAATAAGTCACACAGAAAAGGACAATTCTCATAAGGTATCACTTTTAGAGGGAATGTAAAAACCGTTACACTTGAACTGAATTACAAAACAGAACAGAGTCACACATGCAGAAAACACACTATGGCTGCTTAACGGGAAAGGTGAGGTGGGGTGATACATAAAACAAGGGTATCAAATTAGCTCAGATACCGTTCCATAAACCCAATATGTAGTAGACAAGACCTACTCCTTGCTCAGAGAACTGGACTCAACACGCCCTATTCACCGCACAAGAATATATCTGAGTAGTAATAATCTTAAAACCTATGTATTGATATCTCTCTGTTAGTGTGTCAAGTGGGTGTAAAGCGGCATAAACACAGCCGTGAAAAGCAGCGAAACCGCATTATGAAAATAAATTACTTTGAAAAACCCATGAAACAACGACAGTGAAAGAGAGAGAAATTCTTACACAATGCGTTCAGGGGCTGTGATGCAACCTGGATTGACCATATCTAGACCCACAGCTGGATGAGACATAAGGGTGGACACTCTTGGGGCTGAGAGGTTTGGTGAGGTTGGGTGAGCAAACGCAGACCCTTTAAAGTAATACTGCGTGGTACCCATCGCATGGTTCCCAAATCTCCAGCTTCAAGGGCATCTTCCTACATCGAAAACATGCATGAGAAACCCAGAAGATGGTACACCGTGTGATAGGGAAAGGTTTCTAAAACGCACCTCATTTCTCATCTCCTTGTGCCCGGGTTCGCCATTCCAGCCGCTTTACTAGCAATCTCCCTACTTGGAGCATCAGCACCTTTAACCTCCTGTTCTGTACAGGTTGCAATTTGTCCTGAGGATTTACGGGAAGACGGGGAACCAACGAGAGACAAGCTCTTGGTGTCGGGACAGGCACAGGTCACTCTATTTTCCCATCAGGAAGAAGAATTAACCACAGGCTCAGCCTGCCCCCCGGAACCAGAACAGGGCCTGAAGCCATCCTGCGCTTTTGCGGCCAGCTCCCAAAAAAGCGAGTTGTAAAATGGAGGTTCAGGGCACTGCAATTCACAAACCTGCAGAGTTATAAATGATAACTCTCGTCCACAAATATATTGAGGGAAGGCAAAGAAGAGGATTTGAAATCAAGGCAGAATTGCACGAAACAGATTTCAGGAGGTAGATACGAATCGCCTTTAAAGCACATGAAAAGCGGCAAAACGTTGACAATGATGCCCTTGGCCAAAAAGGGCGTATGCGTTTTTTCCTGAATATATTCAGGAAAAAACGCATACGCCCTTTTTGGCCAACCAAGCAACCTGGAAAGGCAAATCAGCGCTACAGAGAAGTCTCGCTTCCCATCGGTCAAAAGGGCCATGCTGAAAAAAGTGTCAAAAACAGAAATGCAGGACAGGCCATGGAGAAATGGGAGCCTTGCTACACTGATGGGCGGGATGTAAATTGCCAACAGCCACTCTGGAGAAGTGTACGGTGTGTCCTGAAACATCTGAAAAACACAGCTTAGAGAGCATAGGGCACTTCCACTCATGGGGGTATAAATTGGGAAAATTAAAAATCAGCAAGACACAAGCACCCCAAAGTTGAGGGCTGCTCTGTTGACAAGGACCTCCACTTCATTCCACCTTAAATATCCAAGGAAAGAGAAAAATGGATAAAGAAGTTGTGGTCCTTATGTACAATGGAATATCACTCAGCCATGAAATCAATGTCATAAGGTTAGTAGCAGCATGATGAGTGGATTTAGGTACGACGATTCTAAGTGAAATAAGTCACACAGAAAAGGACACTTCTCATAAGGTATCACTGATAGAGGGAATGTAAAAACCGTTACACTTGAACTGAATTACAAAACAGAACAGAGTCACACATGCAGAAAACACACTATGGCTGCTTAACGGGAAAGGTGAGGTGGGGTGATACATAAAACAAGGGTATCAAATTAGCTCAGATACCGTTCCATAAACCCAATATGTAGTAGACAAGACCTACTCCTTGCTCAGACAAGTGGACTCAACACGCCCTATTCACCGCACAAGAATATATCTGACTAGTAATAATCTTAAAACCTATGTATTGATATCTCTCTGTTAGTGTGTCAAGTGGGTGTAAAGCGGCATAAACACAGCCGTGAAAAGCAGCTAAACCGCATTATGAAAATAAATTACTTTGAAAAACCCATGAAACAACGACAGTGAAAGAGAGAGAAATTCTTACACAATGCGTTCAGGGGCTGTGATGCAACCTGGATTGACCATATCTAGACCCACAGCTGGATGAGACATAAGGGTGGACACTCTTGGGGCTGAGAGGTTTCGTGAGGTTGGGTGAGCAAACGCAGACCCTTTAAAGTAATACTGCGTGGTACCCATCGCATGGGTCCCAAATCTCCAGCTTCAAGGGCATCTTCCTACATCGAAAACATGCATGAGAAACCCAGAAGATAGTACACCGTGTGATGGGGAAAGGTTTCTAAAACGCACCTCATTTCTCATCTCCTTGTGCCCGGGTTCGCCATTCCAGCCGCTTTACTAGCAATCTCCCTACTTGGAGCATCAGCACCTTTAACCTCCTGTTCCGTACAGGTTGCAATTTGTCCTGAGGATGAACGGGAAGACGGGGAACCAACGAGAGACTAGCTCTTGGTGTTGGGACAGGCACAGGTCACTCTATTTTCCCATCAGGAAGAAGAATTAACCACAGGCTCAGCCTGCCCCCCGGAACCAGAACAGGGCCTGAAGCCATCCTGCGCTTTTGCGGCCAGCTCCCAAAAAAGCGAGTTGTAAAATGGAGGTTCAGGGCACTGCAATTCACAAACCTGCAGAGTTATAAATGATAACTCTCGTCCACAAATATATTGAGGGAAGGCAAAGAAGAGGATTTGAAATCAAGGCAGAATTGCAGGAAACAGATTTCAGGAGGTAGATTCGAATCGCCTTTAAAGCACATGAAAAGCGGCAAAATGTTGACAATGATGCCCTTGGCCAAAAAGGGCGTATGCGTTTTTTCCTGAATATATTCAGGAAAAAACGCATACGCCCTTTTAGGCCAACCATGCAACCTGGAAAGGCAAATCAGCGCTACAAAGAAGTCTCGCTTCCCATCGGTCAAAAGGGCTATGCTGATAAATGTGTCAAAACCAGAAATGCAGGACAGGCCATGGAGAAATGAGAGCCTTGCTACACTGATGGGAGGGATGTAAACTGCCAACAGCCACTCTGGAGAAGTGTACGGTGTGTCCTGAAACATCTGAAAAACACAGCTTAGAGAGCATAGGGCACTTCCACTCATGGGGGTATAAATTTGGAAAATTAAAAATCAGCAAGACACAAGCACCCCAAAGTTTAGGGCTGCTCTGTTGACAAGGACCTCCACTTCATTCCACCTTAAATGTCCAACGAAAGAGAAAAATGGATAAAGAAGTTGTGGTCCTTATGTACAATGGAATATCACTCAACCATGAAATCAATGTCATAAGGTTAGTAGCAGCATGATGAGTGGATTTAGGTACGACGATTCTAAGTGAAATAAGTCACACAGAAAAGGACACTTCTCATAAGGTATCACTGATAGAGGGAATGTAAAAACCTTTACACTTGAACTGAATTACAAAACAGAACAGAGTCACACATGCAGAAAACACACTATGGCTGCTTAACGGGAAAGGTGAGGTGGGGTGATACATAAAACAAGGGTATCAAATTAGCTCAGATACCGTTCCATAAACCCAATATGTAGTAGACAAGACCTACTCCTTGCTCAGAGAACTGGACTCAACACGCCCTATTCACCGCACAAGAATATATCTGACTAGTAATAATCTTAAAACCTATGTATTGATATCTCTCTGTTAGTGTGTCAAGTGGGTGTAAAGCGGCATAAACACAGCCGTGAAAAGCAGCTAAACCGCATTATGAAAATAAATTACTTTGAAAAACCCATGAAACAACGACAGTGAAAGAGAGAGAAATTCTTACACAATGCGTTCAGGGGCTGTGATGCAACCTGGATTGACCATATCTAGACCCACAGCTGGATGAGACATAAGGGTGGACACTCTTGGGGCTGAGAGGTTTGGTGAGGTTGGGTGAGCAAACGCAGACCCTTTAAAGTAATACTGCGTGGTACCCATCGCATGGGTCCCAAATCTCCAGCTTCAAGGGCATCTTCCTACATCGAAAACATGCATGAGAAACCCAGAAGATAGTACACCGTGTGATGGGGAAAGGTTTCTAAAACGCACCTCATTTCTCATCTCCTTGTGCCCGGGTTCACCATTCCAGCCGCTTTACTAGCAATCTCCCTACTTGGAGCATCAGCACCTTTAACCTCCTGTTCCGTACAGGTTGCAATTTGTCCTGAGGATGAACGGGAAGACGGGGAACCAACGAGAGACTAGTTCTTGGTGTTGGGACAGGCGCAGGTCTCTCTATTTTCCCATCAGGAAGAAGAATTAACCACAGGCTCAGCCTGCCCCCCGGAACCAGAACAGGGCCTGAAGCCATCCTGCGCTTTTGCGGCCAGCTCCCAAAAAAGCGAGTTGTAAAATGGAGGTTCAGGGCACTGCAATTCACAAACCTGCAGAGTTATAAATGATAACTCTCGTCCACAAATATATTGAGGGAAGGCAAAGAAGAGGATTTGAAATCAAGGCAGAATTGCAGGAAACAGATTTCAGGAGGTAGATTCAAATCGCCTTTAAAGCACATGAAAAGCAGCAAAATGTTGACAATGATGCCCTTGGCCAAAAAGGGCGTATGCGTTTTTTCCTGAATATATTCAGGAAAAAACGCATACGCCCTTTTTGGCCAACCAAGCAACCTGGAAAGGCAAATCAGCGCTACAAAGAAGTCTCGCTTCCCATCAGTCAAAAGGGCCATGCTGAAAAAAGTGTCAAAACCAGAAATGCAGGACAGGCCATGGAGAAATGAGAGCCTTGCTACACTGATGGGCGGGATGTAAATTGCCAACAGCCACTCTGGAGAAGTGTACGGTGTGTCCTGAAACATGTGAAAAACACAGCTTAGAGAGCATAGGGCACTTCCACTCATGGGGGTATAAATTGGGAAAATGAAAAATCAGCAAGACACAAGCACCCCAAAGTTTAGGGCTGCTCTGTTGACAAGGACCTCCACTTCATTCCACCTTAAATATCCAAGGAAAGAGAAAAATGGATAAAGAAGTTGTGGTCCTTATGTACAATGGAATATCACTCAGCCATGAAATCAATGTCATAAGGTTAGTAGCAGCATGATGAGTGGATTTAGGTACGACGATTCTAAGTGAAATAAGTCACACAGAAAAGGACACTTCTCATAAGGTATCACTGATAGAGGGAATGTAAAAACCGTTACACTTGAACTGAATTACAAAACAGAACAGAGTCACACATGCAGAAAACAGACTATGGCTGCTTAACGGGAAAGGTGATGTGGGGTGATACATAAAACAAGGGTATCAAATTAGCTCAGATACCGTTCCATAAACCCAATATGTTGTAGACAAGACCTACTCCTTGCTCAGAGAACTGGACTCAACACGCCCTATTCACCGCACAAGAATATACCTGACTAGTAATAATCTTAAAACCTATGTATTGATATCTCTCTGTTAGTGTGTCAAGTGGGTGTAAAGCGGCATAAACACAGCAGTGAAAAGCAGCTAAACCCCATTATCAAAATAAATTACTTTGAAACACCCATGAAACAAAGACATTGAAAGAGAGAGAAATTCTTACACAATGCGTTCAGGGGCTGTGATGCAACCTGGATTGACCATATCTAGACCCACAGCTGGATGAGACATAAGGGTGGACACTCTTGGGGCTGAGAGGTTTGGTGAGGTTGGGTGAGAAAACGCAGACCCTTTAAAGTAATACAGCGTGGTACCCATCGCATGGTTCCCAAATCTCCAGGTTCAAGGGCATCTTCCTACATCGAAAACATGCATGAGAAACCCAGAAGATGGTACACCGTGTGATAGGGAAAGGTTTCTATAACGCACCTCTTTTCTCATCTCCTTGTGCCCGGGTTCGCCATTCCAGCCGCTTTACTAGCAATCTCCCTACTTGGAGCATCAGCACCTTTAACCTCCTGTTCTGTACAGGTTGCAATTTGTCCTGAGGATTTACGGGAAGACGGGGAACCAACGAGAGACAAGCTCTTGGTGTCGGGACAGGCACAGGTCACTCTATTTTCCCATCAGGAAGAAGAATTAACCACAGGCTCAGCCTGCCCCCCGGAACCAGAACAGGGCCTGAAGCCATCCTGCGCTTTTGCGGCCAGCTCCCAAAAAAGCGAGTTGTAAAATGGAGGTTCAGGGCACTGCAATTCACAAACCTGCAGAGTTATAAATGATAACTCTCGTCCACAAATATATTGAGGGAAGGCAAAGAAGAGGATTTGAAATCAAGGCAGAATTGCACGAAACAGATTTCAGGAGGTAGATACGAATCGCCTTTAAAGCACATGAAAAGCGGCAAAACGTTGACAATGATGCCCTTGGCCAAAAAGGGCGTATGCGTTTTTTCCTGAATATATTCTGGAAAAAACGCATACGCCCTTTTTGGCCAACCAAGCAACCTGGAAAGGCAAATCAGCGCTACAGAGAAGTCTCGCTTCCCATCGGTCAAAAGGGCCATGCTGAAAAAAGTGTCAAAACCAGAAATGCAGGACAGGCCATGGAGAAATGGGAGCCTTGCTACACTGATGGGCGGGATGTAAATTGCCAACAGCCACTCTGGAGAAGTGTACGGTGTGTCCTGAAACATCTGAAAAACAGCTTAGAGAGCATAGGGCACTTCCACTCATGGGGGTATAAACTGGGAAAATTAAAAATCAGCAAGACACAAGCACCCCAAAGTTGAGGGCTGCTCTGTTGACAAGGACCTCCACTTCATTCCACCTTAAATATCCCAGGAAAGAGAAAAATGGATAAAGAAGTTGTGGTCCTTATGTACAATGGAATATCACTCAGCCATGAAATCAATGTCATAAGGTTAGTAGCAGCATGATGAGTGGATTTAGGTACGACGATTCTAAGTGAAATAAGTCACACAGAAAAGGACACTTCTCATAAGGTATCACTTATAGAGGGAATGTAAAAACCGTTACACTTGAACTGAATTACAAAACAGAACAGAGTCACACATGCAGAAAACACACTATGGCTGCTTAACGGGAAAGGTGAGGTGGGGTGATACATAAAACAAGGGTATCAAATTAGCTCAGATACCGTTCCATAAACCCAATATGTAGTAGACAAGACCTACTCCTTGCTCAGAGAACTGGACTCAACACGCCCTATTCACCGCACAAGAATATATCTGACTAGTAATAATCTTAAAACCTATGTATTGATATCTCTCTGTTAGTGTGTCAAGTGGGTGTAAAGCGGCATAAACACAGCCGTGAAAAGCAGCTAAACCACATTATGAAAATAAATTACTTTGAAAAACCCATGAAACAAAGACAGTGAAAGAGAGAGAAATTCTTACACAATGCGTTCAGGGGCTGTGATGCAACCTGGATTGACCATATCTAGACCCACAGCTGGATGAGACATAAGGGTGGACACTCTTGGGGCTGAGAGGTTTGGTGAGGTTGGGTGAGCAAACGCAGACCCTTTAAAGTAATACTGCGTGGTACCCATCGCATGGGTCCCAAATCTCCAGCTTCAAGGGCATCTTCCTACATCGAAAACATGCATGAGAAACCCAGAAGATAGTACACCGTGTGATGGGGAAAGGTTTCTAAAACGCACCTCATTTCTCATCTCCTTGTGCCCGGGTTCGCCATTCCAGCCGCTTTACTAGCAATCTCCCTACTTGGAGCATCAGCACATTTAACCTCCTGTTCCGTACAGGTTGCAATTTGTCCTGAGGATGAACGGGAAGACGGGGAACCAACGAGAGACTAGCTCTTGGTGTTGGGACAGGCACAGGTCTCTCTATTTTCCCATCAGGAAGAAGAATTAACCACAGGCTCAGCCTGCCCCCCGGAACCAGAACAGGGCCTGAAGCCATCCTGCACTTTTGCGGCCAGCTCCCAAAAAAGCGAGTTGTAAAATGGAGGTTCAGGGCACTGCAATTCACAAACCTGCAGAGTTATAAATGATAACTCTCGTCCACAAATATATTGAGGGAAGGCAAAGAAGAGGATTTGAAATCAAGGCAGAATTGCAGGAAACAGATTTCAGGAGGTAGATTCAAATCGCCTTTAAAGCACATGAAAAGCAGCAAAATGTTGACAATGATGCCCTTGGCCAAAAAGGGCGTATGCGTTTTTTCCTGAATATATTCAGGAAAAAACGCATACGCCCTTTTTGGCCAACCAAGCAACCTGGAAAGGCAAATCAGCGCTACAAAGAAGTCTCGCTTCCCATCAGTCAAAAGGGCCATGCTGAAAAAAGTGTCAAAACCAGAAATGCAGGACAGGCCATGGAGAAATGAGAGCCTTGCTACACTGATGGGCGGGATGTAAATTGCCAACAGCCACTCTGGAGAAGTGTACGGTGTGTCCTGAAACATGTGAAAAACACAGCTTAGAGAGCATAGGGCACTTCCACTCATGGGGGTATAAATTGGGAAAATGAAAAATCAGCAAGACACAAGCACCCCAAAGTTTAGGGCTGCTCTGTTGACAAGGACCTCCACTTCATTCCACCTTAAATATCCAAGGAAAGAGAAAAATGGATAAAGAAGTTGTGGTCCTTATGTACAATGGAATATCACTCAGCCATGAAATCAATGTCATAAGGTTAGTAGCAGCATGATGAGTGGATTTAGGTACGACGATTCTAAGTGAAATAAGTCACACAGAAAAGGACACTTCTCATAAGGTATCACTGATAGAGGGAATGTAAAAACCGTTACACTTGAACTGAATTACAAAACAGAACAGAGTCACACATGCAGAAAACAGACTATGGCTGCTTAACGGGAAAGGTGATGTGGGGTGATACATAAAACAAGGGTATCAAATTAGCTCAGATACCGTTCCATAAACCCAATATGTTGTAGACAAGACCTACTCCTTGCTCAGAGAACTGGACTCAACACGCCCTATTCACCGCACAAGAATATACCTGACTAGTAATAATCTTAAAACCTATGTATTGATATCTCTCTGTTAGTGTGTCAAGTGGGTGTAAAGCGGCATAAACACAGCAGTGAAAAGCAGCTAAACCCCATTATCAAAATAAATTACTTTGAAACACCCATGAAACAAAGACAGTGAAAGAGAGAGAAATTCTTACACAATGCGTTCAGGGGCTGTGATGCAACCTGGATTGACCATATCTAGACCCACAGCTGGATGAGACATAAGGGTGGACACTCTTGGGGCTGAGAGGTTTGGTGAGGTTGGGTGAGCAAACGCAGACCCTTTAAAGTAATACAGCGTGGTACCCATCGCATGGTTCCCAAATCTCCAGGTTCAAGGGCATCTTCCTACATCGAAAACATGCATGAGAAACCCAGAAGATGGTACACCGTGTGATAGGGAAAGGTTTCTAAAACGCACCTCTTTTCTCATCTCCTTGTGCCCGGGTTCGCCATTCCAGCCGCTTTACTAGCAATCTCCCTACTTGGAGCATCAGCACCTTTAACCTCCTGTTCTGTACAGGTTGCAATTTGTCCTGAGGATTTACGGGAAGACGGGGAACCAACGAGAGACAAGCTCTTGGTGTCGGGACAGGCACAGGTCACTCTATTTTCCCATCAGGAAGAAGAATTAACCACAGGCTCAGCCTGCCCCCCGGAACCAGAACAGGGCCTGAAGCCATCCTGCGCTTTTGCGGCCAGCTCCCAAAAAAGCGAGTTGTAAAATGGAGGTTCAGGGCACTGCAATTCACAAACCTGCAGAGTTATAAATGATAACTCTCGTCCACAAATATATTGAGGGAAGGCAAAGAAGAGGATTTGAAATCAAGGCAGAATTGCACGAAACAGATTTCAGGAGGTAGATACGAATCGCCTTTAAAGCACATGAAAAGCGGCAAAACGTTGACAATGATGCCCTTGGCCAAAAAGGGCGTATGCGTTTTTTCCTGAATATATTCTGGAAAAAACGCATACGCCCTTTTTGGCCAACCAAGCAACCTGGAAAGGCAAATCAGCGCTACAGAGAAGTCTCGCTTCCCATCGGTCAAAAGGGCCATGCTGAAAAAAGTGTCAAAACCAGAAATGCAGGACAGGCCATGGAGAAATGGGAGCCTTGCTACACTGATGGGCGGGATGTAAATTGCCAACAGCCACTCTGGAGAAGTGTACGGTGTGTCCTGAAACATCTGAAAAACAGCTTAGAGAGCATAGGGCACTTCCACTCATGGGGGTATAAACTGGGAAAATTAAAAATCAGCAAGACACAAGCACCCCAAAGTTGAGGGCTGCTCTGTTGACAAGGACCTCCACTTCATTCCACCTTAAATATCCCAGGAAAGAGAAAAATGGATAAAGAAGTTGTGGTCCTTATGTACAATGGAATATCACTCAGCCATGAAATCAATGTCATAAGGTTAGTAGCAGCATGATGAGTGGATTTAGGTACGACGATTCTAAGTGAAATAAGTCACACAGAAAAGGACACTTCTCATAAGGTATCACTTATAGAGGGAATGTAAAAACCGTTACACTTGAACTGAATTACAAAACAGAACAGAGTCACACATGCAGAAAACACACTATGGCTGCTTAACGGGAAAGGTGAGGTGGGGTGATACATAAAACAAGGGTATCAAATTAGCTCAGATACCGTTCCATAAACCCAATATGTAGTAGACAAGACCTACTCCTTGCTCAGAGAACTGGACTCAACACGCCCTATTCACCGCACAAGAATATATCTGACTAGTAATAATCTTAAAACCTATGTATTGATATCTCTCTGTTAGTGTGTCAAGTGGGTGTAAAGCGGCATAAACACAGCCGTGAAAAGCAGCTAAACCACATTATGAAAATAAATTACTTTGAAAAACCCATGAAACAAAGACAGTGAAAGAGAGAGAAATTCTTACACAATGCGTTCAGGGGCTGTGATGCAACCTGGATTGACCATATCTAGACCCACAGCTGGATGAGACATAAGGGTGGACACTCTTGGGGCTGAGAGGTTTGGTGAGGTTGGGTGAGCAAACGCAGACCCTTTAAAGTAATACTGCGTGGTACCCATCGCATGGGTCCCAAATCTCCAGCTTCAAGGGCATCTTCCTACATCGAAAACATGCATGAGAAACCCAGAAGATAGTACACCGTGTGATGGGGAAAGGTTTCTAAAACGCACCTCATTTCTCATCTCCTTGTGCCCGGGTTCGCCATTCCAGCCGCTTTACTAGCAATCTCCCTACTTGGAGCATCAGCACATTTAACCTCCTGTTCCGTACAGGTTGCAATTTGTCCTGAGGATGAACGGGAAGACGGGGAACCAACGAGAGACTAGCTCTTGGTGTTGGGACAGGCACAGGTCTCTCTATTTTCCCATCAGGAAGAAGAATTAACCACAGGCTCAGCCTGCCCCCCGGAACCAGAACAGGGCCTGAAGCCATCCTGCGCTTTTGCGGCCAGCTCCCAAAAAAGCGAGTTGTAAAATGGAGGTTCAGGGCACTGCAATTCACAAACCTGCAGAGTTATAAATGATAACTCTCGTCCACAAATATATTGAGGGAAGGCAAAGAAGAGGATTTGAAATCAAGGCAGAATTGCAGGAAACAGATTTCAGGAGGTAGATTCAAATCGCCTTTAAAGCACATGAAAAGCAGCAAAATGTTGACAATGATGCCCTTGGCCAAAAAGGGCGTATGCGTTTTTTCCTGAATATATTCAGGAAAAAACGCATACGCCCTTTTTGGCCAACCAAGCAACCTGGAAAGGCAAATCAGCGCTACAAAGAAGTCTCGCTTCCCATCGGTCAAAAGGGCCATGCTGAAAAAAGTGTCAAAACCAGAAATGCAGGACAGGCCATGGAGAAATGAGAGCCTTGCTACACTGATGGGCGGGATGTAAATTGCCAACAGCCACTCTGGAGAAGTGTACGGTGTGTCCTGTAACATCTGAAAAACACAGCTTAGAGAGCATAGGGCACTTCCACTCATGGGGGTATAAATTGGGAAAATGAAAAATCAGCAAGACACAAGCACCCCAAAGTTTAGGGCTGCTCTGTTGACAAGGACCTCCACTTCATTCCACCTTAAATATCCAAGGAAAGAGAAAAATGGATAAAGAAGTTGTGGTCCTTATGTACAATGGAATATCACTCAGCCATGAAATCAATGTCATAAGGTTAGTAGCAGCATGATGAGTGGATTTAGGTACGACGATTCTAAGTGAAATAAGTCACACAGAAAAGGACACTTCTCATAAGGTATCACTTTTAGAGGGAATGTAAAAACCGTTACACTTGAACTGAATTACAAAACAGAACAGAGTCACACATGCAGAAAACACACTATGGCTGCTTAACGGGAAAGGTGAGGTGGGGTGATACATAAAACAAGGGTTTCAAATTAGCTCAGATACCGTTCCATAAACCCAATATGTAATAGACAAGACCTACTCCTTGCTCAGACAAGTGGACTCAACACCCCCTATTCACCGCACAAGAATATATCTGACTAGTAATAATCTTAAAACCTATGTATTGATATCTCTCTGTTAGTGTGTCAAGTGGGTGTAAAGCGGCATAAACACAGCAGTGAAAAGCAGCTAAACCCCATTATGAAAATAAATTACTTTGAAAAACCCATGAAACAACGACAGTGAAAGAGATAGAAATTCTTACACAATGAGTTCAGGGGCTGTGATGCAACCTGGATTGACCATATCTAGACCCACAGCTGGATGAGACATAAGGGTGGACACTCTTGGGGCTGAGAGTTTTGGTGAGGTTGGGTGAGCAAACGCAGACCCTTTAAAATAATACTGCGTGGTACCCATCGCATGGTTCCCAAATCTCCAGGTTCAAGGGCATCTTCCTACATCGAAAACATGCATGAGAAACCCAGAAGATGGTACACCGTGTGATAGGGAAAGGTTTCTAAAACGCACCTCATTTCTCATCTCCTTGTGCCCGGGTTCGCCATTCCAGCCGCTTTACTAGCAATCTCCCTACTTGGAGCATCAGCACCTTTAACCTCCTGTTCTGTACAGGTTGCAATTTGTCCTGAGGATTTACGGGAAGACGGGGAACCAACGAGAGACAAGCTCTTGGTGTCGGGACAGGCACAGGTCACTCTATTTTCCCATCAGGAAGAAGAATTAACCACAGGCTCAGCCTGCCCCCCGGAACCAGAACAGGGCCTGAAGCCATCCTGCGCTTTTGCGGCCAGCTCCCAAAAAAGCGAGTTGTAAAATGGAGGTTCAGGGCACTGCAATTCACAAACCTGCAGAGTTATAAATGATAACTCTCGTCCACAAATATATTGAGGGAAGGCAAAGAAGAGGATTTGAAATCAAGGCAGAATTGCACGAAACAGATTTCAGGAGGTAGATACGAATCGCCTTTAAAGCACATGAAAAGCGGCAAAACGTTGACAATGATGCCCTTGGCCAAAAAGGGCGTATGCGTTTTTTCCTGAATATATTCAGGAAAAAACGCATACGCCCTTTTTGGCCAACCAAGCAACCTGGAAAGGCAAATCAGCGCTACAGAGAAGTCTCGCTTCCCATCGGTCAAAAGGGCCATGCTGAAAAAAGTGTCAAAACCAGAAATGCAGGACAGGCCATGGAGAAATGAGAGCCTTGCTACACTGATGGGCGGGATGTAAATTGCCAACAGCCACTCTGGAGAAGTGTTCGGTGTGTCCTGAAACATCTGAAAAACACAGATTAGAGAGCATAGGGCACTTCCACTCATGGGGGTATAAATTGGGAAAATGAAAAATCAGCAAGACACAAGCACCCCAAAGTTTAGGGCTGCTCTGTTGACAAGGACCTCCACTTCATTCCACCTTAAATATCCCAGGAAAGAGAAAAATGGATAAAGAAGTTGTGGTCCTTATGTACAATGGAATATCACTCAGCCATGAAATCAATGTCATAAGGCTAGTAGCAGCATGATGAGTGGATTTAGGTACGACGATTCTAAGTGAAATAAGTCACACAGAAAAGGACACTTCTCATAAGGTATCACTGATAGAGGGAATGTAAAAACCTTTACACTTGAACTGAATTACAAAACAGAACAGAGTCACACATGCAGAAAACACACTATGGCTGCTTAACGGGAAAGGTGAGGTGGGGTGATACATAAAACAAGGGTATCAAATTAGCTCAGATACCGTTCCATAAACCCAATATGTAGTAGACAAGACCTACTCCTTGCTCAGAGAACTGGACTCAACACGCCCTATTCACCGAACAAGAATATATCTGACTAGTAATAATCTTAAAACCTATGTATTGATATCTCTCTGTTAGTGTGTCAAGTGAGTGTAAAGCGGCATAAACACAGCCGTGAAAAGCAGCTAAACCCCATTATGAAAATAAATTACTTTGAAAAACCCATGAAACAACGACAGTGAAAGAGATAGAAATTCTTACACAATGAGTTCAGGGGCTGTGATGCAACCTGGATTGACCATATCTAGACCCACAGCTGGATGAGACATAAGGGTGGACACTCTTGGGGCTGAGAGGTTTGGTGAGGTTGGGTGAGCAAACGCAGACCCTTTAAAGTAATACTGCGTGGTACCCATCGCATGGGTTCCAAATCTCCAGGTTCAAGGGCATCTTCCTACATCGAAAACATGCATGAGAAACCCAGAAGATGGTACACCGTGTGATGGGGAAAGGTTTCTAAAACGCACCTCATTTCTCATCTCCTTGTGCCCGGGTTCACCTTTCCAGCCGCTTTACTAGCAATCTCCCTACTTGGAGCATCAGCACCTTTAACCTCCTGTTCCGTACAGGTTGCAATTTGTCCTGAGGATGAACGGGAAGACGGGGAACCAACGAGAGACTAGCTCTTGGTGTCGGGACAGGCACAGGTCACTCTATTTTCCCATCAGGAAGAAGAATTAACCACAGGCTCAGCCTGCCCCCCGGAACCAGAACAGGGCCTGAAGCCATCCTGCGCTTTTGCGGCCAGCTCCCAAAAAAGCGAGTTGTAAAATGGAGGTTCAGGGCACTGCAATTCACAAACCTGCAGAGTTATAAATGATAACTCTCGTCCACAAATATATTGAGGGAAGGCAAAGAAGAGGATTTGAAATCAAGGCAGAATTGCACGAAACAGATTTCAGGAGGTAGATACGAATCGCCTTTAAAGCACATGAAAAGCGGCAAAACGTTGACAATGATGCCCTTGGCCAAAAAGGGCGTATGCGTTTTTTCCTGAATATATTCAGGAAAAAACGCATACGCCCTTTTTGGCCAACCAAGCAACCTGGAAAGGCAAATCAGCGCTACAAAGAAGTCTCGCTTCCCATCGGTCAAAAGGGCCATGCTGAAAAAAGTGTCAAAACCAGAAATGCAGGACAGGCCATGGAGAAATGAGAGCCTTGCTACACTGATGGGCGGGATGTAAATTGCCAACAGCCACTCTGGAGAAGGGTACGGTGTGTCCTGAAATATCTGAAAAACACAGCTTAGAGAGCATAGGGCACTTCCACTCATGGGGGTATAAATTGGGAAAATGAAAAATCAGCAAGACACAAGCACCCCAAAGTTTAGGGCTGCTCTGTTGACAAGGACCTCCACTTCATTCCACCTTAAATATCCAAGGAAAGAGAAAAATGGATAAAGAAGTTGTGGTCCTTATGTACAATGGAATATCACTCAGCCATGAAATCAATGTCATAAGGTTAGTAGCAGCATGATGAGTGGATTTAGGTACGACGATTCTAAGTGAAATAAGTCACACAGAAAAGGACACTTCTCATAAGGTATCACTTTTAGAGGGAATGTAAAAACCGTTACACTTGAACTGAATTACAAAACAGAACAGAGTCACACATGCAGAAAACACACTATGGCTGCTTAACGGGAAAGGTGAGGTGGGGTGATACATAAAACAAGGGTATCAAATTAGCTCAGATACCGTTCCATAAACCCAATATGTAGTAGACAAGACCTACTCCTTGCTCAGAGAACTGGACTCAACACGCCCTATTCACCGCACAAGAATATACCTGACTAGTAATAATCTTAAAACCTATGTATTGATATCTCTCTGTTAGTGTGTCAAGTGGGTGTAAAGCGGCATAAACACAGCAGTGAAAAGCAGCTGAACCCCATTATGAAAATAAATTACTTTGAGAAACCCATGAAACAACGACAGTGAAAGAGAGAGAAATTCTTACACAATGAGTTCAGGGGCTGTGATGCAACCTGGATTGACCATATCTAGACCCACAGCTGGATGAGACATAAGGGTGGACACTCTTGGGGCTGAGAGGTTTGGTGAGGTTGGGTGAGCAAACGCAGACCCTTTAAAGTAATACTGCGTGGTACCCATCGCATGGTTCCCAAATCTCCAGGTTCAAGGGCATCTTCCTACATCGAAAACATGCATGAGAAACCCAGAAGATGGTACACCGTGTGATAGGGAAAGGTTTCTAAAACGCACCTCATTTCTCATCTCCTTGTGCCCGGGTTCGCCATTCCAGCCGCTTTACTAGCAATCTCCCTACTTGGAGCATCAGCACCTTTAACCTCCTGTTCTGTACAGGTTGCAATTTGTCCTGAGGATTTACGGGAAGACGGGGAACCAACGAGAGACAAGCTCTTGGTGTCGGGACAGGCACAGGTCACTCTATTTTCCCATCAGGAAGAAGAATTAACCACAGGCTCAGCCTGCCCCCCGGAACCAGAACAGGGCCTGAAGCCATCCTGCGCTTTTGCGGCCAGCTCCCAAAAAAGCGAGTTGTAAAATGGAGGTTCAGGGCACTGCAATTCACAATCCTGCAGAGTTATAAATGATAACTCTCGTCCACAAATATATTGAGGGAAGGCAAAGAAGAGGATTTGAAATCAAGGCAGAATTGCACGAAACAGATTTCAGGAGGTAGATACGAATCGCCTTTAAAGCACATGAAAAGCGGCAAAACGTTGACAATGATGCCCTTGGCCAAAAAGGGCGTATGCGTTTTTTCCTGAATATATTCAGGAAAAAACGCATACGCCCTTTTTGGCCAACCAAGCAACCTGGAAAGGCAAATCAGCGCTACAGAGAAGTCTCGCTTCCCATCGGTCAAAAGGGCCATGCTGAAAAAAGTGTCAAAACCAGAAATGCAGGACAGGCCATGGAGAAATGGGAGCCTTGCTACACTGATGGGCGGGATGTAAATTGCCAACAGCCACTCTGGAGAAGTGTACGGTGTGTCCTGAAACATCTGAAAAACACAGCTTAGAGAGCATAGGGCACTTCCACTCATGGGGGTATAAATTGGGAAAATGAAAAATCAGCAAGACACAAGCACCCCAAAGGTGAGGGCTGCTCTGTTGACAAGGACCTCCACTTCATTCCACCTTCAATATCCCAGGAAAGAGAAAAATGGATAAAGAAGTTGTGGTCCTTATGTACAATGGAATATCACTCAGCCATGAAATCAATGTCATAAGGTTAGTAGCAGCATGATGAGTGGATTTAGGTACGACGATTCTAAGTGAAATAAGTCACACAGAAAAGGACACTTCTCATAAGGTATCACTGAGAGAGGGAATGTAAAAACCGTTACACTTGAACTGAATTACAAAACAGAACAGAGTCACACATGCAGAAAACACACTATGGCTGCTTAACGGGAAAGGTGAGGTGGGGTGGTACATAAAACAAGGGTATCAAATTAGCTCAGATACCGTTCCATAAACCCAATATGTAGTAGACAAGACCTACTCCTTGCTCAGAGAACTGGACTCAACACGCCCTATTCACCGCACAAGAATATATCTGACTAGTAATAATCTTAAAACCTATGTATTGATATCTCTCTGTTAGTGTGTCAAGTGGGTGTAAAGCGGCATAAACACAGCCGTGAAAAGCAGCTAAACCCCATTATGAAAATAAATTACTTTGAAAAACCCATGAAACAACGACAGTGAAAGAGAGAGAAATTCTTACACAATGCGTTCAGGGGCTGTGATGCAACCTGGATTGACCATATCTAGACCCACAGCTGGATGAGACATAAGGGTGGACACTCTTGGGGCTGAGAGGTTTGGTGAGGTTGGGTGAGCAAACGCAGACCCTTTAAAGTAATACTTCGTGGTACCCATCGCATGGGTCCCAAATCTCCAGCTTCAAGGGCATCTTCCTACATCGAAAACATGCATGAGAAACCCAGAAGATAGTACACCGTGTGATGGGGAAAGGTTTCTAAAACGCACCTCATTTCTCATCTCCTTGTGCCCGGGTTCGCCATTCCAGCCGCTTTACTAGCAATCTCCCTACTTGGAGCATCAGCACCTTTAACCTCCTGTTCCGTACAGGTTGCAATTTGTCCTGAGGATGAACGGGAAGACGGGGAACCAACGAGAGACTAGCTCTTGGTGTCGGGACAGGCACAGGTCACTCTATTTTCCCATCAGGAAGAAGAATTAACCACAGGCTCAGCCTGCCCCCCGGAACCAGAACAGGGCCTGAAGCCATCCTGCGCTTTTGCGGCCAGCTCCCAAAAAAGCGAGTTGTAAAATGGAGGTTCAGGGCACTGCAATTCACAAACCTGCAGAGTTATAAATGATAACTCTCGTCCACAAATATATTGAGGGAAGGCAAAGAAGAGGATTTGAATTCAAGGCAGAATTGCACGAAACAGATTTCAGGAGGTAGATACGAATCGCCTTTAAAGCACATGAAAAGCGGCAAAACGTTGACAATGATGCCCTTGGCCAAAAAGGGCGTATGCGTTTTTTCCTGAATATATTCAGGAAAAAACGCATACGCCCTTTTTGGCCAACCAAGCAACCTGGAAAGGCAAATCAGCGCTACAAAGAAGTCTCGCTTCCCATCGGTCAAAAGGGCCATGCTGAAAAAAGTGTCAAAACCAGAAATGCAGGACAGGCCATGGAGAAATGAGAGCCTTGCTACACTGATGGGCGGGATGTAAATTGCCAACAGCCACTCTGGAGAAGTGTACGGTGTGTCCTGAAATATCTGAAAAACACAGCTTAGAGAGCATAGGGCACTTCCACTCATGGGGGTATAAATTGGGAAAATGAAAAATCAGCAAGACACAAGCACCCCAAAGTTTAGGGCTGCTCTGTTGACAAGGACCTCCACTTCATTCCACCTTCAATATCCAAGGAAAGAGAAAAATGGATAAAGAAGTTGTGGTCCTTATGTACAATGGAATATCACTCAGCCATGAAATCAATGTCATAAGGTTAGTAGCAGCATGATGAGTGGATTTAGGTACGACGATTCTAAGTGAAATAAGTCACACAGAAAAGGACACTTCTCATAAGGTATCACTTTTAGAGGGAATGTAAAAACCGTTACACTTGAACTGAATTACAAAACAGAACAGAGTCACACATGCAGAAAACACACTATGGCTGCTTAACGGGAAAGGTGAGGTGGGGTGATACATAAAACAAGGGTATCAAATTAGCTCAGATACCGTTCCATAAACCCAATATGTAGTAGACAAGACCTACTCCTTGCTCAGAGAACTGGACTCAACACGCCCTATACACCGCACAAGAATATACCTGACTAGTAATAATCTTAAAACCTATGTATTGATATCTCTCTGTTAGTGTGTCAAGTGGGTGTAAAGCGGCATAAAAACAGCAGTGAAAAGCAGCTAAACCCCATTATGAAAATAAATTACTTTGAGAAACCCATGAAACAACGACAGTGAAAGAGAGAGAAATTCTTACACAATGCGTTCAGGGGCTGTGATGCAACCTGGATTGACCATATCTAGACCCACAGCTGGATGAGACATAAGGGTGGACACTCTTGGGGCTGAGAGGTTTGGTGAGGTTGGGTGAGCAAACGCAGACCCTTTAAAGTAATACTGCGTGGTACCCATCGCATGGTTCCCAAATCTCCAGGTTCAAGGGCATCTTCCTACATCGAAAACATGCATGAGAAACCCAGAAGATGGTACACTGTGTGATAGGGAAAGGTTTCTAAAACGCACCTCATTTCTCATCTCCTTGTGCCCGGGTTCGCCATTCCAGCCGCTTTACTAGCAATCTCCCTACTTGGAGCATCAGCACCTTTAACCTCCTGTTCCGTACAGGTTGCAATTTGTCCTGAGGATTTACGGGAAGACGGGGAACCAACGAGAGACAAGCTCTTGGTGTCGGGACAGGCACAGGTCACTCTATTTTCCCATCAGGAAGAAGAATTAACCACAGGCTCAGCCTGCCCCCCGGAACCAGAACAGGACCTGAAGCCATCCTGCGCTTTTGCGGCCAGCTCCCAAAAAAGCGAGTTGTAAAATGGAGGTTCAGGGCACTGCAATTCACAAACCTGCAGAGTTGTAAATGATAACTCTCGTCCACAAATATATTGAGGGAAGGCAAAGAAGAGGATTTGAAATCAAGGCAGAATTGCACGAAACAGATTTCAGGAGGTAGATACGAATCGCCTTTAAAGCACATGAAAAGCGGCAAAACGTTGACAATGATGCCCTTGGCCAAAAAGGGCGTATGCGTTTTTTCCTGAATATATTCAGGAAAAAACGCATACGCCCTTTTTGGCCAACCAAGCAACCTGGAAAGGCAAATCAGCGCTACAAAGAAGTCTCGCTTCCCATCGGTCAAAAGGGCCATGCTGAAAAAAGTGTCAAAACCAGAAATGCAGGACAGGCCATGGAGAAATGAGAGCCTTGCTACACTGATGGGCGGGATGTAAATTGCCAACAGCCACTCTGGAGAAGTGTACAGTGTGTCCTGAAATAACTGAAAAACACAGCTTAGAGAGCATAGGGCACTTCCACTCATGGGGGTATAAATTGGGAAAATGAAAAATCAGCAAGACACAAGCACCCCAAAGTTGAGGGCTGCTCTGTTGACAAGGACCTCCACTTCATTCCACCTTCAATATCCCAGGAAAGAGAAAAATGGATAAAGAAGTTGTGGTCCTTATGTACAATGGAATATCACTCAGCCATGAAATCAATGTCATAAGGTTAGTAGCAGCATGATGAGTGGATTTAGGTACGACGATTCTAAGTGAAATAAGTCACACAGAAAAGGACACTTCTCATAAGGTATCACTGATAGAGGGAATGTAAAAACCTTTACACTTGAACTGAATTACAAAACAGAACAGAGTCACACATGCAGAAAACACACTATGGCTGCTTAACGGGAAAGGTGAGGTGGGGTGATACATAAAACAAGGGTATCAAATTAGCTCAGATACCGTTCCATAAACCCAATATGTAGTAGACAAGACCTACTCCTTGCTCAGAGAACTGGACTCAACATGCCCTATTCACCGCACAAGAATATATCTGACTAGTAATAATCTTAAAACCTATGTATTGATATCTCTCTGTTAGTGTGTCAAGTGGGTGTAAAGCGGCATAAACACAGCCGTGAAAAGCAGCTAAACCCCATTATGAAAATAAATTACTTTGAAAAACCCATGAAACAACGACAGTGAAAGAGATAGAAATTCTTACACAATGAGTTCAGGGGCTGTGATGCAAACTGGATTGACCATATCTAGACCCACAGCTGGATGAGACATAAGGGTGGACACTCTTGGGGCTGAGAGGTTTGGTGAGGTTGGGTGAGCAAACGCAGACCCTTTAAAGTAATACTGCGTGGTACCCATCGCATGGGTCCCAAATCTCCAGCTTCAAGGGCATCTTCCTACATCGAAAACATGCATGAGAAACCCAGAAGATAGTACACCGTGTGATGGGGAAAGGTTTCTAAAACGCACCTCATTTCTCATCTCCTTGTGCCCGGGTTCGCCATTCCAGCCGCTTTACTAGCAATCTCCCTACTTGGAGCATCAGCACCTTTAACCTCCTGTTCCGTACAGGTTGCAATTTGTCCTGAGGATGAACGGGAAGACGGGGAACCAACGAGAGACTAGCTCTTGGTGTTGGGACAGGCACAGGTCTCTCTATTTTCCCATCAGGAAGAAGAATTAACCACAGGCTCAGCCTGCCCCCCGGAACCAGAACAGGGCCTGAAGCCATCCTGCGCTTTTGCGGCCAGCTCCCAAAAAAGCGAGTTGTAAAATGGAGGTTCAGGGCACTGCAATTCACAAACCTGCAGAGTTATAAATGATAACTCTCGTCCACAAATATATTGAGGGAAGGCAAAGAAGAGGATTTGAAATCAAGGCAGAATTGCAGGAAACAGATTTCAGGAGGTAGATTCAAATCGCCTTTAAAGCACATGAAAAGCAGCAAAATGTTGACAATGATGCCCTTGGCCAAAAAGGGCGTATGCGTTTTTTCCTGAATATATTCAGGAAAAAACGCATACGCCCTTTTTGGCCAACCAAGCAACCTGGAAAGGCAAATCAGCGCTACAAAGAAGTCTCGCTTCCCATCAGTCAAAAGGGCCATGCTGAAAAAAGTGTCAAAACCAGAAATGCAGGACAGGCCATGGAGAAATGAGAGCCTTGCTACACTGATGGGCGGGATGAAAATTGCCAACAGCCACTCTGGAGAAGTGTACGGTGTGTCCTGTAACATCTGAAAAACACAGCTTAGAGAGCATAGGGCACTTCCACTCATGGGGGTATAAATTGGGAAAAGGAAAAATCAGCAAGACACAAGCACCCCAAAGTTGAGGGCTGCTCTGTTGACAAGGACCTCCACTTCATTCCACCTTAAATATCCAAGGAAAGAGAAAAATGGATAAAGAAGTTGTGGTCCTTATGTACAATGGAATATCACTCAGCCAGGAAATCAATGTCATAAGGTTAGTAGCAGCATGATGAGTGGATTTAGGTACGACGATTCTAAGTGAAATAAGTCACACAGAAAAGGACACTTCTCATAAGGTATCACTGATAGAGGGAATGTAAAAACCGTTACACTTGAACTGAATTACAAAACAGAACAGAGTCACACATGCAGAAAACACACTATGGCTGCTTAACGGGAAAGGTGAGGTGGGGTGATACATAAAACAAGGGTATCAAATTAGCTCAGATACCGTTCCATAAACCCAATATGTAGTAGACAAGACCTACTCCTTGCTCAGAGAACTGGACTCAACACGCCCTATTCACCGCACAAGAATATATCTGACTAGTAATAATCTTAAAACCTATGTATTGATATCTCTCTGTTAGTGTGTCAAGTGGGTGTAAAGCGGCATAAACACAGCCGTGAAAAGCAGCTAAACCCCATTATGAAAATAAATTACTTTGAAAAACCCATGAAACAACGACAGTGAAAGAGATAGAAATTCTTACACAATGAGTTCAGGGGCTGTGATGCAACCTGGATTGACCATATCTAGACCCACAGCTGGATGAGACATAAGGGTGGACACTCTTGGGGCTGAGAGGCTTGGTGAGGTTGGGTGAGCAAACGCAGACCCTTTAAAGTAATACTGCATGGTACCCATCGCATGGGTTCCAAATCTCCAGGTTCAAGGGCATCTTCCTACATCGAAAACATGCATGAGAAACCCAGAAGATGGTACTCCGTGTGATGGGGAAAGGTTTCTAAAACGCACCTCATTTCTCATCTCCTTGTGCCCGGGTTCACCTTTTCAGCCGCTTTACTAGCAATCTCCCTACTTGGAGCATCAGCACCTTTAACCTCCTGTTCTGTACAGGTTGCAATTTGTCCTGAGGATGAACGGGAAGACGGGGAACCAACGAGAGACTAGCTCTTGGTGTCGGGACAGGCACAGGTCACTCTATTTTCCCATCAGGAAGAAGAATTAACCACAGGCTCAGCCTGCCCCCCGGAACCAGAACAGGGCCTGAAGCCATCCTGCGCTTTTGCGGCCAGCTCCCAAAAAAGCGAGTTGTAAAATGGAGGTTCAGGGCACTGCAATTCACAAACCTGCAGAGTTATAAATGATAACTCTCGTCCACAAATATATTGAGGGAAGGCAAAGAAGAGGATTTGAAATCAAGGCAGAATTGCACGAAACAGATTTCAGGAGGTAGATACGAATCGCCTTTAAAGCACATGAAAAGCGGCAAAACGTTGACAATGATGCCCTTGGCCAAAAAGGGCGTATGCGTTTTTTCCTGAATATATTCAGGAAAAAACGCATACGCCCTTTTTGGCCAACCAAGCAACCTGGAAAGGCAAATCAGCGCTACAGAGAAGTCTCGCTTCCCATCGGTCAAAAGGGCCATGCTGAAAAAAGTGTCAAAACCAGAAATGCAGGACAGGCCATGGAGAAATGAGAGCCTTGCTACACTGATGGGCGGGATGTAAATTGCCAACAGCCACTCTGGAGAAGTGTTCGGTGTGTCCTGAAACATCTGAAAAACACAGCTTAGAGAGCATAGGGCACTTCCACTCATGGGGGTATAAATTGGGAAAATGAAAAATCAGCAAGACACAAGCACCCCAAAGTTTAGGGCTGCTCTGTTGACAAGGACCTCCACTTCATTCCACCTTCAATATCCCAGGAAAGAGAAAAATGGATAAAGAAGTTGTGGTCCTTATGTACAATGGAATATCACTCAGCCATGAAATCAATGTCATAAGGTTAGTAGCAGCATGATGAGTGGATTTAGGTACGACGATTCTAAGTGAAATAAGTCACACAGAAAAGGACACTTCTCATAAGGTATCACTGATAGAGGGAATGTAAAAACCTTTACACTTGAACTGAATTACAAAACAGAACAGAGTCACACATGCAGAAAACACACTATGGCTGCTTAACGGGAAAGGTGAGGTGGGGTGATACATAAAACAAGGGTATCAAATTAGCTCAGATACCGTTCCATAAACCCAATATGTAGTAGACAAGACCTACTCCTTGCTCAGAGAACTGGACTCAACACGCCCTATTCACCGCACAAGAATATATCTGACTAGTAATAATCTTAAAACCTATGTATTGATATCTCTCTGTTAGTGTGTCAAGTGAGTGTAAAGCGGCATAAACACAGCCGTGAAAAGCAGCTAAACCCCATTATGAAAATAAATTACTTTGAAAAACCCATGAAACAACGACAGTGAAAGAGATAGAAATTCTTACACAATGAGTTCAGGGGCTGTGATGCAACCTGGATTGACCATATCTAGACCCACAGCTGGATGAGACATAAGGGTGGACACTCTTGGGGCTGAGAGGTTTGGTGAGGTTGGGTGAGCAAACGCAGACCCTTTAAAGTAATACTGCGTGGTACCCATCGCATGGGTTCCAAATCTCCAGGTTCAAGGGCATCTTCCTACATCGAAAACATGCATGAGAAACCCAGAAGATGGTACACCGTGTGATGGGGAAAGGTTTCTAAAACGCACCTCATTTCTCATCTCCTTGTGCCCGGGTTCACCTTTCCAGCCGCTTTACTAGCAATCTCCCTACTTGGAGCATCAGCACCTTTAACCTCCTGTTCCGTACAGGTTGCAATTTGTCCTGAGGATGAACGGGAAGACGGGGAACCAACGAGAGACTAGCTCTTGGTGTCGGGACAGGCACAGGTCACTCTATTTTCCCATCAGGAAGAAGAATTAACCACAGGCTCAGCCTGCCCCCCGGAACCAGAACAGGGCCTGAAGCCATCCTGCGCTTTTGCGGCCAGCTCCCAAAAAAGCGAGTTGTAAAATGGAGGTTCAGGGCACTGCAATTCACAAACCTGCAGAGTTATAAATGATAACTCTCGTCCACAAATATATTGAGGGAAGGCAAAGAAGAGGATTTGAAATCAAGGCAGAATTGCAGGAAACAGATTTCAGGAGGTAGATTCAAATCGCCTTTAAAGCACATGAAAAGCAGCAAAATGTTGACAATGATGCCCTTGGCCAAAAAGGGCGTATGCGTTTTTTCCTGAATATATTCAGGAAAAAACGCATACGCCCTTTTTGGCCAACCAAGCAACCTGGAAAGGCAAATCAGCGCTACAAAGAAGTCTCGCTTCCCATCAGTCAAAAGGGCCATGCTGAAAAAAGTGTCAAAACCAGAAATGCAGGACAGGCCATGGAGAAATGAGAGCCTTGCTACACTGATGGGCGGGATGAAAATTGCCAACAGCCACTCTGGAGAAGTGTACGGTGTGTCCTGTAACATCTGAAAAACACAGCTTAGAGAGCATAGGGCACTTCCACTCATGGGGGTATAAATTGGGAAAAGGAAAAATCAGCAAGACACAAGCACCCCAAAGTTTAGGGCTGCTCTGTTGACAAGGACCTCCACTTCATTCCACCTTAAATATCCAAGGAAAGAGAAAAATGGATAAAGAAGTTGTGGTCCTTATGTACAATGGAATATCACTCAGCCAGGAAATCAATGTCATAAGGTTAGTAGCAGCATGATGAGTGGATTTAGGTACGACGATTCTAAGTGAAATAAGTCACACAGAAAAGGACACTTCTCATAAGGTATCACTGATAGAGGGAATGTAAAAACCGTTACACTTGAACTGAATTACAAAACAGAACAGAGTCACACATGCAGAAAACACACTATGGCTGCTTAACGGGAAAGGTGAGGTGGGGTGATACATAAAACAAGGGTATCAAATTAGCTCAGATACCGTTCCATAAACCCAATATGTAGTAGACAAGACCTACTCCTTGCTCAGAGAACTGGACTCAACACGCCCTATTCACCGCACAAGAATATATCTGACTAGTAATAATCTTAAAACCTATGTATTGATATCTCTCTGTTAGTGTGTCAAGTGGGTGTAAAGCGGCATAAACACAGCCGTGAAAAGCAGCTAAACCCCATTATGAAAATAAATTACTTTGAAAAACCCATGAAACAACGACAGTGAAAGAGATAGAAATTCTTACACAATGAGTTCAGGGGCTGTGATGCAACCTGGATTGACCATATCTAGACCCACAGCTGGATGAGACATAAGGGTGGACACTCTTGGGGCTGAGAGGCTTGGTGAGGTTGGGTGAGCAAACGCAGACCCTTTAAAGTAATACTGCATGGTACCCATCGCATGGGTTCCAAATCTCCAGGTTCAAGGGCATCTTCCTACATCGAAAACATGCATGAGAAACCCAGAAGATGGTACACCGTGTGATGGGGAAAGGTTTCTAAAACGCACCTCATTTCTCATCTCCTTGTGCCCGGGTTCACCTTTTCAGCCGCTTTACTAGCAATCTCCCTACTTGGAGCATCAGCACCTTTAACCTCCTGTTCTGTACAGGTTGCAATTTGTCCTGAGGATGAACGGGAAGACGGGGAACCAACGAGAGACTAGCTCTTGGTGTCGGGACAGGCACAGGTCACTCTATTTTCCCATCAGGAAGAAGAATTAACCACAGGCTCAGCCTGCCCCCCGGAACCAGAACAGGGCCTGAAGCCATCCTGCGCTTTTGCGGCCAGCTCCCAAAAAAGCGAGTTGTAAAATGGAGGTTCAGGGCACTGCAATTCACAAACCTGCAGAGTTATAAATGATAACTCTCGTCCACAAATATATTGAGGGAAGGCAAAGAAGAGGATTTGAAATCAAGGCAGAATTGCACGAAACAGATTTCAGGAGGTAGATACGAATCGCCTTTAAAGCACATGAAAAGCGGCAAAACGTTGACAATGATGCCCTTGGCCAAAAAGGGCGTATGCGTTTTTTCCTGAATATATTCAGGAAAAAACGCATACGCCCTTTTTGGCCAACCAAGCAACCTGGAAAGGCAAATCAGCGCTACAGAGAAGTCTCGCTTCCCATCGGTCAAAAGGGCCATGCTGAAAAAAGTGTCAAAACCAGAAATGCAGGACAGGCCATGGAGAAATGAGAGCCTTGCTACACTGATGGGCGGGATGTAAATTGCCAACAGCCACTCTGGAGAAGTGTTCGGTGTGTCCTGAAACATCTGAAAAACACAGCTTAGAGAGCATAGGGCACTTCCACTCATGGGGGTATAAATTGGGAAAATGAAAAATCAGCAAGACACAAGCACCCCAAAGTTTAGGGCTGCTCTGTTGACAAGGACCTCCACTTCATTCCACCTTCAATATCCCAGGAAAGAGAAAAATGGATAAAGAAGTTGTGGTCCTTATGTACAATGGAATATCACTCAGCCATGAAATCAATGTCATAAGGTTAGTAGCAGCATGATGAGTGGATTTAGGTACGACGATTCTAAGTGAAATAAGTCACACAGAAAAGGACACTTCTCATAAGGTATCACTGATAGAGGGAATGTAAAAACCTTTACACTTGAACTGAATTACAAAACAGAACAGAGTCACACATGCAGAAAACACACTATGGCTGCTTAACGGGAAAGGTGAGGTGGGGTGATACATAAAACAAGGGTATCAAATTAGCTCAGATACCGTTCCATAAACCCAATATGTAGTAGACAAGACCTACTCCTTGCTCAGAGAACTGGACTCAACACGCCCTATTCACCGCACAAGAATATATCTGACTAGTAATAATCTTAAAACCTATGTATTGATATCTCTCTGTTAGTGTGTCAAGTGAGTGTAAAGCGGCATAAACACAGCCGTGAAAAGCAGCTAAACCCCATTATGAAAATAAATTACTTTGAAAAACCCATGAAACAACGACAGTGAAAGAGATAGAAATTCTTACACAATGAGTTCAGGGGCTGTGATGCAACCTGGATTGACCATATCTAGACCCACAGCTGGATGAGACATAAGGGTGGACACTCTTGGGGCTGAGAGGTTTGGTGAGGTTGGGTGAGCAAACGCAGACCCTTTAAAGTAATACTGCGTGGTACCCATCGCATGGGTTCCAAATCTCCAGGTTCAAGGGCATCTTCCTACATCGAAAACATGCATGAGAAACCCAGAAGATGGTACACCGTGTGATGGGGAAAGGTTTCTAAAACGCACCTCATTTCTCATCTCCTTGTGCCCGGGTTCACCTTTCCAGCCGCTTTACTAGCAATCTCCCTACTTGGAGCATCAGCACCTTTAACCTCCTGTTCCGTACAGGTTGCAATTTGTCCTGAGGATGAACGGGAAGACGGGGAACCAACGAGAGACTAGCTCTTGGTGTCGGGACAGGCACAGGTCACTCTATTTTCCCATCAGGAAGAAGAATTAACCACAGGCTCAGCCTGCCCCCCGGAACCAGAACAGGGCCTGAAGCCATCCTGCGCTTTTGCGGCCAGCTCCCAAAAAAGCGAGTTGTAAAATGGAGGTTCAGGGCACTGCAATTCACAAACCTGCAGAGTTATAAATGATAACTCTCGTCCACAAATATATTGAGGGAAGGCAAAGAAGAGGATTTGAAATAAAGGCAGAATTGCACGAAACAGATTTCAGGAGGTAGATACGAATCGCCTTTAAAGCACATGAAAAGCGGCAAAACGTTGACAATGATGCCCTTGGCCAAAAAGGGCGTATGCGTTTTTTCCTGAATATATTCAGGAAAAAACGCATACGCCCTTTTTGGCCAACCAAGCAACCTGGAAAGGCAAATCAGCGCTACAAAGAAGTCTCGCTTCCCATCGGTCAAAAGGGCCATGCTGAAAAAAGTGTCAAAACCAGAAATGCAGGACAGGCCATGGAGAAATGAGAGCCTTGCTACACTGATGGGCGGGATGTAAATTGCCAACAGCCACTCTGGAGAAGGGTACGGTGTGTCCTGAAATATCTGAAAAACACAGCTTAGAGAGCATAGGGCACTTCCACTCATGGGGGTATAAATTGGGAAAATGAAAAATCAGCAAGACACAAGCACCCCAAAGTTTAGGGCTGCTCTGTTGACAAGGACCTCCACTTCATTCCACCTTAAATATCCAAGGAAAGAGAAAAATGGATAAAGAAGTTGTGGTCCTTATGTACAATGGAATATCACTCAGCCATGAAATCAATGTCATAAGGTTAGTAGCAGCATGATGAGTGGATTTAGGTACGACGATTCTAAGTGAAATAAGTCACACAGAAAAGGACACTTCTCATAAGGTATCACTTTTAGAGGGAATGTAAAAACCGTTACACTTGAACTGAATTACAAAACAGAACAGAGTCACACATGCAGAAAACACACTATGGCTGCTTAACGGGAAAGGTGAGGTGGGGTGATACATAAAACAAGGGTATCAAATTAGCTCAGATACCGTTCCATAAACCCAATATGTAGTAGACAAGACCTACTCCTTGCTCAGAGAACTGGACTCAACACGCCCTATTCACCGCACAAGAATATACCTGACTAGTAATAATCTTAAAACCTATGTATTGATATCTCTCTGTTAGTGTGTCAAGTGGGTGTAAAGCGGCATAAACACAGCAGTGAAAAGCAGCTGAACCCCATTATGAAAATAAATTACTTTGAGAAACCCATGAAACAACGACAGTGAAAGAGAGAGAAATTCTTACACAATGAGTTCAGGGGCTGTGGTGCAACCTGGATTGACCATATCTAGACCCACAGCTGGATGAGACATAAGGGTGGACACTCTTGGGGCTGAGAGGTTTGGTGAGGTTGGGTGAGCAAACGCAGACCCTTTAAAGTAATACTGCGTGGTACCCATCGCATGGTTCCCAAATCTCCAGGTTCAAGGGCATCTTCCTACATCGAAAACATGCATGAGAAACCCAGAAGATGGTACACCGTGTGATAGGGAAAGGTTTCTAAAACGCACCTCATTTCTCATCTCCTTGTGCCCGGGTTCGCCATTCCAGCCGCTTTACTAGCAATCTCCCTACTTGGAGCATCAGCACCTTTAACCTCCTGTTCCGTACAGGTTGCAATTTGTCCTGAGGATGAACGGGAAGACGGGGAACCAACGAGAGACTAGTTCTTGGTGTTGGGACAGGCACAGGTCTCTCTATTTTCCCATCAGGAAGAAGAATTAACCACAGGCTCAGCCTGCCCCCCGGAACCAGAACAGGGCCTGAAGCCATCCTGCGCTTTTGCGGCCAGCTCCCAAAAAAGCGAGTTGTAAAATGGAGGTTCAGGGCACTGCAATTCACAAACCTGCAGAGTTATAAATGATAACTCTCGTCCACAAATATATTGAGGGAAGGCAAAGAAGAGGATTTGAAATCAAGGCAGAATTGCAGGAAACAGATTTCAGGAGGTAGATTCGAATCGCCTTTAAAGCACATGAAAAGCGGCAAAATGTTGACAATGATGCCCTTGGCCAAAAAGGGCGTATGCGTTTTTTCCTGAATATATTCAGGAAAAAACGCATACGCCCTTTTAGGCCAACCAAGCAACCTGGAAAGGCAAATCAGCGCTACAAAGAAGTCTCGCTTCCCATCGGTCAAAAGGGCTATGCTGATAAATGTGTCAAAACCAGAAATGCAGGACAGGCCATGGAGAAATGAGAGCCTTGCTACACTGATGGGAGGGATGTAAACTGCCAACAGCCACTCTGGAGAAGTGTACGGTGTGTCCTGAAACATCTGAAAAACACAGCTTAGAGAGCATAGGGCACTTCCACTCATGGGGGTATAAATTTGGAAAATTAAAAATCAGCAAGACACAAGCACCCCAAAGTTTAGGGCTGCTCTGTTGACAAGGACCTCCACTTCATTCCACCTTAAATGTCCAACGAAAGAGAAAAATGGATAAAGAAGTTGTGGTCCTTATGTACAATGGAATATCACTCAACCATGAAATCAATGTCATAAGGTTAGTAGCAGCATGATGAGTGGATTTAGGTACGACGATTCTAAGTGAAATAAGTCACACAGAAAAGGACACTTCTCATAAGGTATCACTGATAGAGGGAATGTAAAAACCTTTACACTTGAACTGAATTACAAAACAGAACAGAGTCACACATGCAGAAAACACACTATGGCTGCTTAACGGGAAAGGTGAGGTGGGGTGATACATAAAACAAGGGTATCAAATTAGCTCAGATACCGTTCCATAAACCCAATATGTAGTAGACAAGACCTACTCCTTGCTCAGAGAACTGGACTCAACACGCCCTATTCACCGCACAAGAATATATCTGACTAGTAATAATCTTAAAACCTATGTATTGATATCTCTCTGTTAGTGTGTCAAGTGGGTGTAAAGCGGCATAAACACAGCCGTGAAAAGCAGCTAAACCGCATTATGAAAATAAATTACTTTGAAAAACCCATGAAACAACGACAGTGAAAGAGAGAGAAATTCTTACACAATGCGTTCAGGGGCTGTGATGCAACCTGGATTGACCATATCTAGACCCACAGCTGGATGAGACATAAGGGTGGACACTCTTGGGGCTGAGAGGTTTGGTGAGGTTGGGTGAGCAAACGCAGACCCTTTAAAGTAATACTGCGTGGTACCCATCGCATGGGTCCCAAATCTCCAGCTTCAAGGGCATCTTCCTACAACGAAAACATGCATGAGAAACCCAGAAGATAGTACACCGTGTGATGGGGAAAGGTTTCTAAAACGCACCTCATTTCTCATCTCCTTGTGCCCGGGTTCACCATTCCAGCCGCTTTACTAGCAATCTCCCTACTTGGAGCATCAGCACCTTTAACCTCCTGTTCCGTACAGGTTGCAATTTGTCCTGAGGATGAACGGGAAGACGGGGAACCAACGAGAGACTAGTTCTTGGTGTTGGGACAGGCACAGGTCTCTCTATTTTCCCATCAGGAAGAAGAATTAACCACAGGCTCAGCCTGCCCCCCGGAAGCAGAACAGGGCCTGAAGCCATCCTGCGCTTTTGCGGCCAGCTCCCAAAAAAGCGAGTTGTAAAATGGAGGTTCAGGGCACTGCAATTCACAAACCTGCAGAGTTATAAATGATAACTCTCGTCCACAAATATATTGAGGGAAGGCAAAGAAGAGGATTTGAAATCAAGGCAGAATTGCAGGAAACAGATTTCAGGAGGTAGATTCAAATCGCCTTTAAAGCACATGAAAAGCAGCAAAATGTTGACAATGATGCCCTTGGCCAAAAAGGGCGTATGCGTTTTTTCCTGAATATATTCAGGAAAAAACGCATACGCCCTTTTTGGCCAACCAAGCAACCTGGAAAGGCAAATCAGCGCTACAAAGAAGTCTCGCTTCCCATCAGTCAAAAGGGCCATGCTGAAAAAAGTGTCAAAACCAGAAATGCAGGACAGGCCATGGAGAAATGAGAGCCTTGCTACACTGATGGGCGGGATGTAAATTGCCAACAGCCACTCTGGAGAAGTGTACGGTGTGTCCTGAAACATGTGAAAAACACAGCTTAGAGAGCATAGGGCACTTCCACTCATGGGGGTATAAATTGGGAAAATGAAAAATCAGCAAGACACAAGCACCCCAAAGTTTAGGGCTGCTCTGTTGACAAGGACCTCCACTTCATTCCACCTTAAATATCCAAGGAAAGAGAAAAATGGATAAAGAAGTTGTGGTCCTTATGTACAATGGAATATCACTCAGCCATGAAATCAATGTCATAAGGTTAGTAGCAGCATGATGAGTGGATTTAGGTACGACGATTCTAAGTGAAATAAGTCACACAGAAAAGGACACTTCTCATAAGGTACCACTTTTAGAGGGAATGTAAAAACCGTTACACTTGAACTGAATTACACAACAGAACAGAGTCACACATGCAGAAAACAGACTATGGCTGCTTAACGGGAAAGGTGAGGTGGGGTGATACATAAAACAAGGGTATCAAATTAGCTCAGATACCGTTCCATAAACCCAATATGTTGTAGACAAGACCTACTCCTTGCTCAGAGAACTGGACTCAACACGCCCTATTCACCGCACAAGAATATACCTGACTAGTAATCATCTTAAAACCTATGTATTGATATCTCTCTGTTAGTGTGTCAAGTGGGTGTAAAGCGGCATAAACACAGCAGTGAAAAGCAGCTAAACCCCATTATCAAAATAAATTACTTTGAAACACCCATGAAACAAAGACAGTGAAAGAGAGAGAAATTCTTACACAATGCGTTCAGGGGCTGTGATGCAACCTGGATTGACCATATCTAGACCCACAGCTGGATGAGACATAAGGGTGGACACTCTTGGGGCTGAGAGGTTTGGTGAGGTTGGGTGAGCAAACGCAGACCCTTTAAAGTAATACTGCGTGGTACCCATCGCATGGGTCCCAAATCTCCAGCTTCAAGGGCATCTTCCTACATCGAAAACATGCATGAGAAACCCAGAAGATAGTACACCGTGTGATGGGGAAAGGTTTCTAAAACGCACCTCATTTCTCATCTCCTTGTGCCCGGGTTCGCCATTCCAGCCGCTTTACTAGCAATCTCCCTACTTGGAGCATCAGCACCTTTAACCTCCTGTTCCGTACAGGTTGCAATTTGTCCTGAGGATGAACGGGAAGACGGGGAACCAACGAGAGACTAGCTCTTGGTGTTGGGACAGGCACAGGTCACTCTATTTTCCCATCAGGAAGAAGAATTAACCACAGGCTCAGCCTGCCCCCCGGAACCAGAACAGGGCATGAAGCCATCCTGCGCTTTTGCGGCCAGATCCCAAAAAAGCGAGTTGTAAAATGGAGGTTCAGGGCACTGCAATTCACAAACCTGCAGAGTTATAAATGATAACTCTCGTCCACAAATATATTGAGGGAAGGCAAAGAAGAGGATTTGAAATCAAGGCAGAATTGCAGGAAACAGATTTCAGGAGGTAGATTCGAATCGCCTTTAAAGCACATGAAAAGCGGCAAAATGTTGACAATGATGCCCTTGGCCAAAAAGGGCGTATGCGTTTTTTCCTGAATATATTCAGGAAAAAACGCATACGCCCTTTTTGGCCAACCAAGCAACCTGGAAAGGCAAATCAGCGCTACAAAGAAGTCTCGCTTCCCATCAGTCAAAAGGGCCATGCTGAAAAAATTGTCAAAACCAGAAATGCAGGACAGGCCATGGAGAAATGAGAGCCTTGCTACACTGATGGGCGGGATGTAAATTGCCAACAGCCACTCTGGAGAAGTGTACGGTGTGTCCTGAAACATGTGAAAAACACAGCTTAGAGAGCATAGGGCACTTCCACTCATGGGGGTATAAATTGGGAAAATGAAAAATCAGCAAGACACAAGCACCCCAAAGGTGAGGGCTGCTCTGTTGACAAGGACCTCCACTTCATTCCACCTTCAATATCCCAGGAAAGAGAAAAATGGATAAAGAAGTTGTGGTCCTTATGTACAATGGAATATCACTCAGCCATGAAATCAATGTCATAAGGTTAGTAGCAGCATGATGAGTGGATTTAGGTACGACGAATCTAAGTGAAATAAGTCACACAGAAAAGGACACTTCTCCTAAGGTATCACTGATAGAGGGAATGTAAAAACCGTTACACTTGAACTGAATTACAAAACAGAACAGAGTCACACATGCAGAAAACACACTATGGCTGCTTAACGGGAAAGGTGAGGTGGGGTGATACATAAAACAAGGGTATCAAATTAGCTCAGATACCGTTCCATAAACCCAATATGTAGTAGACAAGACCTACTCCTTGCTCAGAGAACTGGACTCAACACGCCCTATTCACCGCACAAGAATATATCTGACTAGTAATAATCTTAAAACCTATGTATTGATATCTCTCTGTTAATGTGTCAAGTGGGTGTAAAGCGGCATAAACACAGCCGTGAAAAGCAGCTAAACCCCATCATGAAAATAAATTACTTTGAAAAACCCATGAAACAACGACAGTGAAAGAGATAGAAATTCTTACACAATGAGTTCAGGGGCTGTGATGCAACCTGGATTGACCATATCTAGACCCACAGCTGGATGAGACATAAGGGTGGACACTCTTGGGGCTGAGAGGTTTGGTGAGGTTGGGTGAGCAAACGCAGACCCTTTAAAGTAATACTGCGTGTTACCCATTGCATGGGTCCCAAATCTCCAGGTTCAAGGGCATCTTCCTACATCGAAAACATGCATGAGAAACCCAGAAGATGGTACACCGTATGATGGGGAAAGGTTTCTAAAACGCACCTCATTTCTCATCTCCTTGTGCCCGGGTTCGCCATTCCAGCCGCTTTACTAGCAATCTCCCTACTTGGAGCATCAGCACCTTTAACCTCCTGTTCCGTACAGGTTGCAATTTGTCCTGAGGATGAACGGGAAGACGGGGAACCAACGAGAGACTAGTTCTTGGTGTTGGGACAGGCGCAGGTCTCTCTATTTTCCCATCAGGAAGAAGAATTAACCACAGGCTCAGCCTGCCCCCCGGAACCAGAACAGGGCCTGAAGCCATCCTGCGCTTTTGCGGCCAGCTCCCAAAAAAGCGAGTTGTAAAATGGAGGTTCAGGGCACTGCAATTCACAAACCTGCAGAGTTATAAATGATAACTCTCGTCCACAAATATATTGAGGGAAGGCAAAGAAGAGGATTTGAAATCAAGGCAGAATTGCACGAAACAGATTTCAGGAGGTAGATACGAATCGCCTTTAAAGCACATGAAAAGCGGCAAAACGTTGACAATGATGCCCTTGGCCAAAAAGGGCGTATGCGTTTTTTCCTGAATATATTCAGGAAAAAACGCATACGCCCTTTTTGGCCAACCAAGCAACCTGGAAAGGCAAATCAGCGCTACAAAGAAGTCTCGCTTCCCATCGGTCAAAAGGGCCATGCTGAAAAAAGTGTCAAAACCAGAAATGCAGGACAGGCCATGGAGAAATGAGAGCCTTGCTACACTGATGGGAGGGATGTAAACTGCCAACAGCCACTCTGGAGAAGTGTACGGTGTGTCCTGAAACATCTGAAAAACACAGCTTAGAGAGCATAGGGCACTTCCACTCATGGGGGTATAAATTTGGAAAATTAAAAATCAGCAAGACACAAGCACCCCAAAGTTTAGGGCTGCTCTGTTGACAAGGACCTCCACTTCATTCCACCTTAAATGTCCAACGAAAGAGAAAAATGGATAAAGAAGTTGTGGTCCTTATGTACAATGGAATATCACTCAACCATGAAATCAATGTCATAAGGTTAGTAGCAGCATGATGAGTGGATTTAGGTACGACGATTCTAAGTGAAATAAGTCACACAGAAAAGGACAATTCTCATAAGGTATCACTTTTAGAGGGAATGTAAAAACCGTTACACTTGAACTGAATTACAAAACAGAACAGAGTCACACATGCAGAAAACACACTATGGCTGCTTAACGGGAAAGGTGAGGTGGGGTGATACATAAAACAAGGGTATCAAATTAGCTCAGATACCGTTCCATAAACCCAATATGTAGTAGACAAGACCTACTCCTTGCTCAGAGAACTGGACTCAACACGCCCTATTCACCGCACAAGAATATATCTGAGTAGTAATAATCTTAAAACCTATGTATTGATATCTCTCTGTTAGTGTGTCAAGTGGGTGTAAAGCGGCATAAACACAGCCGTGAAAAGCAGCGAAACCGCATTATGAAAATAAATTACTTTGAAAAACCCATGAAACAACGACAGTGAAAGAGAGAGAAATTCTTACACAATGCGTTCAGGGGCTGTGATGCAACCTGGATTGACCATATCTAGACCCACAGCTGGATGAGACATAAGGGTGGACACTCTTGGGGCTGAGAGGTTTGGTGAGGTTGGGTGAGCAAACGCAGACCCTTTAAAGTAATACTGCGTGGTACCCATCGCATGGTTCCCAAATCTCCAGCTTCAAGGGCATCTTCCTACATCGAAAACATGCATGAGAAACCCAGAAGATGGTACACCGTGTGATAGGGAAAGGTTTCTAAAACGCACCTCATTTCTCATCTCCTTGTGCCCGGGTTCGCCATTCCAGCCGCTTTACTAGCAATCTCCCTACTTGGAGCATCAGCACCTTTAACCTCCTGTTCTGTACAGGTTGCAATTTGTCCTGAGGATTTACGGGAAGACGGGGAACCAACGAGAGACAAGCTCTTGGTGTCGGGACAGGCACAGGTCACTCTATTTTCCCATCAGGAAGAAGAATTAACCACAGGCTCAGCCTGCCCCCCGGAACCAGAACAGGGCCTGAAGCCATCCTGCGCTTTTGCGGCCAGCTCCCAAAAAAGCGAGTTGTAAAATGGAGGTTCAGGGCACTGCAATTCACAAACCTGCAGAGTTATAAATGATAACTCTCGTCCACAAATATATTGAGGGAAGGCAAAGAAGAGGATTTGAAATCAAGGCAGAATTGCACGAAACAGATTTCAGGAGGTAGATACGAATCGCCTTTAAAGCACATGAAAAGCGGCAAAACGTTGACAATGATGCCCTTGGCCAAAAAGGGCGTATGCGTTTTTTCCTGAATATATTCAGGAAAAAACGCATACGCCCTTTTTGGCCAACCAAGCAACCTGGAAAGGCAAATCAGCGCTACAGAGAAGTCTCGCTTCCCATCGGTCAAAAGGGCCATGCTGAAAAAAGTGTCAAAACCAGAAATGCAGGACAGGCCATGGAGAAATGGGAGCCTTGCTACACTGATGGGCGGGATGTAAATTGCCAACAGCCACTCTGGAGAAGTGTACGGTGTGTCCTGAAACATCTGAAAAACACAGCTTAGAGAGCATAGGGCACTTCCACTCATGGGGGTATAAATTGGGAAAATGAAAAATCAGCAAGACACAAGCACCCCAAAGGTGAGGGCTGCTCTGTTGACAAGGACCTCCACTTCATTCCACCTTCAATATCCCAGGAAAGAGAAAAATGGATAAAGAAGTTGTGGTCCTTATGTACAATGGAATATCACTCAGCCATGAAATCAATGTCATAAGGTTAGTAGCAGCATGATGAGTGGATTTAGGTACGACGATTCTAAGTGAAATAAGTCACACAGAAAAGGACACTTCTCATAAGGTATCACTGAGAGAGGGAATGTAAAAACCGTTACACTTGAACTGAATTACAAAACAGAACAGAGTCACACATGCAGAAAACACACTATGGCTGCTTAACGGGAAAGGTGAGGTGGGGTGGTACATAAAACAAGGGTATCAAATTAGCTCAGATACCGTTCCATAAACCCAATATGTAGTAGACAAGACCTACTCCTTGCTCAGAGAACTGGACTCAACACGCCCTATTCACCGCACAAGAATATATCTGACTAGTAATAATCTTAAAACCTATGTATTGATATCTCTCTGTTAGTGTGTCAAGTGGGTGTAAAGCGGCATAAACACAGCCGTGAAAAGCAGCTAAACCCCATTATGAAAATAAATTACTTTGAAAAACCCATGAAACAACGACAGTGAAAGAGAGAGAAATTCTTACACAATGCGTTCAGGGGCTGTGATGCAACCTGGATTGACCATATCTAGACCCACAGCTGGATGAGACATAAGGGTGGACACTCTTGGGGCTGAGAGGTTTGGTGAGGTTGGGTGAGCAAACGCAGACCCTTTAAAGTAATACTTCGTGGTACCCATCGCATGGGTCCCAAATCTCCAGCTTCAAGGGCATCTTCCTACATCGAAAACATGCATGAGAAACCCAGAAGATAGTACACCGTGTGATGGGGAAAGGTTTCTAAAACGCACCTCATTTCTCATCTCCTTGTGCCCGGGTTCGCCATTCCAGCCGCTTTACTAGCAATCTCCCTACTTGGAGCATCAGCACCTTTAACCTCCTGTTCCGTACAGGTTGCAATTTGTCCTGAGGATGAACGGGAAGACGGGGAACCAACGAGAGACTAGCTCTTGGTGTCGGGACAGGCACAGGTCACTCTATTTTCCCATCAGGAAGAAGAATTAACCACAGGCTCAGCCTGCCCCCCGGAACCAGAACAGGGCCTGAAGCCATCCTGCGCTTTTGCGGCCAGCTCCCAAAAAAGCGAGTTGTAAAATGGAGGTTCAGGGCACTGCAATTCACAAACCTGCAGAGTTATAAATGATAACTCTCGTCCACAAATATATTGAGGGAAGGCAAAGAAGAGGATTTGAAATCAAGGCAGAATTGCAGGAAACAGATTTCAGGAGGTAGATACGAATCGCCTTTAAAGCACATGAAAAGCGGCAAAACGTTGACAATGATGCCCTTGGCCAAAAAGGGCGTATGCGTTTTTTCCTGAATATATTCAGGAAAAAACGCATACGCCCTTTTTGGCCAACCAAGCAACCTGGAAAGGCAAATCAGCGCTACAGAGAAGTCTCGCTTCCCATCGGTCAAAAGGGCCATGCTGAAAAAAGTGTCAAAACCAGAAATGCAGGACAGGCCATGGAGAAATGAGAGCCTTGCTACACTGATGGGCGGGATGTAAATTGCCAACAGCCACTCTGGAGAAGTGTTCGGTGTGTCCTGAAACATCTGAAAAACACAGCTTAGAGAGCATAGGGCACTTCCACTCATGGGGGTATAAATTGGGAAAATGAAAAATCAGCAAGACACAAGCACCCCAAAGTTTAGGGCTGCTCTGTTGACAAGGACCTCCACTTCATTCCACCTTCAATATCCCAGGAAAGAGAAAAATGGATAAAGAAGTTGTGGTCCTTATGTACAATGGAATATCACTCAGCCATGAAATCAATGTCATAAGGTTAGTAGCAGCATGATGAGTGGATTTAGGTACGACGATTCTAAGTGAAATAAGTCACACAGAAAAGGACACTTCTCATAAGGTATCACTGATAGAGGGAATGTAAAAACCTTTACACTTGAACTGAATTACAAAACAGAACAGAGTCACACATGCAGAAAACACACTATGGCTGCTTAACGGGAAAGGTGAGGTGGGGTGATACATAAAACAAGGGTATCAAATTAGCTCAGATACCGTTCCATAAACCCAATATGTAGTAGACAAGACCTACTCCTTGCTCAGAGAACTGGACTCAACACGCCCTATTCACCGCACAAGAATATACCTGACTAGTAATAATCTTAAAACCTATGTATTGATATCTCTCTGTTAGTGTGTCAAGTGGGTGTAAAGCGGCATAAACACAGCAGTGAAAAGCAGCTGAACCCCATTATGAAAATAAATTACTTTGAGAAACCCATGAAACAACGACAGTGAAAGAGAGAGAAATTCTTACACAATGAGTTCAGGGGCTGTGATGCAACCTGGATTGACCATATCTAGACCCACAGCTGGATGAGACATAAGGGTGGACACTCTTGGGGCTGAGAGGTTTGGTGAGGTTGGGTGAGCAAACGCAGACCCTTTAAAGTAATACTGCGTGGTACCCATCGCATGGTTCCCAAATCTCCAGGTTCAAGGGCATCTTCCTACATCGAAAACATGCATGAGAAACCCAGAAGATGGTACACCGTGTGATAGGGAAAGGTTTCTAAAACGCACCTCATTTCTCATCTCCTTGTGCCCGGGTTCGCCATTCCAGCCGCTTTACTAGCAATCTCCCTACTTGGAGCATCAGCACCTTTAACCTCCTGTTCCGTACAGGTTGCAATTTGTCCTGAGGATTTACGGGAAGACGGGGAACCAACGAGAGACAAGCTCTTGGTGTCGGGACAGGCACAGGTCACTCTATTTTCCCATCAGGAAGAAGAATTAACCACAGGCTCAGCCTGCCCCCCGGAACCAGAACAGGGCCTGAAGCCATCCTGCGCTTTTGCGGCCAGCTCCCAAAAAAGCGAGTTGTAAAATGGAGGTTCAGGGCACTGCAATTCACAAACCTGCAGAGTTATAAATGATAACTCTCGTCCACAAATATATTGAGGGAAGGCAAAGAAGAGGATTTGAAATCAAGGCAGAATTGCACGAAACAGATTTCAGGAGGTAGATACGAATCGCCTTTAAAGCACATGAAAAGCGGCAAAACGTTGACAATGATGCCCTTGGCCAAAAAGGGCGTATGCGTTTTTTCCTGAATATATTCAGGAAAAAACGCATACGCCCTTTTTGGCCAACCAAGCAACCTGGAAAGGCAAATCAGCGCTACAGAGAAGTCTCGCTTCCCATCGGTCAAAAGGGCCATGCTGAAAAAAGTGTCAAAACCAGAAATGCAGGACAGGCCATGGAGAAATGGGAGCCTTGCTACACTGATGGGCGGGATGTAAATTGCCAACAGCCACTCTGGAGAAGTGTACGGTGTGTCCTGAAACATCTGAAAAACACAGCTTAGAGAGCATAGGGCACTTCCACTCATGGGGGTATAAATTGGGAAAATGAAAAATCAGCAAGACACAAGCACCCCAAAGGTGAGGGCTGCTCTGTTGACAAGGACCTCCACTTCATTCCACCTTCAATATCCCAGGAAAGAGAAAAATGGATAAAGAAGTTGTGGTCCTTATGTACAATGGAATATCACTCAGCCATGAAATCAATGTCATAAGGTTAGTAGCAGCATGATGAGTGGATTTAGGTACGACGATTCTAAGTGAAATAAGTCACACAGAAAAGGACACTTCTCATAAGGTATCACTGAGAGAGGGAATGTAAAAACCGTTACACTTGAACTGAATTACAAAACAGAACAGAGTCACACATGCAGAAAACACACTATGGCTGCTTAACGGGAAAGGTGAGGTGGGGTGGTACATAAAACAAGGGTATCAAATTAGCTCAGATACCGTTCCATAAACCCAATATGTAGTAGACAAGACCTACTCCTTGCTCAGAGAACTGGACTCAACACGCCCTATTCACCGCACAAGAATATACCTGACTAGTAATAATCTTAAAACCTATGTATTGATATCTCTCTGTTAGTGTGTCAAGTGGGTGTAAAGCGGCATAAACACAGCAGTGAAAAGCAGCTGAACCCCATTATGAAAATAAATTACTTTGAGAAACCCATGAAACAACGACAGTGAAAGAGAGAGAAATTCTTACACAATGAGTTCAGGGGCTGTGATGCAACCTGGATTGACCATATCTAGACCCACAGCTGGATGAGACATAAGGGTGGACACTCTTGGGGCTGAGAGGTTTGGTGAGGTTGGGTGAGCAAACGCAGACCCTTTAAAGTAATACTGCGTGGTACCCATCGCATGGTTCCCAAATCTCCAGGTTCAAGGGCATCTTCCTACATCGAAAACATGCATGAGAAACCCAGAAGATGGTACACCGTGTGATAGGGAAAGGTTTCTAAAACGCACCTCATTTCTCATCTCCTTGTGCCCGGGTTCGCCATTCCAGCCGCTTTACTAGCAATCTCCCTACTTGGAGCATCAGCACCTTTAACCTCCTGTTCTGTACAGGTTGCAATTTGTCCTGAGGATTTACGGGAAGACGGGGAACCAACGAGAGACAAGCTCTTGGTGTCGGGACAGGCACAGGTTACTCTATTTTCCCATCAGGAAGAAGAATTAACCACAGGCTCAGCCTGCCCCCCGGAACCAGAACAGGGCCTGAAGCCATCCTGCGCTTTTGCGGCCAGCTCCCAAAAAAGCGAGTTGTAAAATGGAGGTTCAGGGCACTGCAATTCACAAACCTGCAGAGTTATAAATGATAACTCTCGTCCACAAATATATTGAGGGAAGGCAAAGAAGAGGATTTGAAATCAAGGCAGAATTGCACGAAACAGATTTCAGGAGGTAGATACGAATCGCCTTTAAAGCACATGAAAAGCGGCAAAACGTTGACAATGATGCCCTTGGCCAAAAAGGGCGTATGCGTTTTTTCCTGAATATATTCAGGAAAAAACGCATACGCCCTTTTTGGCCAACCAAGCAACCTGGAAAGGCAAATCAGCGCTACAGAGAAGTCTCGCTTCCCATCGGTCAAAAGGGCCATGCTGAAAAAAGTGTCAAAACCAGAAATGCAGGACAGGCCATGGAGAAATGGGAGCCTTGCTACACTGATGGGCGGGATGTAAATTGCCAACAGCCACTCTGGAGAAGTGTACGGTGTGTCCTGAAACATCTGAAAAACACAGCTTAGAGAGCATAGGGCACTTCCACTCATGGGGGTATAAATTGGGAAAATGAAAAATCAGCAAGACACAAGCACCCCAAAGGTGAGGGCTGCTCTGTTGACAAGGACCTCCACTTCATTCCACCTTCAATATCCCAGGAAAGAGAAAAATGGATAAAGAAGTTGTGGTCCTTATGTACAATGGAATATCACTCAGCCATGAAATCAATGTCATAAGGTTAGTAGCAGCATGATGAGTGGATTTAGGTACGACGATTCTAAGTGAAATAAGTCACACAGAAAAGGACACTTCTCATAAGGTATCACTGAGAGAGGGAATGTAAAAACCGTTACACTTGAACTGAATTACAAAACAGAACAGAGTCACACATGCAGAAAACACACTATGGCTGCTTAACGGGAAAGGTGAGGTGGGGTGGTACATAAAACAAGGGTATCAAATTAGCTCAGATACCGTTCCATAAACCCAATATGTAGTAGACAAGACCTACTCCTTGCTCAGAGAACTGGACTCAACACGCCCTATTCACCGCACAAGAATATATCTGACTAGTAATAATCTTAAAACCTATGTATTGATATCTCTCTGTTAGTGTGTCAAGTGGGTGTAAAGCGGCATAAACACAGCCGTGAAAAGCAGCTAAACCCCATTATGAAAATAAATTACTTTGAAAAACCCATGAAACAACGACAGTGAAAGAGAGAGAAATTCTTACACAATGCGTTCAGGGGCTGTGATGCAACCTGGATTGACCATATCTAGACCCACAGCTGGATGAGACATAAGGGTGGACACTCTTGGGGCTGAGAGGTTTGGTGAGGTTGGGTGAGCAAACGCAGACCCTTTAAAGTAATACTTCGTGGTACCCATCGCATGGGTCCCAAATCTCCAGCTTCAAGGGCATCTTCCTACATCGAAAACATGCATGAGAAACCCAGAAGATAGTACACCGTGTGATGGGGAAAGGTTTCTAAAACGCACCTCATTTCTCATCTCCTTGTGCCCGGGTTCGCCATTCCAGCTGCTTTACTAGCAATCTCCCTACTTGGAGCATCAGCACCTTTAACCTCCTGTTCCGTACAGGTTGCAATTTGTCCTGAGGATGAACGGGAAGACGGGGAACCAACGAGAGACTAGCTCTTGGTGTCGGGACAGGCACAGGTCACTCTATTTTCCCATCAGGAAGAAGAATTAACCACAGGCTCAGCCTGCCCCCCGGAACCAGAACAGGGCCTGAAGCCATCCTGCGCTTTTGCGGCCAGCTCCCAAAAAAGCGAGTTGTAAAATGGAGGTTCAGGGCACTGCAATTCACAAACCTGCAGAGTTATAAATGATAACTCTCGTCCACAAATATATTGAGGGAAGGCAAAGAAGAGGATTTGAAATCAAGGCAGAATTGCACGAAACAGATTTCAGGAGGTAGATACGAATCGCCTTTAAAGCACATGAAAAGCGGCAAAACGTTGACAATGATGCCCTTGGCCAAAAAGGGCGTATGCGTTTTTTCCTGAATATATTCAGGAAAAAACGCATACGCCCTTTTTGGCCAACCAAGCAACCTGGAAAGGCAAATCAGCGCTACAGAGAAGTCTCGCTTCCCATCGGTCAAAAGGGCCATGCTGAAAAAAGTGTCAAAACCAGAAATGCAGGACAGGCCATGGAGAAATGAGAGCCTTGCTACACTGATGGGCGGGATGTAAATTGCCAACAGCCACTCTGGAGAAGTGTTCGGTGTGTCCTGAAACATCTGAAAAACACAGCTTAGAGAGCATAGGGCACTTCCACTCATGGGGGTATAAATTGGGAAAATGAAAAATCAGCAAGACACAAGCACCCCAAAGTTTAGGGCTGCTCTGTTGACAAGGACCTCCACTTCATTCCACCTTCAATATCCCAGGAAAGAGAAAAATGGATAAAGAAGTTGTGGTCCTTATGTACAATGGAATATCACTCAGCCATGAAATCAATGTCATAAGGTTAGTAGCAGCATGATGAGTGGATTTAGGTACGACGATTCTAAGTGAAATAAGTCACACAGAAAAGGACACTTCTCATAAGGTATCACTGATAGAGGGAATGTAAAAACCTTTACACTTGAACTGAATTACAAAACAGAACAGAGTCACACATGCAGAAAACACACTATGGCTGCTTAACGGGAAAGGTGAGGTGGGGTGATACATAAAACAAGGGTATCAAATTAGCTCAGATACCGTTCCATAAACCCAATATGTAGTAGACAAGACCTACTCCTTGCTCAGAGAACTGGACTCAACACGCCCTATTCACCGCACAAGAATATATCTGACTAGTAATAATCTTAAAACCTATGTATTGATATCTCTCTGTTAGTGTGTCAAGTGAGTGTAAAGCGGCATAAACACAGCCGTGAAAAGCAGCTAAACCCCATTATGAAAATAAATTACTTTGAAAAACCCATGAAACAACGACAGTGAAAGAGATAGAAATTCTTACACAATGAGTTCAGGGGCTGTGATGCAACCTGGATTGACCATATCTAGACCCACAGCTGGATGAGACATAAGGGTGGACACTCTTGGGGCTGAGAGGTTTGGTGAGGTTGGGTGAGCAAACGCAGACCCTTTAAAGTAATACTGCGTGGTACCCATCGCATGGGTTCCAAATCTCCAGGTTCAAGGGCATCTTCCTACATCGAAAACATGCATGAGAAACCCAGAAGATGGTACACCGTGTGATGGGGAAAGGTTTCTAAAACGCACCTCATTTCTCATCTCCTTGTGCCCGGGTTCACCTTTCCAGCCGCTTTACTAGCAATCTCCCTACTTGGAGCATCAGCACCTTTAACCTCCTGTTCCGTACAGGTTGCAATTTGTCCTGAGGATGAACGGGAAGACGGGGAACCAACGAGAGACTAGCTCTTGGTGTCGGGACAGGCACAGGTCACTCTATTTTCCCATCAGGAAGAAGAATTAACCACAGGCTCAGCCTGCCCCCCGGAACCAGAACAGGGCCTGAAGCCATCCTGCGCTTTTGCGGCCAGCTCCCAAAAAAGCGAGTTGTAAAATGGAGGTTCAGGGCACTGCAATTCACAAACCTGCAGAGTTATAAATGATAACTCTCGTCCACAAATATATTGAGGGAAGGCAAAGAAGAGGATTTGAAATCAAGGCAGAATTGCACGAAACAGATTTCAGGAGGTAGATACGAATCGCCTTTAAAGCACATGAAAAGCGGCAAAACGTTGACAATGATGCCCTTGGCCAAAAAGGGCGTATGCGTTTTTTCCTGAATATATTCAGGAAAAAACGCATACGCCCTTTTTGGCCAACCAAGCAACCTGGAAAGGCAAATCAGCGCTACAAAGAAGTCTCGCTTCCCATCGGTCAAAAGGGCCATGCTGAAAAAAGTGTCAAAACCAGAAATGCAGGACAGGCCATGGAGAAATGAGAGCCTTGCTACACTGATGGGCGGGATGTAAATTGCCAACAGCCACTCTGGAGAAGGGTACGGTGTGTCCTGAAATATCTGAAAAACACAGCTTAGAGAGCATAGGGCACTTCCACTCATGGGGGTATAAATTGGGAAAATGAAAAATCAGCAAGACACAAGCACCCCAAAGTTTAGGGCTGCTCTGTTGACAAGGACCTCCACTTCATTCCACCTTCAATATCCCAGGAAAGAGAAAAATGGATAAAGAAGTTGTGGTCCTTATGTACAATGGAATATCACTCAGCCATGAAATCAATGTCATAAGGTTAGTAGCAGCATGATGAGTGGATTTAGGTACGACGATTCTAAGTGAAATAAGTCACACAGAAAAGGACACTTCTCATAAGGTATCACTTTTAGAGGGAATGTAAAAACCGTTACACTTGAACTGAATTACAAAACAGAACAGAGTCACACATGCAGAAAACACACTATGGCTGCTTAACGGGAAAGGTGAGGTGGGGTGATACATAAAACAAGGGTATCAAATTAGCTCAGATACCGTTCCATAAACCCAATATGTAGTAGACAAGACCTACTCCTTGCTCAGAGAACTGGACTCAACACGCCCTATTCACCGCACAAGAATATACCTGACTAGTAATAATCTTAAAACCTATGTATTGATATCTCTCTGTTAGTGTGTCAAGTGGGTGTAAAGCGGCATAAACACAGCAGTGAAAAGCAGCTGAACCCCATTATGAAAATAAATTACTTTGAGAAACCCATGAAACAACGACAGTGAAAGAGAGAGAAATTCTTACACAATGAGTTCAGGGGCTGTGATGCAACCTGGATTGACCATATCTAGACCCACAGCTGGATGAGACATAAGGGTGGACACTCTTGGGGCTGAGAGGTTTGGTGAGGTTGGGTGAGCAAACGCAGACCCTTTAAAGTAATACTGCGTGGTACCCATCGCATGGTTCCCAAATCTCCAGGTTCAAGGGCATCTTCCTACATCGAAAACATGCATGAGAAACCCAGAAGATGGTACACCGTGTGATAGGGAAAGGTTTCTAAAACGCACCTCATTTCTCATCTCCTTGTGCCCGGGTTCGCCATTCCAGCCGCTTTACTAGCAATCTCCCTACTTGGAGCATCAGCACCTTTAACCTCCTGTTCTGTACAGGTTGCAATTTGTCCTGAGGATTTACGGGAAGACGGGGAACCAACGAGAGACAAGCTCTTGGTGTCGGGACAGGCACAGGTCACTCTATTTTCCCATCAGGAAGAAGAATTAACCACAGGCTCAGCCTGCCCCCCGGAACCAGAACAGGGCCTGAAGCCATCCTGCGCTTTTGCGGCCAGCTCCCAAAAAAGCGAGTTGTAAAATGGAGGTTCAGGGCACTGCAATTCACAAACCTGCAGAGTTATAAATGATAACTCTCGTCCACAAATATATTGAGGGAAGGCAAAGAAGAGGATTTGAAATCAAGGCAGAATTGCACGAAACAGATTTCAGGAGGTAGATACGAATCGCCTTTAAAGCACATGAAAAGCGGCAAAACGTTGACAATGATGCCCTTGGCCAAAAAGGGCGTATGCGTTTTTTCCTGAATATATTCAGGAAAAAACGCATACGCCCTTTTTGGCCAACCAAGCAACCTGGAAAGGCAAATCAGCGCTACAGAGAAGTCTCGCTTCCCATCGGTCAAAAGGGCCATGCTGAAAAAAGTGTCAAAACCAGAAATGCAGGACAGGCCATGGAGAAATGGGAGCCTTGCTACACTGATGGGCGGGATGTAAATTGCCAACAGCCACTCTGGAGAAGTGTACGGTGTGTCCTGAAACATCTGAAAAACACAGCTTAGAGAGCATAGGGCACTTCCACTCATGGGGGTATAAATTGGGAAAATGAAAAATCAGCAAGACACAAGCACCCCAAAGGTGAGGGTTGCTCTGTTGACAAGGACCTCCACTTCATTCCACCTTCAATATCCCAGGAAAGAGAAAAATGGATAAAGAAGTTGTGGTCCTTATGTACAATGGAATATCACTCAGCCATGAAATCAATGTCATAAGGTTAGTAGCAGCATGATGAGTGGATTTAGGTACGACGATTCTAAGTGAAATAAGTCACACAGAAAAGGACACTTCTCATAAGGTATCACTGAGAGAGGGAATGTAAAAACCGTTACACTTGAACTGAATTACAAAACAGAACAGAGTCACACATGCAGAAAACACACTATGGCTGCTTAACGGGAAAGGTGAGGTGGGGTGGTACATAAAACAAGGGTATCAAATTAGCTCAGATACCGTTCCATAAACCCAATATGTAGTAGACAAGACCTACTCCTTGCTCAGAGAACTGGACTCAACACGCCCTATTCACCGCACAAGAATATATCTGACTAGTAATAATCTTAAAACCTATGTATTGATATCTCTCTGTTAGTGTGTCAAGTGGGTGTAAAGCGGCATAAACACAGCCGTGAAAAGCAGCTAAACCCCATTATGAAAATAAATTACTTTGAAAAACCCATGAAACAACGACAGTGAAAGAGAGAGAAATTCTTACACAATGCGTTCAGGGGCTGTGATGCAACCTGGATTGACCATATCTAGACCCACAGCTGGATGAGACATAAGGGTGGACACTCTTGGGGCTGAGAGGTTTGGTGAGGTTGGGTGAGCAAACGCAGACCCTTTAAAGTAATACTTCGTGGTACCCATCGCATGGGTCCCAAATCTCCAGCTTCAAGGGCATCTTCCTACATCGAAAACATGCATGAGAAACCCAGAAGATAGTACACCGTGTGATGGGGAAAGGTTTCTAAAACGCACCTCATTTCTCATCTCCTTGTGCCCGGGTTCGCCATTCCAGCCGCTTTACTAGCAATCTCCCTACTTGGAGCATCAGCACCTTTAACCTCCTGTTCCGTACAGGTTGCAATTTGTCCTGAGGATGAACGGGAAGACGGGGAACCAACGAGAGACTAGCTCTTGGTGTCGGGACAGGCACAGGTCACTCTATTTTCCCATCAGGAAGAAGAATTAACCACAGGCTCAGCCTGCCCCCCGGAACCAGAACAGGGCCTGAAGCCATCCTGCGCTTTTGCGGCCAGCTCCCAAAAAAGCGAGTTGTAAAATGGAGGTTCAGGGCACTGCAATTCACAAACCTGCAGAGTTATAAATGATAACTCTCGTCCACAAATATATTGAGGGAAGGCAAAGAAGAGGATTTGAAATCAAGGCAGAATTGCACGAAACAGATTTCAGGAGGTAGATACGAATCGCCTTTAAAGCACATGAAAAGCGGCAAAACGTTGACAATGATGCCCTTGGCCAAAAAGGGCGTATGCGTTTTTTCCTGAATATATTCAGGAAAAAACGCATACGCCCTTTTTGGCCAACCAAGCAACCTGGAAAGGCAAATCAGCGCTACAGAGAAGTCTCGCTTCCCATCGGTCAAAAGGGCCATGCTGAAAAAAGTGTCAAAACCAGAAATGCAGGACAGGCCATGGAGAAATGAGAGCCTTGCTACACTGATGGGCGGGATGTAAATTGCCAACAGCCACTCTGGAGAAGTGTTCGGTGTGTCCTGAAACATCTGAAAAACACAGCTTAGAGAGCATAGGGCACTTCCACTCATGGGGGTATAAATTGGGAAAATGAAAAATCAGCAAGACACAAGCACCCCAAAGTTTAGGGCTGCTCTGTTGACAAGGACCTCCACTTCATTCCACCTTCAATATCCCAGGAAAGAGAAAAATGGATAAAGAAGTTGTGGTCCTTATGTACAATGGAATATCACTCAGCCATGAAATCAATGTCATAAGGTTAGTAGCAGCATGATGAGTGGATTTAGGTACGACGATTCTAAGTGAAATAAGTCACACAGAAAAGGACACTTCTCATAAGGTATCACTGATAGAGGGAATGTAAAAACCTTTACACTTGAACTGAATTACAAAACAGAACAGAGTCACACATGCAGAAAACACACTATGGCTGCTTAACGGGAAAGGTGAGGTGGGGTGATACATAAAACAAGGGTATCAAATTAGCTCAGATACCGTTCCATAAACCCAATATGTAGTAGACAAGACCTACTCCTTGCTCAGAGAACTGGACTCAACACGCCCTATTCACCGCACAAGAATATATCTGACTAGTAATAATCTTAAAACCTATGTATTGATATCTCTCTGTTAGTGTGTCAAGTGAGTGTAAAGCGGCATAAACACAGCCGTGAAAAGCAGCTAAACCCCATTATGAAAATAAATTACTTTGAAAAACCCATGAAACAACGACAGTGAAAGAGATAGAAATTCTTACACAATGAGTTCAGGGGCTGTGATGCAACCTGGATTGACCATATCTAGACCCACAGCTGGATGAGACATAAGGGTGGACACTCTTGGGGCTGAGAGGTTTGGTGAGGTTGGGTGAGCAAACGCAGACCCTTTAAAGTAATACTGCGTGGTACCCATCGCATGGGTTCCAAATCTCCAGGTTCAAGGGCATCTTCCTACATCGAAAACATGCATGAGAAACCCAGAAGATGGTACACCGTGTGATGGGGAAAGGTTTCTAAAACGCACCTCATTTCTCATCTCCTTGTGCCCGGGTTCACCTTTCCAGCCGCTTTACTAGCAATCTCCCTACTTGGAGCATCAGCACCTTTAACCTCCTGTTCCGTACAGGTTGCAATTTGTCCTGAGGATGAACGGGAAGACGGGGAACCAACGAGAGACTAGCTCTTGGTGTCGGGACAGGCACAGGTCACTCTATTTTCCCATCAGGAAGAAGAATTAACCACAGGCTCAGCCTGCCCCCCGGAACCAGAACAGGGCCTGAAGCCATCCTGCGCTTTTGCGGCCAGCTCCCAAAAAAGCGAGTTGTAAAATGGAGGTTCAGGGCACTGCAATTCACAAACCTGCAGAGTTATAAATGATAACTCTCGTCCACAAATATATTGAGGGAAGGCAAAGAAGAGGATTTGAAATCAAGGCAGAATTGCACGAAACAGATTTCAGGAGGTAGATACGAATCGCCTTTAAAGCACATGAAAAGCGGCAAAACGTTGACAATGATGCCCTTGGCCAAAAAGGGCGTATGCGTTTTTTCCTGAATATATTCAGGAAAAAACGCATACGCCCTTTTTGGCCAACCAAGCAACCTGGAAAGGCAAATCAGCGCTACAAAGAAGTCTCGCTTCCCATCGGTCAAAAGGGCCATGCTGAAAAAAGTGTCAAAACCAGAAATGCAGGACAGGCCATGGAGAAATGAGAGCCTTGCTACACTGATGGGCGGGATGTAAATTGCCAACAGCCACTCTGGAGAAGGGTACGGTGTGTCCTGAAATATCTGAAAAACACAGCTTAGAGAGCATAGGGCACTTCCACTCATGGGGGTATAAATTGGGAAAATGAAAAATCAGCAAGACACAAGCACCCCAAAGTTTAGGGCTGCTCTGTTGACAAGGACCTCCACTTCATTCCACCTTAAATATCCAAGGAAAGAGAAAAATGGATAAAGAAGTTGTGGTCCTTATGTACAATGGAATATCACTCAGCCATGAAATCAATGTCATAAGGTTAGTAGCAGCATGATGAGTGGATTTAGGTACGACGATTCTAAGTGAAATAAGTCACACAGAAAAGGACACTTCTCATAAGGTATCACTTTTAGAGGGAATGTAAAAACCGTTACACTTGAACTGAATTACAAAACAGAACAGAGTCACACATGCAGAAAACACACTATGGCTGCTTAACGGGAAAGGTGAGGTGGGGTGATACATAAAACAAGGGTATCAAATTAGCTCAGATACCGTTCCATAAACCCAATATGTAGTAGACAAGACCTACTCCTTGCTCAGAGAACTGGACTCAACACGCCCTATTCACCGCACAAGAATATACCTGACTAGTAATAATCTTAAAACCTATGTATTGATATCTCTCTGTTAGTGTGTCAAGTGGGTGTAAAGCGGCATAAACACAGCAGTGAAAAGCAGCTGAACCCCATTATGAAAATAAATTACTTTGAGAAACCCATGAAACAACGACAGTGAAAGAGAGAGAAATTCTTACACAATGAGTTCAGGGGCTGTGATGCAACCTGGATTGACCATATCTAGACCCACAGCTGGATGAGACATAAGGGTGGACACTCTTGGGGCTGAGAGGTTTGGTGAGGTTGGGTGAGCAAACGCAGACCCTTTAAAGTAATACTGCGTGGTACCCATCGCATGGTTCCCAAATCTCCAGGTTCAAGGGCATCTTCCTACATCGAAAACATGCATGAGAAACCCAGAAGATGGTACACCGTGTGATAGGGAAAGGTTTCTAAAACGCACCTCATTTCTCATCTCCTTGTGCCCGGGTTCGCCATTCCAGCCGCTTTACTAGCAATCTCCCTACTTGGAGCATCAGCACCTTTAACCTCCTGTTCTGTACAGGTTGCAATTTGTCCTGAGGATTTACGGGAAGACGGGGAACCAACGAGAGACAAGCTCTTGGTGTCGGGACAGGCACAGGTCACTCTATTTTCCCATCAGGAAGAAGAATTAACCACAGGCTCAGCCTGCCCCCCGGAACCAGAACAGGGCCTGAAGCCATCCTGCGCTTTTGCGGCCAGCTCCCAAAAAAGCGAGTTGTAAAATGGAGGTTCAGGGCACTGCAATTCACAAACCTGCAGAGTTATAAATGATAACTCTCGTCCACAAATATATTGAGGGAAGGCAAAGAAGAGGATTTGAAATCAAGGCAGAATTGCACGAAACAGATTTCAGGAGGTAGATACGAATCGCCTTTAAAGCACATGAAAAGCGGCAAAACGTTGACAATGATGCCCTTGGCCAAAAAGGGCGTATGCGTTTTTTCCTGAATATATTCAGGAAAAAACGCATACGCCCTTTTTGGCCAACCAAGCAACCTGGAAAGGCAAATCAGCGCTACAGAGAAGTCTCGCTTCCCATCGGTCAAAAGGGCCATGCTGAAAAAAGTGTCAAAACCAGAAATGCAGGACAGGCCATGGAGAAATGGGAGCCTTGCTACACTGATGGGCGGGATGTAAATTGCCAACAGCCACTCTGGAGAAGTGTACGGTGTGTCCTGAAACATCTGAAAAACACAGCTTAGAGAGCATAGGGCACTTCCACTCATGGGGGTATAAATTGGGAAAATGAAAAATCAGCAAGACACAAGCACCCCAAAGGTGAGGGCTGCTCTGTTGACAAGGACCTCCACTTCATTCCACCTTCAATATCCCAGGAAAGAGAAAAATGGATAAAGAAGTTGTGGTCCTTATGTACAATGGAATATCACTCAGCCATGAAATCAATGTCATAAGGTTAGTAGCAGCATGATGAGTGGATTTAGGTACGACGATTCTAAGTGAAATAAGTCACACAGAAAAGGACACTTCTCATAAGGTATCACTGAGAGAGGGAATGTAAAAACCGTTACACTTGAACTGAATTACAAAACAGAACAGAGTCACACATGCAGAAAACACACTATGGCTGCTTAACGGGAAAGGTGAGGTGGGGTGGTACATAAAACAAGGGTATCAAATTAGCTCAGATACCGTTCCATAAACCCAATATGTAGTAGACAAGACCTACTCCTTGCTCAGAGAACTGGACTCAACACGCCCTATTCACCGCACAAGAATATATCTGACTAGTAATAATCTTAAAACCTATGTATTGATATCTCTCTGTTAGTGTGTCAAGTGGGTGTAAAGCGGCATAAACACAGCCGTGAAAAGCAGCTAAACCCCATTATGAAAATAAATTACTTTGAAAAACCCATGAAACAACGACAGTGAAAGAGAGAGAAATTCTTACACAATGCGTTCAGGGGCTGTGATGCAACCTGGATTGACCATATCTAGACCCACAGCTGGATGAGACATAAGGGTGGACACTCTTGGGGCTGAGAGGTTTGGTGAGGTTGGGTGAGCAAACGCAGACCCTTTAAAGTAATACTTCGTGGTACCCATCGCATGGGTCCCAAATCTCCAGCTTCAAGGGCATCTTCCTACATCGAAAACATGCATGAGAAACCCAGAAGATAGTACACCGTGTGATGGGGAAAGGTTTCTAAAACGCACCTCATTTCTCATCTCCTTGTGCCCGGGTTCGCCATTCCAGCCGCTTTACTAGCAATCTCCCTACTTGGAGCATCAGCACCTTTAACCTCCTGTTCCGTACAGGTTGCAATTTGTCCTGAGGATGAACGGGAAGACGGGGAACCAACGAGAGACTAGCTCTTGGTGTCGGGACAGGCACAGGTCACTCTATTTTCCCATCAGGAAGAAGAATTAACCACAGGCTCAGCCTGCCCCCCGGAACCAGAACAGGGCCTGAAGCCATCCTGCGCTTTTGCGGCCAGCTCCCAAAAAAGCGAGTTGTAAAATGGAGGTTCAGGGCACTGCAATTCACAAACCTGCAGAGTTATAAATGATAACTCTCGTCCACAAATATATTGAGGGAAGGCAAAGAAGAGGATTTGAAATCAAGGCAGAATTGCACGAAACAGATTTCAGGAGGTAGATACGAATCGCCTTTAAAGCACATGAAAAGCGGCAAAACGTTGACAATGATGCCCTTGGCCAAAAAGGGCGTATGCGTTTTTTCCTGAATATATTCAGGAAAAAACGCATACGCCCTTTTTGGCCAACCAAGCAACCTGGAAAGGCAAATCAGCGCTACAGAGAAGTCTCGCTTCCCATCGGTCAAAAGGGCCATGCTGAAAAAAGTGTCAAAACCAGAAATGCAGGACAGGCCATGGAGAAATGAGAGCCTTGCTACACTGATGGGCGGGATGTAAATTGCCAACAGCCACTCTGGAGAAGTGTTCGGTGTGTCCTGAAACATCTGAAAAACACAGCTTAGAGAGCATAGGGCACTTCCACTCATGGGGGTATAAATTGGGAAAATGAAAAATCAGCAAGACACAAGCACCCCAAAGTTTAGGGCTGCTCTGTTGACAAGGACCTCCACTTCATTCCACCTTCAATATCCCAGGAAAGAGAAAAATGGATAAAGAAGTTGTGGTCCTTATGTACAATGGAATATCACTCAGCCATGAAATCAATGTCATAAGGTTAGTAGCAGCATGATGAGTGGATTTAGGTACGACGATTCTAAGTGAAATAAGTCACACAGAAAAGGACACTTCTCATAAGGTATCACTGATAGAGGGAATGTAAAAACCTTTACACTTGAACTGAATTACAAAACAGAACAGAGTCACACATGCAGAAAACACACTATGGCTGCTTAACGGGAAAGGTGAGGTGGGGTGATACATAAAACAAGGGTATCAAATTAGCTCAGATACCGTTCCATAAACCCAATATGTAGTAGACAAGACCTACTCCTTGCTCAGAGAACTGGACTCAACACGCCCTATTCACCGCACAAGAATATATCTGACTAGTAATAATCTTAAAACCTATGTATTGATATCTCTCTGTTAGTGTGTCAAGTGAGTGTAAAGCGGCATAAACACAGCCGTGAAAAGCAGCTAAACCCCATTATGAAAATAAATTACTTTGAAAAACCCATGAAACAACGACAGTGAAAGAGATAGAAATTCTTACACAATGAGTTCAGGGGCTGTGATGCAACCTGGATTGACCATATCTAGACCCACAGCTGGATGAGACATAAGGGTGGACACTCTTGGGGCTGAGAGGTTTGGTGAGGTTGGGTGAGCAAACGCAGACCCTTTAAAGTAATACTGCGTGGTACCCATCGCATGGGTTCCAAATCTCCAGGTTCAAGGGCATCTTCCTACATCGAAAACATGCATGAGAAACCCAGAAGATGGTACACCGTGTGATGGGGAAAGGTTTCTAAAACGCACCTCATTTCTCATCTCCTTGTGCCCGGGTTCACCTTTCCAGCCGCTTTACTAGCAATCTCCCTACTTGGAGCATCAGCACCTTTAACCTCCTGTTCCGTACAGGTTGCAATTTGTCCTGAGGATGAACGGGAAGACGGGGAACCAACGAGAGACTAGCTCTTGGTGTCGGGACAGGCACAGGTCACTCTATTTTCCCATCAGGAAGAAGAATTAACCACAGGCTCAGCCTGCCCCCCGGAACCAGAACAGGGCCTGAAGCCATCCTGCGCTTTTGCGGCCAGCTCCCAAAAAAGCGAGTTGTAAAATGGAGGTTCAGGGCACTGCAATTCACAAACCTGCAGAGTTATAAATGATAACTCTCGTCCACAAATATATTGAGGGAAGGCAAAGAAGAGGATTTGAAATCAAGGCAGAATTGCACGAAACAGATTTCAGGAGGTAGATACGAATCGCCTTTAAAGCACATGAAAAGCGGCAAAACGTTGACAATGATGCCCTTGGCCAAAAAGGGCGTATGCGTTTTTTCCTGAATATATTCAGGAAAAAACGCATACGCCCTTTTTGGCCAACCAAGCAACCTGGAAAGGCAAATCAGCGCTACAAAGAAGTCTCGCTTCCCATCGGTCAAAAGGGCCATGCTGAAAAAAGTGTCAAAACCAGAAATGCAGGACAGGCCATGGAGAAATGAGAGCCTTGCTACACTGATGGGCGGGATGTAAATTGCCAACAGCCACTCTGGAGAAGGGTACGGTGTGTCCTGAAATATCTGAAAAACACAGCTTAGAGAGCATAGGGCACTTCCACTCATGGGGGTATAAATTGGGAAAATGAAAAATCAGCAAGACACAAGCACCCCAAAGTTTAGGGCTGCTCTGTTGACAAGGACCTCCACTTCATTCCACCTTCAATATCCAAGGAAAGAGAAAAATGGATAAAGAAGTTGTGGTCCTTATGTACAATGGAATATCACTCAGCCATGAAATCAATGTCATAAGGTTAGTAGCAGCATGATGAGTGGATTTAGGTACGACGATTCTAAGTGAAATAAGTCACACAGAAAAGGACACTTCTCATAAGGTATCACTTTTAGAGGGAATGTAAAAACCGTTACACTTGAACTGAATTACAAAACAGAACAGAGTCACACATGCAGAAAACACACTATGGCTGCTTAACGGGAAAGGTGAGGTGGGGTGATACATAAAACAAGGGTATCAAATTAGCTCAGATACCGTTCCATAAACCCAATATGTAGTAGACAAGACCTACTCCTTGCTCAGAGAACTGGACTCAACACGCCCTATTCACCGCACAAGAATATACCTGACTAGTAATAATCTTAAAACCTATGTATTGATATCTCTCTGTTAGTGTGTCAAGTGGGTGTAAAGCGGCATAAACACAGCAGTGAAAAGCAGCTGAACCCCATTATGAAAATAAATTACTTTGAGAAACCCATGAAACAACGACAGTGAAAGAGAGAGAAATTCTTACACAATGAGTTCAGGGGCTGTGATGCAACCTGGATTGACCATATCTAGACCCACAGCTGGATGAGACATAAGGGTGGACACTCTTGGGGCTGAGAGGTTTGGTGAGGTTGGGTGAGCAAACGCAGACCCTTTAAAGTAATACTGCGTGGTACCCATCGCATGGTTCCCAAATCTCCAGGTTCAAGGGCATCTTCCTACATCGAAAACATGCATGAGAAACCCAGAAGATGGTACACCGTGTGATAGGGAAAGGTTTCTAAAACGCACCTCATTTCTCATCTCCTTGTGCCCGGGTTCGCCATTCCAGCCGCTTTACTAGCAATCTCCCTACTTGGAGCATCAGCACCTTTAACCTCCTGTTCTGTACAGGTTGCAATTTGTCCTGAGGATTTACGGGAAGACGGGGAACCAACGAGAGACAAGCTCTTGGTGTCGGGACAGGCACAGGTCACTCTATTTTCCCATCAGGAAGAAGAATTAACCACAGGCTCAGCCTGCCCCCCGGAACCAGAACAGGGCCTGAAGCCATCCTGCGCTTTTGCGGCCAGCTCCCAAAAAAGCGAGTTGTAAAATGGAGGTTCAGGGCACTGCAATTCACAAACCTGCAGAGTTATAAATGATAACTCTCGTCCACAAATATATTGAGGGAAGGCAAAGAAGAGGATTTGAAATCAAGGCAGAATTGCACGAAACAGATTTCAGGAGGTAGATACGAATCGCCTTTAAAGCACATGAAAAGCGGCAAAACGTTGACAATGATGCCCTTGGCCAAAAAGGGCGTATGCGTTTTTTCCTGAATATATTCAGGAAAAAACGCATACGCCCTTTTTGGCCAACCAAGCAACCTGGAAAGGCAAATCAGCGCTACAGAGAAGTCTCGCTTCCCATCGGTCAAAAGGGCCATGCTGAAAAAAGTGTCAAAACCAGAAATGCAGGACAGGCCATGGAGAAATGGGAGCCTTGCTACACTGATGGGCGGGATGTAAATTGCCAACAGCCACTCTGGAGAAGTGTACGGTGTGTCCTGAAACATCTGAAAAACACAGCTTAGAGAGCATAGGGCACTTCCACTCATGGGGGTATAAATTGGGAAAATGAAAAATCAGCAAGACACAAGCACCCCAAAGGTGAGGGCTGCTCTGTTGACAAGGACCTCCACTTCATTCCACCTTCAATATCCCAGGAAAGAGAAAAATGGATAAAGAAGTTGTGGTCCTTATGTACAATGGAATATCACTCAGCCATGAAATCAATGTCATAAGGTTAGTAGCAGCATGATGAGTGGATTTAGGTACGACGATTCTAAGTGAAATAAGTCACACAGAAAAGGACACTTCTCATAAGGTATCACTGAGAGAGGGAATGTAAAAACCGTTACACTTGAACTGAATTACAAAACAGAACAGAGTCACACATGCAGAAAACACACTATGGCTGCTTAACGGGAAAGGTGAGGTGGGGTGGTACATAAAACAAGGGTATCAAATTAGCTCAGATACCGTTCCATAAACCCAATATGTAGTAGACAAGACCTACTCCTTGCTCAGAGAACTGGACTCAACACGCCCTATTCACCGCACAAGAATATATCTGACTAGTAATAATCTTAAAACCTATGTATTGATATCTCTCTGTTAGTGTGTCAAGTGGGTGTAAAGCGGCATAAACACAGCCGTGAAAAGCAGCTAAACCCCATTATGAAAATAAATTACTTTGAAAAACCCATGAAACAACGACAGTGAAAGAGAGAGAAATTCTTACACAATGCGTTCAGGGGCTGTGATGCAACCTGGATTGACCATATCTAGACCCACAGCTGGATGAGACATAAGGGTGGACACTCTTGGGGCTGAGAGGTTTGGTGAGGTTGGGTGAGCAAACGCAGACCCTTTAAAGTAATACTGCGTGGTACCCATCGCATGGGTTCCAAATCTCCAGGTTCAAGGGCATCTTCCTACATCGAAAACATGCATGAGAAACCCAGAAGATGGTACACCGTGTGATGGGGAAAGGTTTCTAAAACGCACCTCATTTCTCATCTCCTTGTGCCCGGGTTCACCTTTCCAGCCGCTTTACTAGCAATCTCCCTACTTGGAGCATCAGCACCTTTAACCTCCTGTTCCGTACAGGTTGCAATTTGTCCTGAGGATGAACGGGAAGACGGGGAACCAACGAGAGACTAGCTCTTGGTGTCGGGACAGGCACAGGTCACTCTATTTTCCCATCAGGAAGAAGAATTAACCACAGGCTCAGCCTGCCCCCCGGAACCAGAACAGGGCCTGAAGCCATCCTGCGCTTTTGCGGCCAGCTCCCAAAAAAGCGAGTTGTAAAATGGAGGTTCAGGGCACTGCAATTCACAAACCTGCAGAGTTATAAATGATAACTCTCGTCCACAAATATATTGAGGGAAGGCAAAGAAGAGGATTTGAAATCAAGGCAGAATTGCACGAAACAGATTTCAGGAGGTAGATACGAATCGCCTTTAAAGCACATGAAAAGCGGCAAAACGTTGACAATGATGCCCTTGGCCAAAAAGGGCGTATGCGTTTTTTCCTGAATATATTCAGGAAAAAACGCATACGCCCTTTTTGGCCAACCAAGCAACCTGGAAAGGCAAATCAGCGCTACAAAGAAGTCTCGCTTCCCATCGGTCAAAAGGGCCATGCTGAAAAAAGTGTCAAAACCAGAAATGCAGGACAGGCCATGGAGAAATGAGAGCCTTGCTACACTGATGGGCGGGATGTAAATTGCCAACAGCCACTCTGGAGAAGGGTACGGTGTGTCCTGAAATATCTGAAAAACACAGCTTAGAGAGCATAGGGCACTTCCACTCATGGGGGTATAAATTGGGAAAATGAAAAATCAGCAAGACACAAGCACCCCAAAGTTTAGGGCTGCTCTGTTGACAAGGACCTCCACTTCATTCCACCTTCAATATCCAAGGAAAGAGAAAAATGGATAAAGAAGTTGTGGTCCTTATGTACAATGGAATATCACTCAGCCATGAAATCAATGTCATAAGGTTAGTAGCAGCATGATGAGTGGATTTAGGTACGACGATTCTAAGTGAAATAAGTCACACAGAAAAGGACACTTCTCATAAGGTATCACTTTTAGAGGGAATGTAAAAACCGTTACACTTGAACTGAATTACAAAACAGAACAGAGTCACACATGCAGAAAACACACTATGGCTGCTTAACGGGAAAGGTGAGGTGGGGTGATACATAAAACAAGGGTATCAAATTAGCTCAGATACCGTTCCATAAACCCAATATGTAGTAGACAAGACCTACTCCTTGCTCAGAGAACTGGACTCAACACGCCCTATTCACCGCACAAGAATATACCTGACTAGTAATAATCTTAAAACCTATGTATTGATATCTCTCTGTTAGTGTGTCAAGTGGGTGTAAAGCGGCATAAACACAGCAGTGAAAAGCAGCTGAACCCCATTATGAAAATAAATTACTTTGAGAAACCCATGAAACAACGACA